>NC_054373.1:95753648-96353648 GCF_017654675.1 Xenopus laevis
TCATAATAATATACTTTTCTAGTAGTATGTGCCATTGGGTAATCATAAATAGAAAATTGCCATTTTAAAAAAATAAGGGCCGCCCCCTGAGATCGTAAGATTCACTGTGTACACATACAAACCACATGTAAGGTCACATGAGCCAATTAACATACAGCCTTTTGCTTCCTCACTTCTTCCTGTTACAGTTAGTGTTGTAGTATTTCTGGTCAGGTGATCTCTGAGGCAGCACAGATAGAGTCACGAAATGGTGGTTCAAGGCAAGAGATGTAAAAGGGAAATATTTATGTAAATATATATTCCAGTTTGGTAAGATTCTTTAATATGTCATTCAATTTGATATAAACTATCTGTTGCTTAAGTATTCATTTTGGGGGTATAGTTTTCCTTTAAGCTAAGTGAGGTTGGGGGTCAAACAAAAACATAGAATTATGCCTTTGTCCTCACCTGTGACTCCTCCGACTCCTTCAATCCAAGTAAAGTAGTGTTAAACAAAAAAAATTCAGTGTCACTACTATTAACTTGCTAGTGCAGTGAGAGCTCCAGTTATGTTATGTTATACCCTGATGACCTTTCTTAGATTGTTCACTGTCTCTGCTAACAAAACCTCATCACCTGTCCCACTTAATGTTGGGGTACCACAATACTCTGAACTTCTTCCATTATAATTCTCCATGTCTGCTTTGTCTCTGGGAGATCACATGATTCACATCCACTTATTTGGCTTTAAATATCATCTGTATGCCAATGATGATATCCAAATATATCTTTCAACCTATTCATTAACAGCTGAAATTGAGACTCAAATCTGTAACTGATTATCTTTCCATCTAAACCTGTTCCTTGTCCCCCCCTTAACTATTTCTACTGATTGCATGTTTATCAACCCTGTCAATTGACATTGTCTGTGGGTAATCTGTGACTCTTCTCTCTCCTCCTCTGTACCATCAAAACCTGTCATTCTTAATGCTAAAATCTATCTATACTTAACAAGCAACAGCTAAGACACTCATGAATGCTCTCATCTTATCCTGCCCAGACTACTGTAACATTCTACTAACTGACCTCCTTAGCTCCCATCTCTCTCCACTACAGTCTGTGTTAAAAACTGCTGCTAGAAACCTCCTCCTCTCATCCAAGACAGTACAGATCCCTCCACTTTTGAGGTTTTTATCATGGCTTCCAATAAAACAAAGAATAACATAAACTCCTCCCTATAAAAAACAAAGCCCTTGAACTCTGCTGTACCTCGATACAGCTCTTTTTTTGTGTTTCCATATATTCATGGCTGACATCTCTGCTCCTCTCAGAGCCACTGCTTGGATGCCACACCAACTACTACTGCTGTTTCCCACATTAAACCTGTTTTACTGCTCCTAATAATTGGAATTTCATCCCTGAATTCCTCCTGAGACAATCTTCCTTCACACTCAAAAATGAACTCAAAGACTCCCTCTTGGAGCAGTCCTATAACATGTGACCCAGTTCTGGTACTTAAAAATGCAGTGACAACCATTGTAGACTGCGGCACTTAATATCCTTCTATATGTGTCTGCCAGTGACTCATCCACTTAGATTGTAAACTCCTAATCTAAGAGCACTTAATCTTTGATGTAACTTTTATTTGTATTTATAATTGCATTGATATCTGATTGTTCTATTGGTCTGTGCAGTGCTGCAACATTCAAAAATGTACATACATACATGCCCACAAGATGGAAAAGCAATAACTGAGACATTTAGTTTAAAAATGCATTTTAGAATAATTTAGAAAAAACAAATATAGACGAGTAGAAAGCTATCAAAACCTACATATTGCAAAAAAGTAATTCTAAATTGAATGTACCCTTTTAACACAGCTTGTACAATGCACAAACATGGTTTGCTGAGCTTTCATGCCATAGTACCATCTCTAAATCTTTACCATTCATAAAATATTCAGTAGTAGACAACAAAAGACATTTTGAATCATTACATTGCTATTAACCAACACTTATTCTGTTGTACTGACAGCTGAGGGGATTGGTTCATTATTTGAGTAAAACCTCAGGCAGATGTGGTGATTCTGCCTTGCAGTGCTTTCTGCTTGTGGCTCCATAAGGTTGTCAGATTATCACTGTTTGTTGTATTTTGCAGACTGCTTGCTTGCAGACATGGAATTTAGCTATTTACATCTCACCTGATCTGGTTACAAATCCTGCAGAGGAACCCGTCTCACAAAGGGATAACCTCCAGGAAGCAGGAAAGATGTGCATATGCAATTCTTGACAAACTCAGATGAAGCTTTTCAATCTGCATTAACTAAGATGCAATTTATGTTAGCTGATTCCATAAGTGCAGGCCAGCTATAGATAACAGATTCAAGGAAACGGCACCGCGCAAAAACTGGATTCTTATTCCAGCTGCGAAATATAAACATAAGTAAGCAACAGAGTGTGAAAGGTCTTACAACTGAGGAGTTTATCACTTCTAAACACGTTTGTGTGGTTGGGCTGAAAATGATTATTCAAAATTACTGTAGTATGAAATCAAAATGTGCAATAAAGTGTTTTCTGTAGAGACCAGGACTAGTTCACTTTCAATGTTTCTACTCCTGTCAAATATACCAGCCTTGCATTTAGAGAGATGGGAAGGTTCATAGCACTTCTGGAATCTTTAATTTGATGAGAAAAACCCTCTTTTTTTTAATTTTTTTATTTTAAAAAATGCTTTTACATAGTTACATACAGTAGTTACATAGTTAAGTTGGGTTGAAAAAAGACCAAAGTCCATCAAGTTAAATCCATTCAAATGAAACTTAACAAACATACAAATACACACACACTCACAACAACCCCTCCATACACTCACATAAACTATATATATATCAATATCTATACTAAGGGGCATATTTATGAAAATATGAGATTAGAGTTTGCCACAGAAAAATTCACTCATTTTCCATTCATTCCTATGGGATTTTCAGAATCGTATTTAACAATAGACGACAGTTAGACTTCATCATTTCATAAATACAATTCTAAAAAACCCAGTTATCTAGGAATGAATAGATAGGTATTTTTTAGTGGCGAGCTCTGATCTCACAGTATTATAGATCTGTGTAGATTTTAGTATCACAACAGCTTTGGATATTAAGCTTGCCAAGAAATCATCCAAACAACTCTTAAAAGCATTAACAGAATCAGCCATCCCAACATCACCCAGCAGTGCATTCCACAACCTCACTGACCTCACTGTGAAGAACCACCTACGTTGCTTCAAATGAAAGGGGTGGCCTCTGGTGTGGTAATCCTCTTTATGGGAAAAGAGGTCCCCCAATATCTGTCCTCTAATGTACTTGTAAAGTGTAATCATGTCCCCTCGCACAACACCAACCATGACAGTCTACCCTCATAATTTTAATCTTCCATCCCTCTTACCAGTTTTGCTGTACGTTTCTGGACTCTCTTCTGTTCACGTTTATCCTTCTTAAGGACTGGAGACCAAAACTGCACTGAATACTCCAGATGAGGCCTTACCAGGGACCTACAAAGAGGCACAATTATGGTTTCATCCCTTGAGTTAATGCCCTTTATATTTGTTTTAGTAGCAACAGAATTACACTGCCTGGAATTAGACAACTTGTTACCCAAAAAAACCCTATGGTTAGGGTTACCACTTTTCGGGAAAAAAAACGGCCTTCCTATATATTTATCTTTTCCCCCTATTAATAACATTAGGATCAAACATCAGTGAACCCACATTTGGGGCATAGGTCTGGTATCAAGTTTAAAAAATGATACTCCAAAGAGTTTCATTCAAAGTTAAAAATCAATATTTTTATTAAATACAAAATTTAAAAAAGTAGGCATACAGACCCATTGATGTTCCGCCTATAGGTCTGGTATGTTAGGGTTCATCAAGTGTAGCCTATGAGGGGTCAGATAGGTTTGATGTAAAAATTGAAATCCACTTGTATCCACTGTAGGAATGTCAAGTATCAATTTATCTCCCAGTTTCAGCAAGGGGTCAGTGTTTATTTTAAGTAATATACTGTAAAAAAGTGAGCACTGTTTATCAAGGTTGGGCAGGTGGAACATTTGCTCAGTCTGATTCTGTGTTGTGTCAATCTCTGCATCACTAAACTGAGTCTGCATAGCGTGCCTCAGTTGCAGATATCTGAAAAATATACTTTGAGGGAGAGTACAATTCTCCTGGAGGGCTGTAAAAGATAAAAGTCTACCCTGATCAACCTGCTTCATTTTGTAGTGCTGTAGTTTGTTGCACTACTACTTCCAACATGATGGATAGATGATGGGAGCTAAATTTCTTCCTTTATTGTCACACTTTAGCTTCTTTCTGTTTAACTGTTGGAGCACACAACTTTAGCTCCACCATACAAATTGTGCAAAAAGCAGTCAAGGAATACAAATTTCTGTGATATTTTACAAAGCACTTCACAATGTGAAAGCTGTAAAAGTTGAAATTAAGAAACGGCTGCAAAGCCGCAAGTAAAACCCAGTGCAAGTCTAGTAAAGCTCTTTAGAAACTAGGGTTGCTATTAAAATTGAGCAAGGAATGTAAGTTCAAACTAACTATGCTGGTTCCTATGCAAGTTTACTAGATGCTGAGGTTTCTTCACATATGATTTAACAGACTTTGCCAAGTCCATTGAAGTAAATGACTTTGACATAAACTCCGGCATAAATCTGGCATTTGATATTTTGTAAATCACCTACCCAAAGTCTTCCATTTACATAAAAAGGGAGATTAGTGTCAAAATGAATTCCTCAGTTTTATACTTATAAACAGTCATATCATTTTAGACAAGATTTTACACTTTTTTGGTATAAAAATTAAATACAGACTTATATAAGCATCATTAGAAACTCAGCTCTGATTACGGGCCCTAGCAAACAGGCACTTAATTGATTAAATTCACCTTAGATTGAATGCTTAAGTAATTCAGATATTTCTAACAGTTAATATACATTCTGGTTACTACGGTTGTTAAGCCTGATAAATAATTCAGCTTCATAATAGACTTAGGCAGAATTGAATGGCAAACAAAAAAACAATAAAAATAATAAGGAAAGGCCATATATAAAGTTTATTAGAAACCTTCTGTCTACAGAATGCTAAAAGTGTAATCTGTTCATTTATGGAAAGCAATATGGATACATAAAGCAGGGAAACATCATCTGCCAACATTTCCGCTAATATCCAACAAACTAGTTACATGTTATAATTTTACTTCACAATCTTTGGCTTAAAGGAGAAGTAAAATTTAACTAAAGAAGTAGGATAGAAATGTTGTAAGTTATGTTTTGAGCATCTATGCCAGCCCAAGTCAACCACAATCCTTTAGCAGTAAAGATCTGTCCCTCGAAAGATGCCCCAGTAGCTCCCCATCTTCTTTTCTGCTGATGCACTGCACATGCTCTGTGCTGCTGTCACTTACTGAGCTTAGGGACCCACTCACAATATACAGTACACATAGAATAGAAATGTCACTATATAAGGCTGATTAGTAATTAATACAGATAATTACTACATAAGCCCTGTAGCATCATCTTATATTACAAGCCAAACTCATTTTCTGCTCGATAATTTGCGATGACCCCTAAGCTTAGCTTCTCAACAGCTGCTCAGAGCCCACTGAGTGAGTGAGTGTCGCAGACACTTTCCAAGATGGTGACCCCCTGTGACAAGTTTGAAATCCTGGATCATTGCTGCTATTGAGAAGCTGAAACTTTAGGTTAGTGCAATAAGTGCAGTATTTAAAATATGGTATTTTTGGCCGTATTCATTTTTAGGGTTTAGTTCTCCTTTAAGAAATTTGTTGAAATCTGCTGTAGAACTGTTTTCCTCACAGTGTCTACATTTGTATTGTTTCTTACTGCAGCCAGATTTTTTATTTAATCACATGAAAAAAATTATATAGTTATCTTTGTTAAAAAGGGGATGATTCATGGAGCCAGTTATTTGTTCTGCAGCAGCATTAATGTGTTTTTAAGAATGGGGAAACAAATGGATCTTCTGTACCTTTTGGCAGGTAAGCACATGCTTAATACTTCCTTGGATACCTAGCTGGGGAGAGTGAAAATTATCGGCAGGAGTAATAAGAAACAAAGCTGACAGGGATGTATCACAGGAAGCAAACCCATAGTGCACTTATATAGTGGCAAGAGGACAATACTGGAAATTTCTGTGAAGTCCTGTCTTCATTAAATGGATGGTTGGCTCACTTTAAAAGAATACTATTATTAAAATATATTTTTTGTACTGTACAAAGTGAAGAATTTGTTGAAATAATAATCCAATAGTTAAGGTACTTTTTTGCTTGATTTTTCGTACTTTACTCACTGTATCAAAATGTTCCCTGAAGTGGTCCCTTCTGAAGTAGATAGCTGATGAGTATGCCAAAGAGTAACGCTATAGGCAGCAATTTGCTAACCTACTGTACATATCACAAAACACAGTATTCTTTCTTTCAGTAGAAGAAGGTGTATATCTAACATGAAAATAGCCAGGTACCCCCTATCTATAGTATGTGGCTTCAAATGAGCAGAACAGTGAAGATGTAAGGAGTCTTAGCCCCTACATTTATAGATTAATATATATTGATATTTAATAATAAATTCTCAAGTGAAAAATGTTGTTAACCTCCCAAAAATGTACTTTCCATCCTTATTTGGCTTAGGTAGGTGGTTATCAATAAACACAGAAAATAGCAGACAGATTCATAGGCCAAAAACGAAACTATCCACTTGAGGATTAATTGCTTTCTGGCTGTTATAGAATGCTGAAGATTAATATAAAGAAATTAATGGCCTGCTAATGTGGAACATTAAGGTTATTTACTAAGTTTATCTCAGTTTTTTATTAAAACAAAGTTGACCAAATGCCTATCCATGAATTGAACTAATTTATCAATAATTCTTCTTGAAAATGTTGGAGACAAAACCAAGCAACAATTCAAAACGTACGGTTGACGATCCGAAAAGTCGACTTTATCGCATTGTTGCTGAGAAAACTCTATCGGATTATCGGATTATTGGATGAAAACCCTGACTTTAGGGGGGTGGCCCTCGAGTGTCTGTATGCTAAAAAATATTCTGCATACTTTTCACCAAATTCATACTTTTTCACCAAATCCAGTGGTGGAGGAAGGGAGGGATGTTGGGTAGCTTTTGGTCAAGATCTTGTGCAAGTGGTGTAATACTTATGCGCATTATGTCAAGTACATGCATTATATTACTTTTGTAATGTGCATGTGGCGAAAGAGCACATTGAGGTCCGGTGCCTAGAGCGGCACTTTACTTAAATGCATCCCTGACTTTCTGTAGTAATGTCTAGAAGAGAGATGGAAAAGAGAAAAAGTAAGCTATATAGAACAGTGCTTTCTTACATATGTCAATTTTTGCATGCTCGATACACCTACGGTATATATTGTACAGTGCTGTCCAAGATGATCACCTTTTATAAACATGTGTTAATAACAAAAATAATGATAGATAAAATTTTTAGTTTTCCATGCGAATACAATAAGGGGCACATTTATTATGCTGTGTAAAACAAAAGTTGCCAAAAAACTGTGTAAAAAGCTGTGTAAACCATCTTATGGTGTGTGTAATTTTACGCCATGTGAACACCAGATTTACCGCCATTATTTTACATTGTTTCCGGCAGAAGTCACTAAAAAAAAAAAAATGTATCCCATTTTTTACCAGTTTTTACATGGCGAAGCCTGACAATGTGTGGTGTATTATCTTGCTGTTTTTTTTTACACAGCATAATAAATATACCTCTAAGAATATTCAATATATTTTTTGAAAATGTATTGCTTGTTGGCTATACATTTAGGGCCTATTTAATAAACCTTGATTTTCTGGTCGAGTTTTTAAAGAAGAACACTAAAATTTTCAGAGCAAAAAACAACCCCTCAAATTTTTAGAGATTAATTATATCCACAAGCTGCTTAAAATTCAAATCCAAAAATACTCCATATCAAGCCTGTTGAGATCATGTAGAAGTCAATGGCAGATGTCCCTTTTACAATTTGGAGATGTGATTTGCTCTGGGTTCCATACTATAATCCAAAAAATATGGAGTTTTCAGGCAACAACTCAAAAAAAAACGGTTGATTCGGGCATCAAATCCAAAAAATTCCTACAATTCAATTGGCGCATGATTTTGTCAAGACTTTTTTGAGCTGATTATTTGATAAATGAGTTAAATTTGTGGATGTGAGTTAGATCGACTTTGTTTGAATAAAGAAATGAGATAAATTTGAGTTTTAGTAAATACCCCCTTAACTTTACTATGTGAGATTTTAAAGGTCAAATTGACTATTTATGTCTGACAAAAATGGTAAAAATTAGTTGCAAGGGAGAGTTAAGATAGGTGAGTATTATCTGCTTTCTGGTTACCATGAGTCTCATGCAAATATTGTTGTTACATCCAAATCATATTTTTTTTTAAAAAAGTGCTAGAATGTTTTAGCATTAAATGAAGTTCCAGTTTTCACTCTAAACATAGTATTAAATTTGAACAATAAACATGTCTCTTAATTTTGTCTCTTAATAATTTTGTCATCATTTCCAACAAAAAAAAAAAAATTCCTGTCAAACAAATGAAAGATTTTTAAAAGAAAGTTGATCCAGAGGAAGACAGTGAGTGTAAGACTGGCCAGATATGGGATGACTTTGACATAGTTGACAAGCTTAAATATATTGCAATATATGGACACAGAATCCCTGTTTTGTTTTAGGCTTTTTTAGTACCTTAATGCACAAAATGTATTAAAGGAGAAGGAAAGCTACTGCCAATAGATTAGCCACAATAGTGCAAGCTATAAGACTATATTTATACTGCAGAATGCTTTACCATACCGGAGTAAACAGCTCTAGAAGCACTCTCTGTTTGTTCAGCATAGCCACTTCCATATTAGCTTGTTGTGACATCACTTCCTGCCCGAGTCTCTCCCTGCTCACTCATAGCTCTGGGCTCAGATTACAGCAGGGAGGCAAGGAGGGAGGGGGAAAAGGGAGGGGGAGAGGGAGAGAGAAGAAAACTGAGCATTATCAAGCCCTAGCCCTGGAGGTTTATGCTGACAGCAGGAAGTCTGATACAGAAGTCCATGGGGCAGATTTATCAAGGGTCGAATTTCAAAGTGAAAAAACTTCGAAATTCGACCATCGAATAGGTGTAGTACGATAGTCGAAGTCGAAGGTGTTTTCCGCTAAATTTAAATTGTACGTGAAATCCTTCGAATCTTTGGATTCATACAATTTAATAGTGCGTTCGTACGATTTTACAAAAAAACCTTTGACTTCTCAAAATTTATCCAACGGCTCATATAGGTTATAGGAGGTTCGAAGTGTCGAAGTCTAAGTTTTTTTAAAGAGACAGTACTTTGATTTTCGAATGGTCGAATTTGTGAAATATTTTCAATTCGAATCAAAGTCGAATTTGGCCTATTCGATGGCCGAAGTACCCAAAAATTACTTCGAAATTCGAAGTTTTTGAATTCCAAAATTCACTTCAACCCTTAGTAAATGGGCCCCCATGTGTACACAATAGAAGCAAAAAAATGCAGTTTGTCTTTCGGCAGAGGACTCCGAGCAACATTACTGGTGCACTTATATAGACCTTTCTGATAAAGCTTACTCACTTTTAGCCTTTCCTTCTCCTTTAATGTCCTATATTGATAATGGGTGAATGCAGAGGACCTCTTGTATTTATATTTACTATAATGGCTTGGTCAGCATTAGGAGGCTAATTTAAGATTACCTGTACCTTTTTGTACCTAAAAGCTGCCAAACTGTTTTTCGTCAATTCAACTGCCTGTTCAGGTAAAATAATAAAGATCATCTTTGTGTTTCTGCAGTCCAATTTTTCACTTTACTAATGCCATAGTAATTGACAAGACTAATATCTTCTAGACCACGAACCTGAACTGAATGACAGCTTCCATTCATGTATTTGACACCATCATCTTCTACATGAGTCTTTCTATAATGCTTTAACATGGCAGTTTATAAATTTAGGATTATATATTGCCACATGCTACTAGAAAAGTACAGTTCTATGAAATCGGATAGTATGATGAAATAGTGTTTTACATATTGGGTGTTTTATGTAATGTATACATTCCCTTCTCTTTAATGTCTTTTCTGCAGAAGATCAGATTATTGTACTATTTTTGCAATATTTGCGATAGTTTAAATAATTATATTATATTTTTATTATGTGGGTTATAATTATGTAAAGTCCTTTGAATTGCAACTGCGGATAGAACAATGGAGGGACAATCTTTATAATTATTTTTTATTTAAAGGGGTTGTTTACCTTTGAGTTAACTGTTAGTATGATTTAGAGAGTGATATTCTGAGACAATTTGCAATTGGTTTTCATTTTTTATTATTTGTGTTTTTTTGACTTATTTAGCTATTTATTCAGCAGCTCTCCAGTTTGGTTGCCAGGGTCGAAATTACCCTAGCAGCCATGCATTGATTCGAATAAGAGAATGGAATATGAATAGGAAAGGCCTGAACAGAAAGATGAGGAATAAAAAGTATCAATAACAATAAATGTGTAGCATTACAGAGCATTTGTTTTTAGATGGGGTCAGTGACCACCATTTGAAAGCTGGAAAGAGTCAGAAGAATAAGGGAAATAATTAAAAAACTGTAAAAAATAAATAATGAAGACCAACTAAAAAGTTGCTTAGAATTGGCCATTCTATAACATATTAAAAGTTAACTTACAGGTGAACCACCCCTTTAAATATATAACCAACAAAACACATATACTGATATACTAAGTCTGACAATGAGAGAAATATTTTTTTCCCTTAAATAAAATAGGTGGTTTAAATGTTCAGGCCAAAACATCTCACTGCACAAAGAACTTTGGGCTGGAAACTCAGAAACCATAAATTGTTTGGAGGAGGTTGGCAGAAGCCGTCTAGCCTGGTGTTGATATAGTGTCATTTTGACAAATGAAATTGCACAGTTCAGCAGAAAGAAAGGCCCATATTACTCTTGTACAACATGCCTGAGTATTTTATACCTTCAAAGATATGCTTTTTAATTACAGCTGTTATGTCAGCATATATCAAAAAGATACATTTGTAGTACTTTCACACTCTTGATCTTATCTAAAGTTAAAAAAAAAATTTTTTGTGTGCTGTGACATTTTTAAAATGTCTTGCTTAACTTTATTTTTAACTTTTTCCATACTTTGCTTTGAGGATTTTTTTTACTACAGTGGCTGAATTGCCTGTTTTTTATGGCTTCCTGGTGCTCTTGGCAATACAACTAAAAGTCTCGCTGTGCCTCGTGTAATGTAATATACGTGACTCTACAGCATTTGACTGGCCTTCACTGGATTGTTCCATATAACAATGGGCACTAAAATGGCACAAATGCACAGCTGTGTTTAGCTGGGTTAAGTCCATTTCAGGGAGTAGCCAAAATAATGGGTTGCATGTGTGCTCAGATCACACACTGATGGTTGCCATTAAAACTTAATAGGTTTATATTGAATGTACCTTTCAGAAGATATGGGATTGCTGAAGGTTTGGAGGAAGTTTGCTACACTAAGGAATTAAGCTAAAAATACCAACCTGTTTTATGTCTGGCCTATACTGTGAAGTGAAAGTACCAAGCTAGCTATACTTTTGCATTTAAAGCTCTGCTTAAAATTCAAGTTGTGGCATTTTAAAAGAAAAATGGCTGATAAATTGTTAGCAAAGTTTCGTGTTATTGCAAACGCAAGAAAAGTGGCTTTAGCTTTCCTCTGAAAAACCTAGAGAAATAATTAAAAATAAATAAAATATTTAAATAATGAAAGAAAATAAAAAAATAAGCAACACTCTAATATACATAAATTAAACAATTTATGTGGTCTTAAAGAATTGGTGCGTATATATTTTAGTATATGCACACACACATATATATATACAGTCTATGGTGGTGCACTCTCGATATAGGCAACTGCCTGGGTGCTGGTTATAGTATAGCATAGCAAACCAAAAATAAAACCGCACTCCATTTCAACATGAAAAGTGAAAAAAAGTGAAAAGGTTCACTTCCTGAAGACGGCCCGAGATGGTGTGCCGAAATGTTGAAATAACATTTTCGACTAGCTGTTTATATTCTCTGCTCTACTGGCAGAAGGTAGCTGATTAACAGGCCTGAAGGAGAACAGACTTCAGCTGTATTGTTTCAAAAGTTCTTAGAAAACAACTTTCAGACATCTTAGCTCATGGCACTTGATCCAAAGTGATAGTGACACATTCCAGGTTTTAACAGGAACGGATCTCTATGCCTACAAAAACCCTATTGCTTCCCCCTAGCTCTTACTAACCTTTGTGAGTGATGGCATACTCGGGGGCAGAGCCATGTTCTGATAGGCTGGAGGACATTTGTAAAAGGTACCCAACCTATGATAACACTGCACCGCCGCCTTAGCGCAACGTAGACCAGGAAGTTGTTCAACTTAAAGCCACTCCGGATCCCAACACAGGTTAGTAAGGGGTGGGCTGGGGGAAGACAGGGAGGCACTTGCATTGGAGAAGAATAGCAGCACTAGGTTTTATGTAGGCAGTGACACGTTACTGTTAAAATTGGAAAATGTCACCATCACTTTAAGGCAGATTTATTAAGGTTTTCTCTCTCTCGCTTTTACGCACTTTTACTTCAGGAACATTTACAGTAGCCACCTATCTTACAAATAGAAATAGATACCGGTCAGTTTATTAAGGGGAGGCAGTACTGTGACAGATGGGGTTATAATGTGCAATATAATTAACATTATTAACATGTATTTATAGAGAGCCAACCTATTGGCCAACGGTGGGGAGGTGATGCAAAAGGGGAGTGCCAGTCTTGTCAATGGGTGACAAGGGATGAGCCCAATCCAGTGGAAATTTGGTGAGCTGGGCAGGGGGAGAGAAGGCAAGAGAGGAGAGGGCCAGCCTGGAAGCAGGTATTGGGGGTGGGCAATGGGTGGAACAACAGGTAGTTACAAATTTACTGGCAAATTCTGACCCTGGCCTTGGCTTGTATTTTAATGACAAGGTAGCAACCAGGGCAGGGTTACACCAGGTAAGTGCTGGGTCTGTTTCACAGGTGGATGTACAGTATTTCCCTGACAATTATGTGGTTGTCCAGGGGTGTCAGGATTCCATAATCTTTATAAAGGGGACGCACCACAAGTTCTGTCTCTTTAGGCTTTCACTTCAGAAGGAAATTGATGTTGCTACAGATCCTATGTTCATATGGTGCCAGTATTATGGTGCCAGTATTAAATGTATGTTTACAAATGCAAGAAGTCTGACTGGTAAAATGGGAGAGCTGGAGCTGCTGGTGATGGAAGAAAAATATGATGTGATTGGTGTGGCCGAAACATGGCTGAATGAGTCGCATGACTGGGCAGTAAATATCAGTGGCTATACTTTGTTTCGGAGGGACAGAGGCAATAGAAAAGGAGGAGGGGTGTGTCTGTATGTTAGGCAGGATTTAAAAGCTCATATAAAGGAGGAGGTTATGTTAGAAAATGAGGGGGCAGAAGTCGTATGGGTGGAGTTCTTCACCAATTGTAAAGAATCCAGCAAATTAATTGTAGGCGTATGCTATAGACCCCCTAATGCAAGTGAGGAGGAAGAGACAAAGCTCCTAATGCAAATAGAAAAGGCTGCTAGTTTAGGTAAAGTAATGATAATGGGGGATTTTAATTACCCAGATATTGACTGGATCAACGGTACTGCTAGATCAGTTAATGGGAACAAGTTTATAAACTTATTGCACGACATTTTTTTAGCACAGGTTGTTGAGGAGCCTACCAGAAAAAATGCTATTCTTGATTTAGTGATCTCAAATGACCCAGAACTTATAGCAAATGTGCAAGTCATTGAACCCCTGGTTAATAGTGACCATAATGTTATATCGTTTAATGTCTGGTGCAAAAAACAAAAATATACTGGGGCAACAAAAACCATGAATTTTGCAAAAGCTAATTTTAGTGCCTTGAGAGCTGCCCTACAGAGCATTAATTGGGGCATTAGGTTTTCAGCTAAAAACACAGAACAGAAATGGTTGTCCTTTAAAATGATATTAAATCATTACTGTTCTCAATTTATTCCCTTAAGGACTAAACGTAGAAGCTCTAAGAATCATCCTGTGTGGCTTAATACAGAAGTAAAGAAGTTAATGGGAAAGAAGAGAAAGGCATTTAAAAACTACAAATCTGTAGGGACAGAAGCTGCATTTAATGAATATAAACACTGTAATAAATGTTGTAAATCAGCAATCCGGAAGGCTAAGAAAATAAATGAAGAGTTAATTGCGGTGGAGGTGAAAACTAACCCTAAAAAGTTTTTTAAATATATTAATAGTAAAAAGATGCAGGTTGAGAGTGTTGCTCCATTAAATAATGGTACCAGTATGGTTGTAACAGATACAGATAAGGGAAATGTGTTAAATCAGTTCTTTTCATCAGTGTATACAATAGAGGAGTCTGGGTTCACAGGCTCACTTAATAACTGCACGAATGGTTCAGCTCAATCTAGTCAGTGGCTGACTCAGGATATGATTCAAAAAGCTTTAATACAAATTAATGTAAACAAGGCTCCAGGGCCTGATGGCATACACCCCCGGGTTCTAAGAGAGCTTAGTTCAGTTTTAGACCAGCCCTTATTTCTGATTTTCTCAGATTCACTGTCATCTGGTATGGTGCCTATGGATTGGAGAAAAGCTGATGTTATTCCAATATTTAAAAAGGGATTACGATCTCAGCCTGGCAATTATAGGCCAGTAAGCTTGACATCTGTGGTGGGCAAATTATTTGAAGGCTTGTTAAGGGATCACATTCAAAATTTTGTCCTAATGAATGGCATTATGAGCAACAATCAGCATGGCTTGATGAAGGATAGGTCATGTCAGACGAATTTGATTGCATTTTATGATGTGGTAAGTAAGATTCTGGATAGTGGGGGGGGGCAGTAGATGTGATCTATTTGGATTTTGCCAAAGCGTTTGATACTGTGCCCCACAAACGACTGCTTTCTAAACTAAGGTCTGTTGGGCTTAATGAAGTCGTTTGCACGTGGATAGGAAACTGGCTACAGGATCGGGTACAGAGGGTGGTTATTAATGGGACATTCTCTACTTGGAGTAAGGTTCTTAGTGGGGTCCACTTTTATTTAACTTGTTCATTAATGACTTAGGGGAGGGTGTTGTAAGTAATGTATCAGTGTTTGCAGATGACACAAAATTATCCAGCCCAATTAATTCCATCCAGGATTTGGCATCCTTGCAACATGATCTTGACAAACTGGCAATCTGGGCAGCTAAGTGGCAAATGAGATTCAATGTTGATAAATGTAAAGTCATGCACCTGGGATGTAAAAATATCCAAGCCACTTATACCCTTAATGGGACTGCACTAGGCAAATCCATTATGGAAAAGGACCTTGGAGTCCTTGTAGATGATAAACTTGGCTGTAGCAAGCAATGCCAGTCAGCAGCATCAAGGGCAAATAAGGTCTTGAGCTGTATTAAAAGGGGCATAGAGTCAAGGGAGGAAGGGGTCATTCTTCCACTGTATAGAGCACTTGTAAGGCCCCATCTAGAATATGCCGTACAGTTTTGGTCTCCATCACTCAAACAGGACATTATTGTATTAGAGAGGGTACAGAGAAGGGCAACTAAGCTGGTAAAAGGTATTGAAAATCTTAGCTATGAGGAAAGACTGGCCAAATTGGAGATGTTCACGCTGGAGAAGAGGCGCTTAAGGGGTGATATGATGACTATGTATAAATATATAAGGGGATCATATAATAATCTCTCTAATGCTTTATTTACCAGTAGGTCCTTCCAGCTGACATGAGGTCACCCATTCCGATTAGAAGAAAAGAGGTTCCGCTTAAATATTCGGAAGGGGTTTTTTACAGTGAGAGCTGTGAAGATGTGGAATTCTCTCCCTGAATCAGATGTACAGGCTGATACATTAGATAGCTTTAAGAAGGGGTTGGATGGCTTTTTAGCAAGTAAGGGAATACAGGGTTATGGGAAATAGCTCATAGTCCAAGTTGATCCAGGGACTAGTCCGATTGCCATTTTGGAGTCAGAAAGGAATTTTTCCCCCTCTGAGGCAAATTGGAGAGGCTTCAGATGGGTTTTTTGCCTTCCTCTGGATCAACTGGCAGATAGGTAGTTAATAAAAAAAAAAAAAAAAGGTTGAACTCGATGGACATGTCTTTTTTCAACCTTACTTACTATGTTACTATGTTACTATCCTAAGGCAAGAAGCTGCAGTAGGTGTCTGAAGTGGAAAAAAACCTTCAGGAGCTTAACAATAAGGTAGCCAAATCCTTAGAAATGTTAGGGCTGCTGGGACCATACATGAGGCAAGTTAGTTATAGCCTTACTCCTGTTATAGTACAGACAAGAAGTGTAAGATACGTAGGGCTAGTGAGTAAGAGTAGCAATGTGCTCCACCAAAGAGAAGTAGTGGAGTTAGTATTTCCCTAGCAAAATCCCCCAGAGTAGAGACTTGAGTGTGATAGGGCTCAGGGTAATGCAAGGGCACAGCTGAGTTATTTGGAGAACTTCTGGTCTGAGTGACTGGGAGAAAGGATATTATGGTATAATTATTTTCAATAAAGAACAGCTATAGCATAGTGGAAAAGAGCTTCTCAAACAATGTAGGACAATGTATATGCTACTACAGAGCTAAAATGCCTTAACCTCAACGTAATTTCACCTTCACATTGACTACAATGCATTTCAGCGAAATTCAGTGAGATTTCATGGTTTCATTAACGTTTGCATGGTAAAACACTATAAATTCACTCATCACTATTTGTGAATAGAATCAGTATAACCCACATTTCTTTGGGTAATCCACATTGTCACACACAAACAAGTAAGATACAACCAAGTGCATTAGCCACCATAGTAACAAGCTAAAAGCACACATTAGTGAGTCAAACAAACCACCTTTGGCTGATGTTGGATGAAAATAAGAATAGCGCCCATTGCTATATGATGTCATCAATATGTCAAAAATTTGCATCTCTAGGGAACATCCATCTCACACAAACCCTGTGTCCAAAATCTAACAACAAAAATTATTGATAATCTCTTTTTAATCTGTTGGGCCACAGACCTTTCAACCTGTGGATTCAATATACCTCATATCTCTTCCCCTTGTTATATCACCTTATCTCTCAGTTACCTGATATCTCTGTGGCCTAAAAAATGGTGCCCATTAGGCCATGGGTGCGATGTCTATTTTTTTGACTTGTGTTTAATCTTACATTTACAAGATTTCTGTGTCTGACATATATATGCGTCACAGAGTAAGGCATTAAAATACAAATAATTATATATGCCTGTTACAGAATTTTATTTAGTACAAAATAAGTTAGGAAGTCAAGGAAGTTTTACCGGCCTATCCTAAAACTTGTTTAATAAACATTTAATAAACATATGCAAGTCCTATTCCCACATTATCCCTGCAGGATACATTGGGCCAGATTCCACGAATCCCATGAGAAAAAGTTATTTTATGGTTTATCACGTGAAAACTTATGGGACCAGATTCAGTTTGAGGAGGAAAACCTTTTTTCCCAGCTTAGTAACAGTTTGTGAATATATGTATGTAGATATTTTCTCAACAATACATCCTAAATTCACACAAGATTAAAAGCTTTTATTTTAATGACAACTCTCTAAAGTATTTTCTAGCAACTTTTGTTGTACTGTATTATTTTATTTATTGCCATCACTTGATTCTGAAGCTGCCAGAGCTAGAACAAATCTTTAGCCTTTACCATTAGAATGTTTAAAGAATTAGAATATTAGAATATTCATAAAGTCAATATGAATATCCACAATTCTTATCTTAAATGCTGTAACAGACAAATCAATTATTAATGCCGCACATATCACCAAATCACAACATGGGTTGAATGTTTCTTAGGCTGGGAAAATGTCTGACATTATGAATATCTTCCTGGGAAAGTCTGAGATTTATTGAAGAGCAGTGAGGGATGGGATGATGAAATCTTGAGTCACTGTCAGCATATAATATTTATAACTGCACAAATTAATAAAGATTACTGAAAAGCAACAGAAATTTTGGATTACAAGCAAAATGGCTTTTATGTTCTGATATGTACTGTAAATAAAATTACCATGCTACTTAATAGGGAAACCAGGAAATTTCCACATTACTTGGATCTAAGAAGATTTCTAAGAAAATATACTCTCTTGCATATAAAAGCTATTTTTCTTAGTTTTTAAAACAACACATTTAATTAAAAACAAACTTAAATAGACGTCTTTCAAAACCCTGGTAACATTTGTTTTTATTAAGCATTTCACCTGTTAAAGCAAAGCTTCATTGAAACATGTGGCTTGCATTTGGATATATATATATATTTATATATATATATATATACATATATATGTACTGTATAAATAGCTATTCAGCATGCAAAATTTAGTGATTTTCCACTTTTTTTGTATTTCATTTGAGAAATATTTTGATGCATGTCCTACTTTTCCAATGGTTCAGTTTTCCCAGTATTTGAAATATAGAAGACACAGGTCATCTGTATAGGTTGATTTTAAGAAGTCTATAGTGATAATATTTCTATATCCTCTATATCAAGCAATCTCAGATAAAAAAGGCTTTCTGGAGTGCAGGATACCAACAGGTATTAACGAAAGATATCAGATTGTTTGGGTCATAGAAGAATAACTCATATGTGGTGTCCATGGTAGCAGCAGTCATCCATCAGTCCAGTTATCAACAGTCCCCATGCCTGAATGATACTGTAGGGAGGATTCTCTGGATAAGGAAAAGCTTTGTGAATACAGAAATTCATTGGCTGTGTTAATATGAGGTGATGGGGGTTTTCGTTCACAGAGGGATGGATGTACCCTTTCTCTAGGAAATGATGATGAAGGGACTCTCTCCCGAACCTGTGACTGAGAAAGCTGATTGTAGACACTGAAGTGGGATTCTCCTGGAGGCTGAGAACCTTGCCCTGCAATGGCAGGCAGACGAGGCATCATTGTGGTGGTGGTAAAATGAGTGGGGAAAGGCTGATATGGCACAGTTTCCATTGTCTGAACACTGTAGCTAGTGTACGGAGAAACAGAAGTCCACATGTTACAGCTTAAAGGTGGAGGTGGAGGAGGTAAATCTTCTACCCCTGATACTCCAGCTATTTCAGCTCCTGAAGTAGAGTACATACACGGTTCCCTTGGTGTAACGTCATTGCGATATGTTGGGCTCAACATTTGCTGGTCATATGGCGGAGGAGATCGGAAATAGTGATCATCTGCCATAGATGATGAGGGATCCAGATAAGATCTCTTGCAAGGTAGGTCAAGATGGCGAGCCCCTTCTGTAAAACAATGGAGTATATATTTAAGCGATGGACATTAAGGAGTGATACTGAGAGAAAAATATAGAACATATAGATTGTCATTAGAAAAGATGTCTATTATTGAAAGGAATAATTAATGAAAACCATTATGGGCTTTAAGGGGCAGATTTATCAAAATGTAAGAGCTATGGTTTTTTTGGAATATTATGGGATTTTGTGGGATTTTGTGGGATTTTAAGAAGCGTCTTTATCAATGGATGAAAGATAGCATTCACCATTTGATAAATACACAAGTGGGTGAATTTGTCTGTGGTGAGCTCTAATCTTGCATTTTGTTTAATATGCCTCTAAATGTCAAAGACAAAATTTGTTATGGTGTATACCCTGCAATGAAAAGGGAACATGTCACAATTTCCTGACCTTCTATCCTTAGACTTAAGATGAGCATCCAGGCACTGCTCTCTGCACTGTTTGAGTGTTTGATTTTTCATCTGGCTGAAGGTAGGGAGGTACTCATGCTCCCAGAATCAGCACTTAGGGGCATACTCTTGAACCCTTTAATGCTCTTGCACTTGCATCCCCCGGTGACAAGAATGCAAATGATTGTTTTTTTCCTCATTAATCCGCAATTGTTTTGTATTTTATCAAGTGCCCAAGCCATAGACTTCACAAATGCAAAAGTACACCAAACAAATGCTGTTGTGTAAAAGTCATGGTAGCTGTCTTTCTTTTCTTGCAAAGATCGGTCTTTTATTTGGGGTTTTAGCAGTTTTCCTTTTTCAAATAATTCAGCAGCTATTTAATAATTGGATCTTTAATAACTTTCATTGCATTCATGGTTTTAGATAAAAAATTTTAATCGTGGTTTGGAAAACCTCTAATAACTCTAAAATGAGAATGTTAATAACTGGGCCTCCTGGATGCACATTTAATAATGGTCGAATTTCGAATTAATTTAAGTTTTCTCTAGTTCTCTATTAAATTCTAATATACTTGGAACTCGACTGGGGAGTTATTTAATAAAAAAATCCAATATCTAAAAATCGAGTAAAATTTTAAATTTGAATTTGAATTAAAACTCAAATTTTTGGATAATTCACAATTAGAATTTGAGAGTTTTGACCATAACAAAAATTAGAAATTAGAATTTTCAATTCTTTATAAATCTGCCCCCAATGTCTTTAATAAGTTGTTAAATGTGCAAAATATGCAAATAGTCATTGTCATAGATGTTGGTTGGGGAGGATGCCACCCCTAAAAGCCTTAGGCCTGGGCCTTGGTGGTCTTTCCATAAATCCTGGCCTGAGTCCTATTCTTACGTTTCCTATGGTGTGAAGAAAACCTTCTACGCCTTTTACACAGGGCATATTTAACACCCAACTTTGGAAAGGGCACAAATTAAGATCACACCTCCAGCAAAACAACTTTATGAAAAGCATTGCCATTGATTTGTAATATCTTTTATCATCAATGAAAATAACACATTAAAAGGATTCGGTCTTGATTGTTTATGATGTTTTTATATCTAAATTACATTATTTACATTGCAAATAAATCATTCTACAATATAAAATGTAATTCCAGATCCAGCAAGTGTATTTCTTTAGTTGTAATAGTGGCATGTAGGCAGCCATCTCAGATAATTTTGCCTGGTCATGTACTTTCAGAAAGAGCCAGCACTTTAGGATGGAACTGCTTTCTGGCAGGCTGTTGTTTCTTCTACTCAATGTAATTGATTGTGTTGCAGTGGGACCTGGATTTTACGATTAGTGTTAACTAGTGTTATTCTACCAGGCAGCTGTTATCTTGTGTTAGGGAGCTGCTATCTGATTACCTTCTCATCGTTCTGTTTTTATACTGCTTGGGGGAGAGGGGTGATATCACTGAACTTGCAGTACAGAATTAAAGAGTGACTGAAGTTTGTCAGAGCACAAGTCACATGACTGGGTACAGCTGGGAAACTGACAATATGTCCAGCCCCATGTCAAATTTCAAAATTAAATTAAAAAAAAATCTGTTTTCTCTTTTGAGAAACGTATTTCAGTGCAAAATTCTGCTGGAGCAGCACTATTATCTGATGCATTTTGAAATTTTTTTTTTCTACGACAGTATCCCTTTTAGCACATTGTACTGTTAGTAGAAGATATTTATTAATTATTATGCTCACCTCACATTCCAATAAAAATTCCCAGCATAATACATAACAACAGTCATTTATTGGGGTACATTTATACTTAAGCAGGTTCAAACTGCATTAGCCATCTGCAAAGAACATCTCTTAACTATAAACAAAAGTATTTACCAGTACCAACCCATATCTCACAATGAGAAGTATTTAAGGGTATTGTGGCATATTTCTGGAAATGTGTATCCTCCACAGAAGAACCAAGAACATTATAGTATTTGTTTTACTGTACCTCTTCTTTTTAAACAGTGATAAAACAAGCCAGAGTCCCTCTGTGCAGTGAAGGTATTGAGTGGCAAGTCCTGGGCGTCAGATGGGGCAAACTGCATGTGTGCTCCATTCTCATACTGATAATGCTGCAGGCCTTGGTGACTTCCATGAAGTGAACCAAGATCTGATTTGCCCGATAACTGTCCTGGGTGACTTGATATCAGTCTTTGCCTCATGATGCTTTTAGAAATCACAGGATATTCTTTGCTGCAGGAGAAATATCAATAGTTTACAATATTTAGGAGATGTCCAATGTATTAAAAGTGTATATAAGTTAAAACCCTCTGCAGGCTAAAATGTACCCTCAGCAGATTTATAATACTCTATATTCTTTTAAAACTGTGTAATTGTACCCTATACCTTAGCTTTGTAATTTCATTGCTTGTACCTGAGTAGGTACAATTGAATATTGTGCAATGGAGATTGTGTGAGGATTGAACTAGATGTCTCCACCAAGGCTAAGATTTCGTGTTCAGACCCACCATTTGGACAGAATTAATTCATGATAATTTCGCAGCTATATCCTAGTTCTGATTTATATATATCTACAATACATTAATCTTGACATATACTGGAGCTACAGCAAGTCTGGCCAGAGAAATAATGATGAGACCCAACACGCAATGGCATAAACACAGTTGTCATAAGATTCACATTTTAATACATTTCTTACAATTCTGACTACAATTGGTAAGACAGGGCCCGCCAGAGATTGCACCGAGAGGGGTGGGGCCCGGGTGCATATCCTGCGCCTGGGTCTGGAAGAGCTTAGTTACGTTTCTGGTTAACACATGAGAAATTATTATGGCCAGAGAGGTTTTCAGGTAAAAGGGCAAATATATTACAAATATATTAAAATTTGAAATGTATACAGTATGCAATTTGTATGCAGAAAAAGGTGTAACGTGAATGTCTACATGCTTGTGATTGATAATAAACAAAATAATAATGTACAGTAAGTTTCAATAGTAACAGTGATGTAAGTAGATGCCCAACAGCAAATTAAATTTAAGAACCTGAAATGTCCAGAGGTTGACCTGTTTACCAATATATATGTAAAATGTGTGTATTAATTAGGGCCTTATGGCCCCATACCTCCTGACCTCAAGGTCTACTTCTGCTTAAGTTACACCCCTGAATTAAAATAATACACATGAAGGTTATTTCGGTCTCCAGTAAATCACATTCACCTGAGACTATAGATGGCTATAGATTTATCAGAAAAGGGTTTAAATTAAAATAAATAAATAAATAAAATATATATATATATATTGTGCATACAGAGAAGATGGTATTTGCTCTATTTTTATTAGGAGTGTAGCCTCTACAAAGGCTTAATTATTCTTCCTGTAGTCTTTAAACACGTTCCAAGCCACAGTCAAAGGCAAAATAAGCCAGCTACTGTATCAGAGATTTAAAATGCTGGTGTAACAGAATTCTTGATTACGAGATGAAAAAATGTTGTTATTTGATGAATAAATGTACCCTTTGTTAGCTTGTGGTGGTGACTATTAATAGCAAGATAGTTTCAAGGTAGCATTTTCCATTCATGAATTTTATTTCTATGTCAAATATTTATTTTTAAGACCCTATACCAGCACAGGTACGAGCCAAGTGAATGTCTTCTTCCACCAAACTATGACTACTTTATAGTGTACGCTGTAAATAAAACCAAACATAAATCCCACTACACTACTATATGAGCACTTCCCTGTGTTATATTAGGTACATACAATTCCAATAGGAAATATACATAAGGTGTTTAATACCTTTGCAGACGCGCTACACGGAGGTCACTGTCATCACTCCCTCTAAAGCCTTTAGCAAAAGGATTATTCTCAATTTTCAGTTGTGTTATCTGCAACAAAATACAATATATGATACATCTGAAATAAAATGAATATGTTTATTTGAATACAGCGTGAAACAACTAAGTCTATAGAACAATGATTCATGGGGCTATAAAACATAGAAGTCGCTGTTGCTTATGCTTAGTCAAGGTTTATACTGACGTTGGAAACAAATGTTTTGGTATATCTCTGTATAAGCTGTGAGAAAATGTACATTCTGCTGTAGCAATGGATGTGAAAAACCATTAGGGGCTGCCCCAATTTACCTGAGTAACACCCCTGTACTTCTTGATTCCTGAGAGGGGACGATACTGCCATATGGCTATGGGAAGTTATGTGAAAGGCTGTGGCCAGACTGGCAGTAAAAACAGTAAAAAGTCTGCAGTTGAGTTCTTAAATACACAGTAAAATAACAAAAACAAAAAGCAAAGGTATAATGGCCCTCTAACTTCACATCTCTTTGCCTCAAGACTATGTTGTGGTTCATGAATATTCCAATCATGGGAATAATTTACTGGTGTAAATTGAGAAGAATCTAATAAAAACACCAATTTGCTGCTTGGTAAATCTCTCCTATTATTATTATAATTATTTATGTAGCTCATCATCTCCCATAGTGATTTATTCCTGTGTCATATTGGCTAAACAAGTAGTAGAACTGTCTCAAACCAAAGATCTATATAATTTTCAGTATGTATATCCTAGATGGACGATACTGACTGATATCTGTGTACCATGATTTGTCAATGGGGTAAGTTCCAAAATGTAATTTGCTGTACAAACGCAGATTCTCATCACTTCCTGCTGTTCCAATTGTTCGAGCTGTTTGTCTGAACAAATGGAACATTAAAAAGGTGGTCATACAGTTTGTGGTCGTGTCAGTCTGTTAGGCCTATGAGCTGATCATCATATATTGTACAGGACCGGCACTCGTATGGCTGCCTTTAGGCCTATAATTATATTAGTGCACATATGCAATTGTCTAGTATGTATAGCAAAATTGAGCAATCATATTCAACCATGATGTAATCAGCATGAATAACTTTTTTCTTATCCTTTTTGCAGGACCTTTTTGGACTGGATGAGCAAGAACTGCCTTATTTTGCACTGTAAACCACATAATGTATATGGTGATTTTTTAAAGTAGATGTGTAATAGGAACCCCAAGAGAAAAGTCTTGCTACTGGCGAAAAATGGAAAGCCCTGGCTAGAATCCCGTAGGAATGGACATTGTACGCCTTGTCTAAAGCTGTGTTATGTTTTATTTTAAAAGTCTGACATAATGTAATTGAAATAGGAAAAGTATGTCTGCTGAATGGTGGAAAAAATATTTTGAGAAAATGACAAAATAAACAAAATAGTAAAATGCAGTAAAAAGGTCAGCTGAGAAAGCATTTCCAACCTTTATAAAATGATATTATTGTGCCCATTCTAGCAAAGGAGGATTAAACCAAAACAGTCAGTATTTCGTCAACAAGTGTCACTGAAAGGAGAACTAAACCCTAAAAATGAATATGGATATAAAGACAATATGTTATATACTGCATTTATTGCACCAGCCTAAAGTTTCAGCTTCTCAATATCCCCAATGATCTAGGACCTCAAACTTGTCACAGGGGGCCACCATATTGGAAAGTGTTTGTGACACTCACACGCTCAGTGTGATTTGAGCAGCTGTTGCTAAGCTTAGTGGTTATCGCAAATTATCAAGAAGAAAATGAGGTTGGCCTGTAATATAATCTGATGCTACGGGGCTGATTATTAAATGCTGATGCTATTTGCACTGGGTTCTGAGCTGCCATGTAGTAATTATCTGTATTAATTACTATTCAGTCTTAAATTGTGACATATATATTCTATGTGTACTGTATATTTTGAGGGGGATACCCAACTGATCCAATTTGTGCAAGCACTGTATTTTGATTGATCTAAAGACATATGGCAGTTCACTCCGACATACAATTATTCCTTTATGAGATTAGGGTTCTGGATTTGGAATGACTCATCTCTCTCAATCCTAAAAAAAAATCCAAATTCCTTTTGATGGACTTTGCATTGAGTATTGGCTTGAATGCTTAAAATTTAAAGCTTTCATTTTCACAGGACACTTATTCAAGCCAAAAGCAAGCAGCTTGCTGCTATTTTATGGGTGCATTCCTCATCTGTTTCACCAAATACATATTCTGTAATTACTTCTTACCTTAGATTTATGGGTGAGCTTTTCTAGTCATTATTAGATTTGCTTGTTTCTTTTGAATGACACAGGAGAATTTATGAGGTCGCTGATTTATAAGTATATACTAAACAGTGCCAAATTCATTTTGCATTGCACACAGCTTTATTTGTATTTTCTAATCACTTTTTGACTTTCATATTATGCCAGTATGTATTCAGTCAAGGCCCCAATTCCATTAGTGGTTAAAATGTACATCTGCATGATTTTGTTTTATTATTCTACAGTTCCATTCCCTTCCACCAATGTATACAAATGATTAAAACTTCAAATACTGTATATTACATGTTTAACACATGGATGTTAATGCAACTTACTGAAAAGCATTTTCCAGGTAAGGGTGAAACTGTGCCCATTATTATTGAAAAGCATGCAGTATGTCTGAATGTTATTATACGTAAAGGTAGTTGAGGTTTTTAAGGATTTATGTACCAACCCTAGACAGTTAAGTGACCAATCAAATATTCAAATATAATTCAATAATATTTATATTCATATATAATTCAAATAATACTAAATGCATTAGTACATAGATTTGGAAGGAATAAAACATGAAACAACTTCTATAAATTTTTTGGACGCCTCACTTCAACACAACACAGAATAGATGGGTTCTCACCTATACAAAGACTCTTCAAATTATGAAGAAATGCATTCATTTTAAGATAGTTTTTGAACTAAATTCTGTTTGGTAAAGACTCCCGGTTTTGGAGTCTTACTAAGAAGGAAATATATGTAATAGTAACCAATTTTGAATGTTTGAATTACTGTAAGGGGTGACACCTATAACATGCTATTTGCTTTAGCAGAAAAGTGACAAAAACAGGTAAAGTATAATAATAATATTGAATCTACTTCAAAATATTCAGGACCGCTGGGTTGCCCTATATTGCCCCAAATTCTAGCCCCTCTAATCTTTATGCTCTAAACTTTTTAGGAATATTTACATAATCGTTTATAGTACTTTAACTAAAACTAAGCAATGCTCAGAAATGTCAACCCTCACAGAGATCTTCAAAAGTCATTAGTACTTACAAAACAAATTATTCTATTGTGTTAATTATGATACTGCAAATGTCTGCAACTTTTTTCACAGACATAAACTTATAAAAAACGTATGAATATTAAACATTTAAAAAAACAGCCTTCGGATTTACCTTGTGATTCTGGTAAGAGGTCACGGATATGAATGATGTCTCTGAAAAGACATGTGTACAGAAAGCTGTGTTCTTAGAACCAAATGCGTTATTTTCATCCGCTTTAACAATATGTAACCTTGGTTGGTATTTGTGCATTGAATTCAAAATAATCTGAAAAGTAAGAGGAAAATAGGAATATTAATTATATGTATTTTGTTGCATACAAATACATTTCCAAATACAGGATCTCTTGATTAGCAGAAAAATAAACAACACTATTAATTAAATAAGATAAATGTTAGATGACAATATTACATGTTTATCCCACTCCAGGCTGCAGGCCCCTAAACTAATAATGAAAAAATAAAGACAGTGCATAAGGACACAAAGGAGCTGATTTTTTTTGCACTAAAAATAACAAATTTAAATTATTTTCAAAAACTCATATTTCTGGTATTAAAGAGAAACTATCAATTCAAAATTCTGCATTGTTTCTGAAATAATCATGTTTATCTTCACTATTCCTCTATTAGCATCTGTTTCTCTTAATTCTGGCTTCATGCAGCAGTTGGGTGTCAGATGAATGATCCAATAAATCTTATAGCGGGAGGGGGGCTCCCTTTCCTAGCAGATGTATTAGAGCTCACTCAAATAACTGATTCCAGTACAAATAAAATCTAACAAAATAACTGCCTTTTGCACAAATTCTGCATGTAGAGAGACATGATGTCTGATGATTTTAATAGAGTGAGATCTAATACATCTTCTAGGCAAAAGGAGCCCCCCTATAAGATATATTGGATCATTCATCTGACACCCAACTCCTGAATGAAGAGAGAATGAAGAGAAACAGATGCTGAGAGAGGGATAGTGAAGATAAACTTGATTATTGCAGAAACGGAACAGAATTTTTAATTGATTGTATTTAGAAAGTTTCTTATTTCAGTATGCTGAAGCATAGATCCCTTTTAAGTATGTAGCACCTATTTGGGCAATCTTGACCACAATTGGTTAAAGTTTCCAGCTAACAGTATAAGCATGGGCCACACTGCGACTTACACACAGGGTCAGGGCCTTCACTATGTGGAAGCTCTCCCTTTATGGTGTAGTGGAACTACAACCCACCAGGCCACTGTACACAAAAAGAGATACTTGGGCGCCAGGAGGTTCTTTGGTGCAAACAAACAAACGGTTTATTGTCAGATACAATGACCACAGGTTTACTCCCACTGAAGATGAGGCTTTAGCACATGACACATACAGCTCACACAGTAACGGATAGACTCACATAGATAGAAACAGCATATGGAGAGGTACATATAACTCACTCAGAGCTTCAGATAATAGGTAATTCAGCTGAAGCAGAACTCCATTAGGCATTTGCAGAACATCAGTGCAACCATTCCCTCCAGGAAATTGTCAGGAAGCAGCATCTACCCTACAGTCCCTCTTCAGTGAGGTCCCTGCACTTGAGGCATTCCCACAGAGCCTCTGGGAGCTACTCCCTGCTGCAAATCCTTGTTGGAGCTTCAGCTGCTCTCTCTCTCTTACCTATCTACCTTTCTCTCCTAGAGAGACTATTACAAGTCTGCCCTACTATAGCTGACCTCATTCACGGGGTTGCCTAGTCCCCGACTTCTCTCAAGATCACTTGCTTCTCTGGGCCTTGCTGTACCCAGGCTCCCCTGGGCACACCCAGCTGGATCAGCATCCAGCAGCCAAATAGGAAGAGGCCGCTCCTTACACACACTATAATGCAGTGTGGCAGGAAGTTGTCATTACACCTCTTGGCCAATAACACTGACCTACACAGGATTTTGCCTTAAAGCCATAGGGGCAGATTAACCCCTATGGGCCCCTACAAGTATAAAAAACACAAATAACTCGAAAGTAAGTTCATGTAGAAGTCAATTGGAAGCTGTCTTAGGTAAATTTAAAGTTTTTAAAAAATGTATAGAATTATCTAAAGTTTATAGACCCAGAAAATTATGTATATAATACAATTCAAGGTATTCAAGTTTTTTCCAGATTTTATTCAGTCAAAGTTTTTATATTTTGAATTTTTATTAAGAAAGCAAACAATTGAGTTTTTATACTGGGAGTTTATTTGAAGAAGAAATAAACGATAAAATGACACAAATTCTAAATTTTGATAAATACTTCTGTAAGTAATGATTCATGTCTGGTACATGTGGATGAGACAACACAGTATTAACTAAGCAATGTCTCCTCTCTCACCTACCTTGGGAAGTGATAGGAGACAGTACTTGGTTGTCAGGAGTGTTTAACTTTTTTTTAACAGTTTTTGTGGTTACAGTGACACTGAGGGGTCTCATACTCCTTTTGGTTTGGACATGTATTTACTCAATGTAAATACATTTTGCCTTTGAATAGCCCCTTGATAACAGTGTTGTAGCACAGTTGAAACAGCAATAATTTAAATTAAGTAATCTCTAAGGGGCAGGGACCATACTCTTGCCTCCTTTAAATTAAGCTCTTATACCTATATGTAATAAAGGGCACTAAGTTTGCCCAAGAGCAGAAACCCACAGCAACCAATCAGCAGGACGCATTTACTGGTCACCTTTTTAAAAGCAAACATCTTATTGGTTGCTATAAAGGCATGCCAGTTAAGGCCGTTTTACGTTTTTGAAAGACTTATTAAAGCACTATTATATTTTTTACATTTTACAATACATTTTCCATATTGTGGACAGAATATTTGGCATGACTAGGCATTCACACATTGATCATAGAAAATTATGACATTAAGGGGCAGATTTATCAAAGGTCGAGGTGAAAATAAAAATAAAAATCTTAACTTTGACTTAATCGAAGTTTTTTCGACCCTGGATTTAAATAACCTTTTTTTTAGGTTTTATTTAAATTTAATTATTGACCAATAAAAGCCAGTTACATTGGTGGTTGGTACATTAATGATTCTCTACTCTGTGCAGGGTTGCCAGGAACAACCAATGCTGCCAGCAGAAGATAACTTTTAGTATATATATATATATTATTACTATACTACTATATAGTAAAGTAAGTATAGATACGAAGAAAGGAGGAAGGAGGGGGTAGATTGTGTGGTATACATTAATACATATTGGCACATTTAATATTCTGTTAGCTATAATCGTGGGGTGTGGATGTGTCGAGTGTGTCAGACCACAGGCCCCAGACTTTTCAAGTTTGTCTGGGCAGCCTCTACTCATTTAAGAGATGAAGTGCTCCATTTATTAGAAATATTGCAGTAGGCAATCTTCAGGATAGGAATGTCCCGTTTTCTGTGGAACAGTCCCGATTTTGACAGCTCAGCCTGCAGTCCCAGTTTCTTACTGAAAAGTCCTGCATTTTCCATAAGAGGCTTGTGGCAGAGAGCCCAGAATACTCAGCACCTGCACTCAGATACAATTATAACTAATAAGATAAGCAGGTCTGTTGAATAAAAAAAACTTCATTAGCAAAACTGTAATAACCTATAAAAACATGACCCTTAAACTCACAGAGATGTATTCAAAATGTCCATAACCTGCCAAATTTTATAACGTTTTGACCCTCATTTAAGTTTTCAAATGTTGGGAGGTATGATGTTCTCCACCAGTCTCAAAAAACCTGCCTCTGGGGACCACAAATTTGTCACATCAAGGGTTTGTACTAGAAAGGTTACCACTTTTCTCTCAGTGGGCAGGACCCTTAGGCATGTATGTACATGTACTGTACATGCATGTACCTGTGCTAGCCTCACATTCATATATAGATTTGAGGCCCATGGAATGCAGTCGTACAGGTGTAAGGTAAGTCCTGTGTATTGTGTGGTATTGTATCAAGATATTATTTTAAATAACTATTTATTTCCTTTGCTATCTTCCCTGCTTGCAGAATAAAAAACATTTATCACACAGATTGCCCTAATCCTTTTGTGTGTGTATAACATATGATGGCAATGCTCCATGTGTAGTTTTTGCTATATTTTAAAGTACTCTCTTTCTCTTAATTCCTTTTGTGGTTTACTTATACAGGTATGGGACCTGTTATCCAGAATGCTTGGGCTTGGGGTATTCTGGATAACGGATCTTTCAGTAATTTGGATCTTCATACCTTAAGTCTACTAGAAAACCATGTAAATATTAATTAATCCCAACAGGCTACTTTTGCTTCCAATAAGGATTAATGATATCTTAGTTTAGATCAAGTAAAATGTACTGTTTTATTACTACAGAGTTAAAGGAAGTCATTTTAAAAAATTGGATTATTTGAACAACATGGAATCTATGGGAGACAGCCCTTCCATAATGTATGTATGTGTGTGTGTATGTATATATATATATATATATATATATATATATATATATATATATATATATATATATATATATATATATATATATTTCATCTTCAGAAAATACCCAGCTCTGCAGTAGCTCAGCTGAACAATTCTAGTATATCGTGTTATGCTCATCTGTGTCCCAGACAAGGGAAAAGCTGATGACCATCTGGCCTCAGGTATGACAGCCAAAAAGACATTTTTCAGAGTCCAGGCAGAAGTACTACTATTATTTTTAGCAGTTTATTTTCATCTGATTGCAAAACACATTCACACTATCACACATAAAATTTGTGAGGGTGTTAATGTGGATGCAGTGATTTGTCAAAGTTAGGAATGAATTTAAAAGTGGGACTATGTGCGCTTTGGCGACATAGATATGAAACCTCTTCATTGTAATGTGCAGTTGGCTTGCTTAAATTTCAACAAGCTGAAACACGCCAAGTATTATAGAAAGTGCAAAGTGGAGCATATTCCCATGTGAGAAAAAAGTATAAAAATATTGAATTATCCCAGTAAAGTTATTGAACTATGCATTAGGTGCCACAGGTTAAAATTAAAAACTGTTTTTAATTGCCATTTAATTGTTATTGTTATTATAAATCATTCTTACCTGAAAACAGTCAATGTTCCCAAAATAACTGTCTAAGGACTGGCTTACATTTGAAAGCATGGTGGAATTAAAGAAAATACAAGCAGAAAATCCACAGCATTTTAGGTAGTTTTGATTCAGGCTAGACAATCACAAGCTATATGCAAATCTAGGGACATAAATGCTGCAGTAAATGTCTAAAATGTAAAATAATGTTCCCACAGTAACTTCTTTGATGCAGGCAGAATCCACAATTAACATAAACATAATTAACATTACACAGAAATTGGGGAATGCCCTTTTAGTACACAGCTGATTAATAGCAGTGTAAGCCATAAAGATAGGTAAATAGCTTTGAACTGCAAAGCTTTATAATAGATTGATTACCCATACAGATAAATCAAGAGTCTTTTAGTATATTTCTAAGTAAAAACAGGCTTATTCTTGATAACATAACTAATGGGAACTCACTCAAAAACATATGCAGAAGAAAACAGGTATCATATACAAAAAGGCTACCTGCTCACAGGCCTGGATTTGTGGTGAGGCCACATAGGCCCAGGCCTAGGGCTGCAACATATTAGGGGCAGCATGCCGCCCAGCCGCTTTCCGGAGAGCACTGAGCAGCACAGGGCACTTGCACCGGAGGGGTATGTTGGCGAGCGCTAGGAAACGGGGGGCGGGGCACCTGCCTGCTCACAGACCCAGTAATGAGAGGCAGACCAAAAATGACAGGCTCACATCCTTTAGCTAATGGTAGACAAGCAGTGTTGGATCAAAACTAAATGGAGCCCTAGGCTGGCTAGTGATGTGGGGGTCCTCACCTTAATTTCTTTACAGGTGCTTTGTAGTATCTGGAACAGTATCCCCCTCAGTTCCAGTCAGAGTGAAATTAGGGGACTCAGCAAGCATGAACTTGCATGTAGTGCCCCGCAGCAAATTTTTTTAGACCACACCTTCTTTGGGAGGCATGCCTGATAAGCCACTTCACATTTTACAAATACACCATCAATGAATATAAAGATAATTAAGCATCTATTAGCTTTTTCTAAACCACAAACGTCATCATTCTCAGACAAAAGCCAATGATGCATGCAGACATGTCAATTCCATTTATATTGCTCACAAAACATTTTGCAAGACGAATCCAGTTGCAGTTTCGTGTATAATACCTCCAGGACTCATAGCAGGATAAACAGTGGCAATTTCATGTAAAGTACCCTAGAACTCATATTAGGACGAGTGCAAGGTAAGGAGAACAATAACACAGCACATACACATACCTCCCAACATTTTGGAAATAAAAAGAGGGACAATATTTTGTGACCATGCCATTACCATGTTCATTTTACAAAATCTGGCATGTTATGAAAGTCTGAACATATTTCTGTAGTTTTTTTTTCAGTTATTACAGTTTTGCTAATGAAGGTGAAAAAAAAAATCCACCATCTCAGACCTTTCAAGGTCCTGTATAAGTCAATGGAAGAGGCACCTATATCAATTTGAAGTTTTCATGGTCTGCCCTGGGTTTAGCTCGAAAAACCGACTTTTTTTTTGGGCAAAAACTCTTAGTGATTCTGGAAAAAAGCCCGAAAAATTGGAGAAATTCAGGAAAAAGCCTGAGAAGTTTGAGTTGTTGCTCGATTTTACAGAGTTTTTCTGTGATCTGCTTAAATTTAGTTTCTTTATTAATACATAACTAAAATCGGGCATGGGCGTTTGGTTGTGATTTTTGTTTTAAATAAAATATGAGATAAATTCCATTTTACAGCCAGGAGGACCGGACACCGAAATCGATGTAGGCCCTAGGCACGTGCCTAGAGCACCTACAGGGTAATTTTTTTATGCTTGAATTTACACCAAAAATGTATACACAGCTTGATAAAGAAGTTTTGCCGGTTTTTAAAAACACCTTTTTAAACAGTGATGCCTAACGATCAAGAGGTGATGTGTGGTGTATATGGTTGCTGTAGGTCCCATATGTCACTTGGGCTATATCATTTATTAATGTTTGTGTATTATGAAACAAAATCTAAAACTACAGTGAGGCAAATAGTCTGATCACTAACTGATATTTACTAATTGACCCATAACATTAAAATGATTATTTCATTCCATTAAAAAGAAAAACTGGCCCGCCAGAGTGTTAAGTAAGAGCATAAATAATTATACTCCAGAATGTCAATTATTTCAATATAAGCTTTAATCCATAAGAATCCCATGTTTAAAAAAACACACCCAACTATCAAATAGTTGTGTTAAAATCCATAACCATGGAGAAAAATGAATGTCAATACATATATTTGTGTGAGCTTAAAATGTTCTTGTTTTGATATACAACAATAATATAGGGGTAGTTGTGCCAGACTCATATCTCTATATATTGTTCTTAAACATCTTATTCTGGCTTTCAGATTTTTATAATTGTCATATAGCAAAACAAGAACATTTCAAGCTCACACACATATATGTATTGACAAACATTTTTCTCCATGGTTCTAGATTTTTCATAGGAGCTATTGGACAGATGGATGTGTTTTTTAAAATATGAGTTTAAGTTGCTGTCTCTTTATATGAAATGATTGACATTCCTGCTTATAATTATTTATTTCTTGCTTTCAATTAACACTCTGGGCTGCCAGTTTTTCTTTTTAGTGCCATGAGTTAATCATTTTAATATAGGTATGGGGCAATAAAAAACATTAGTGTGTCTATGAATTATTAGTCAGACTTTTTACCTCACCATAGTTTTTGACATATTAATTTGTTGTCCCTATATATATATATATATATATATAAATATATATATATATATATATATATATATATATATATATATATATATATATTTTATTGGTAAATGTAGTTGCAATTGAAAGGGTGTTTGAAGCAATTTAGGAGCCTATGAATATTGTTACGTACAGACATTGTGGTTGACACGGAAAACTGAATTTTGGTGCCATTTCCTGGACTTTCCTGACAAATACCCCAGTACAGAGTCAAATATTGAGCAAATATAAGATTCTTTTAGATTTTTTTAGGTTTTATGAGTGCAGCGTTTATTTTAGTATATATACTGTAACTCAGAAAATGACCTAAATATCATCTGGCCCTGCTATGCTTCGTAATCCCATACTAACTCATCACATTATATACCAAGACCATCTGGCAGATAACAGAAAACAGAATGGGTTGTTTGTCCAAATGAAAACTGGGATCTTCTGTTACCAGGTAATGATCTAAAGATGAATGACTTTAAGAAAAATAAAACAGACCATATCATAAGGAAGCATATATGCACTGTTTTTACTCTGGGAATATATGAAACCTTCACTGGACAGCAGCAGAAATATAATCCACATTTATCCCGATCAGAAAAACAGACTCTGAAGATTCCGATTTGGATGAACTTCAGCTTGCCCTCAGTAGTTGCTCATTTACCTTCTCAATGTAGTTTTTATTGCTGATGTATTCCAGATAGTGTCCTTTTCATAGCCTCTTGGAAGAAGTATGATGGATTTATAATGTCACGTGCTATGTGCATTAAATGTTAGGATTGGCATGTAACCAGCACAAAATATTGGAAATACTAAAATATTGGGACTAATGCCTCTGCTATTTGTTATGCCAATATTAGTGAATGTGTGCAGTTTTATATGATTTTTAAGTGGTTGTGGAATGGCGGCTAACTCATAAGGCATTTATAGCTGAGCATTTGTGTGTAGATTGTCATACCACAGACTGCTAATTGCCTGTGACAGGGATCATATTACTATTATTATTTATCTAGTCTGTTTCTTGCCTTTACTGAATGTCATCAATATACACATTACACACCATCAGGTATGCAAACATTACGGGCATAATGGAATTACCTTTACTAACCTAAAACATTGTGTGTATATATATATATATATATATATATATATATCTATATATATATATATATATATATATATATATATATATATATATATATATATATATATATATATTATAGTATTTGTTCACTTTAAATTTGAACCTGGAGTTGGTCATTTCCGGTGTGCATCTATTAGGGGTGGGTATATATGTGGTGAATATAGGTATGCTTGCCTCGTGAAAGGTCCCAATTGGGATCAAAACGTCACGTTGGTTGATGAAAAAACTGGTGTTTCTGGTCATTTTATATGTATATATATATATATATATATATATATATATATATATATACGTGCCAATACAGTTCACACTCTCAAAGTCCTTCATCTTAGTTCTGGGTGCGCACTCCAAATGTTGATTCTCCTTTTATCAAAATACATTTCCATTAACGTTTTGGTTTTCATCTAAAACCTTTGCCAAAACGCTTTTCCAAAGGTTTGACAAAGGTTTTGTTAACCAAAAAATTTATGGAAATAATTGGGCTTCTCTGCCATTTATTTTATGGTGTTCAAAAAACATTACCGTATATACTCGAGTATAAGCCGACCCGAGTATAAGCCGAGGTACCTAATTTTACCTACGAAAACTGGGAAAACTTATTGACTCTAGTATAAGCCTAGACACAACTACAGCCCTGTCTCCCAGCAGCGCACATTCTGTCAAAGCGACCCCCCCAGCGATCAACCGGACTTCTTTGCAAAGTTGATGGTGACAGAGAATTGCCAAACGGATTACTGTGTGCATTGTCCCACTGTCCCACTACCATGTGCAGAGGGTGCTGTTTGATATTGCCATCACTGTTAATCTTTCGTATAACCAACAGAGGGCGCTGTGTGATATTGCAGTCACTGTTATTCTTTCATATAACCAACAGAGGGCACTGTGTGATATTGCAGTCACTGTTATTCTTTCATATAACCAACAGAGGGCGCTGTGTGATATTGCAGTCACTGTTATTCTTTCATATAACCAACAGAGGGTGCTGTGTGATATTGCAGTCACTGTTATTCTTTAATATAACCAACAGAGGGTGCACTGTTATTCTTTCATACAACCAACAGATGGCGCTGTGTGATATTGCAGTCACTGTTAATCTTTCATATAACCAACAGATGGCGCTGTGTGATATTGCAGTCACTGTTATTCTTTCATGTAACCAACAGAGGGCATTGTGGGATATTGTAGTCTCTCCCCAAGTGTACTGTTGGTATAGGAATGATTAAAAGTGACTGCAATCTCAGCTACTCCGGTCGGGTACCGCTGACCCGAGTATAAGCCGAGGTAGACTTTTTCAGCACATTTTGGATGCTGAAAAACTCAGTTTATACTCGGGTATATACGGTACTTACTTGAATATCTATATTTACAATTACATATATGAGTGATGAGTCCGTGAATTGCTTGGCTTTACTCGAGTTATTCTCTAATCTGAGACCACTAGTAGCTAATTTTTTGCTATGGCCATTTATATGTTTATAGGTTACCTGCTGATTGGCTGCTGTAGGCTACTAGACCTGTAGTACATTTTATTAATTATCTCCAAATGCCCCATGCACACATAATCCATTGCCTCATATGTCACTGTAATGTTAACTAAATAGCAATTAAGATTTATTTATAAAAATATTTTCTATTTGCAGTTATATTACAAGAGGCAATTTACTGCATCCCATCTCTGCATGGCATCTTCTTTACAATATGGGCTGTCTTATTAGTGTATTGTACATCAAATCAAAAGATTATCAAATAATCATCAAATCAAAAGATTATCAAATAATCATGGGCTAACACCTTGACCCTGGAAACAGCTCTAATTCATCTATTCTCTACATAAAACCTGCTGAGTTCATGTAGAAGTCAATGGCAGAGTTCCCTTGAACTATTTGAAGATGTTAATAGTAGTGATGAACCAAAATTTTGGCACAATTTGCTTTGAAAATGACGCCCCATAGACTCAAATGGGAGAAAAAAAAATGTTGCGCATCAAAAAAAAATTTGATATGCAAAAGTCTTGTTTATTTCTTAGAGGAAAACTTGATTCAAATTTGATTGAGTTTTAGGCTCAGGACTATTCGATCTAATTTTAGACATTCACGTTTTTTCATAAATAACATACCATTTAATAACACCATTGTGAGCCCCTGAAATGAAGTGATTGTGTTAAAAAAAAGGGCTTTAGTTCCTCACATTTTTATGCAATCTTTTTGTTCAACCCACTGAATTAAAGCTACAGTTCAACTGCATCTGAGTTGTTTCATTTAAAATTCATTGTGGTAATGTACAGAACCAAAATTAGAAAAAAAAGTTGATGAAAAGTCTGCATTACTGCAGAAAGAGTTTTTGGTACTTTAACCTGTCTTCAGCAACATATGTTGCATGAATGCAAATGTCAATATGATGGCAATAATGAGTGAAAATCAAGAGGTCGGAGTTTTAGACTTTTTGGGGTAATGTAGACCAGTATACAAAGATGTCAAATCAATGCTCACAAATCATGAAATAATCTCACCTAAAGAATAACCGCAGCATTTACCACAATGAAATCTACATTGATTTATTAATAATTTCCTGTCTCTGAGATTGAGATTTGACGAACCCCCGTCTGGTTTGCAGATCGAGACTACAAGGTGCCAAATAAATGGATATGAGCAGCTGCACATGGACTACAGATCTTAGTATTCTGTTTGGCCCCAAGACTTCAAAGGTGCATGTACAGAAACCAGTAGGAAACAATATAAGCAGATATAAATTCAAAAGGTACAAATATGTTGATATATTCCACTAATAAGTATGCACCATTCACTGCACTTCTGAACCTTATCATATAGGAACTATTATTTAAGCAGTGCCAGGAAAAGGCAGACTAATAGTATTATTCTATAAAACTCTCTTTTCTACCCATATTCTTAAAATGGTCAAGACCTGCCAGGATGATTTGTCTTTGAAAATAATTCAGAAATCAGCTGTCTCTCTAATAAAACTAACTCAAAAGCAATTCATTGGTTAATGACCTGAAATGTTTTAGCTTCGTTATGTATGGACGATGTGACAGATGCCAGTGTAACTGGTTAACTAGTCCAAACAAAACCATATTTGTCTAGGCCTATAGTCCATACATTTTAGATGCAGGTTTAAGTAAATAATATCTTAATCCGTTCTTCAAGTTAAGTGGCTTGATATTTTCTGATGTTGCAATGCCATGCAATTCAAGGCGCTAGAAGAGAATGCATTATTATCTTATTTTTCGGTCACTTGAAATGTGGAGCCCATATTTTACTATCAATTTAATGCTGTTATAGACTGCATTTGATTTCAGAAGGTTTTACATTCTACACCTGTTTTCTCTGGAAGCTGAATCAGAATGAAATTCCTACCATTTTTTCCTATTATTGCTGTACCAGATAGTTATGGAAACTGCCAACTGGGTAAATTCCAAATTTTTAGTGCATTGCAAGATGAATTCGGGAAAGTAGAATACATTATAAGCACACATGCATCCTGAATAACCCAGAAGCAAATACTAAAATAGAGTGGAAAAGTTCTAAAATATGTTCCACTGACTCCACCTATTTTCTAATGAATTACCAGCTGCTTTATCCAGAGACTTCAGTCAGTCTGGCCTGCACCCACTTCATTTTCCTAATAAACCGATTAAGAAGGCCAAAAAAAGCAAAGTTATTATAGTATTTGTTTGCTTGTCTAATATTATGTTCTTATATGGTACAGCCAAACCAACAAATTGAAATCTTTTATTTCCCCAATGGAGCAACCTAAAGTAGAAGTACAAAACATTAGATAGAATTGCAATATTGGGTTTGCTGACAAGAAGAGACTCTTTACAGGAATAGTAACACCAAAAAATAAAAAGCAATGAAAATATAATGTAGTGTTGCTCTGCACTGATACAAATGTGTACAGTATATGCTTCAGAAACTCTATTATAGTTTGTATAAACAAGCGGATGTGTAGCTATGGGGGCAGCCATTCAAAAATGAAAAATGAGAAAAGGCACAGGTTATACAGAAGAATAAAGATAAGCTCTGGGATTCTACAGAGTTTATTTATTATCCACTATGTATCTTGTGCTTGAATGGCTGCCCTCTAATTTTTCTAATTTTAAAGTCAGGTTATACTGTATATGGCTGGCCTAAGACTCATACAAGCTATACATTCATATGACAAACAAAAAGTTAATAAAAATGTATCAAGGGGCTTTGTTACACATTTACAATCTTTTCCGACAAAACTGCAGTAGTGAAAATATCACACAAAAACCACAGCCAGGTATTTCCCACCAAAAGCTATGGGACTTATATGGATTGATATAGAAGTACACCAAATACTACACTATCCTCCATATATAATAAAAGGCACAAAGTTTGCCAAGGTGCAGTAACGCATAGCAACCAATAAGATGTTTGCTTTTAAAAAGGTAAATGCTACCTGCTACTACAGGTGATTAGACATGTAGCAAACTTTTATTACATAGCCCCAAACATACATATATATTTTTTTATTCTATTATTCGCTGGATAACTGAATCACTTGTTTCAGTTGTGCGCTAGCCACAAGTTTTTTTCTGATTTTATTCCATAGGAGGATTGAGATTATTCCTTGCATTTAAGGCTGCCACCATTAATCATGGAGCCTCACACTTAAGGCTAAGGCCACACTAGGCGATAGCGCGGCGATTTGACTCGCGGCGACTTTTCGCCGCGACTTTTAAGCCGCAATCGCTGTGGAAACTTTTGCGCTGGCGTCTATGGGGAATCGCGAAAAATCGCCAGCGTAAAAACACACGCGGCGATCTTTTCTCTACTGTCGCTCGAAATTGCCTCGCTAGGCGATTTCGAGCAACAATAGAAAAAAGATCGCCGCGTGTGTTTTTACGCTCGCGATTCCCCATAGACGCCAGCGCAAAAGTTTCCACAGCGATTGCGGCTTAAAAGTCGCGGCGAAAAGTCGCCGCGAGTCAAATCGCCGCGCTATCGCCTAGTGTGGCCTTAGCCTTAAGGAACAAAATGCCAAGGTGCAGTAATCTATAGAAAACAATAAGATATTTGTTTTTATACAGGTGACCAGTAAATGCAGTAAATGTGTGTGATTTCCACTTTTGAAGTCTAAAACAGCACTGCAGCCTAGAAATAAAAAGAGCTGCAGTATGGTGCCTGAGGACCCACAAGCAACTGCTTGAGAATCCTCTATTAAAAATGGAGAAAGCCTTTGACTTGCACTTCCCCATTCAATTTTAAAGATACACCAACCTTCAGTGCATTTATGTGTATTGTTCTTGTAGCAGATCCTTGAAGAACACACCTTATTGCAGAAATGTGTCCCCTGATGTCTATTAAATGATAATGTGGGCTTCAGCTGTTCACATTTCTGTATGGGATCTAATTCCTAGAGAACTTGCGATCTGAGGCAGACTAGCCACATCTGGTACTGGTAGTAGGTGTCCTTGAAGAGTAGAATTGGAAGTTATATATTAAAAATGAGCTGTAATTTTTGCACTGACTACAAGTATTTTCTTTTTAATCATGACAGCTTAACCTTTTATTACGAGGGAAGCTGCAGTACCTCAGATGACTAGGCACAGCAGAAGTTTGAGCATGCTTTTTGGAAGTGTGCCTATCTTACAAAGCAGGCTCCTGTGTTTAAATCCTTGGGATCTAGATAATCCCATGTAGGGGGAGGAGGCAAGGAAGAAAAGGATTTTTGAAATTCATTTTCTCTGCTCGCATGTTTTCTGTCAAATAGCTATATGTATGGGCTTTTTAAATTTGTCAAGAACAATGGATAACGCTATTAATAAAAGTAGCAAAAACATTGCTCACTAACAAAATGATTTTCTAGTGTCAGATGTACAGCACTGCACTGTAAATGCATGTTCTGTGATAAAGCTAAAATAGAATCAAATGTTGCTCCTTTTGATGCCACTCATTAAAGGTTCTCACATCTAAACATGCGCCTTGCACTGCCAATGTCAATGCACCCATTTAGTATGCTCTGATGAATTATGAGCAAGTGATGCTAGGGAACCCTAGAGCCACCACCCTGGACATGACAGTAGTTCAGGGTTCCCATAGTGGGATGTGTCAGTAGGTGCAATAGACATGCAGAATCACATGCAAACATTTTAATGGTTCACAGCTGGAATGATGTAGTCCCCACTGCAACGAGCATCAGATTTTACAAACTCTGTGTGTATTGATGTATCATGCTCAATTTTAGTGCTGTAAATTATGGTGAAATTGGGAAAAGCTACCCAATTGTGGTGAAAATTTTTTTTTAAGCTTCTCAAAAGGTGGAAGGATGAGCATGGAAAAAGTCAGATTCTGAAAATACGCATCTCAGACCTATCGAGGTTGCATATAAGTTAATGGGAAAAGCCCCACAGATTTTTCGAATTTCGTGCAATAATCCGAAGGTTTTGTGGTTTTCGGGCAAAAATTGTGAGTTTTGAGGTGGAAAATCAATTACGTTTTTTCCCGCAAACAAAATTTTTAGAAAAGTGTATTAATAAATAAGGTGAAAAAACCTGTGCAGATTTGGGAGTTTTTTTCAGAAAATATTGAGATAAATTCAGACTTTGATAAATGGGCCTCCTAATGTTTTAGCCATGCTAAAATATCAGCAAAATGAGTCATATTGCTGTTGACTGGTCCATCTGGGAGATCTTGGAGCAGTGGCAGAGGTAAGCCTAAAGACCAGTAAGGGTAAGAATTGGGGAATATGCTTTCTTACAATCACCTGAAAGCCCATCCTGAAGGTACGTTAGGGTAGAATTTTCATTTTCCGTCTTAGGTGTTCTTGGAACTATGGCGAAATGGCAGATGCAATGATATTTTCCAGTAATTTTACCCATTTCATGAGCTAAGAGGGGATCCTAACCAACGGTTGGGCCTTCAAGTGGGGTATTAAACAAAGGTTGGATTTTCAAAGGAGGTTGGAACTGAAAAAGCTTGAATACCACTGCTCCCTAGAATAAAGCAATTTATAAGGTGAACGTGAGACAAGTACTCTGGTTTGGGCTCTTTTTCAAAGAATTATATAGCAGAATTTAGTCTACTTTTACAGTAAGACCAATTGATCAACCAAAGGACCTGGTGAAGTGATATTGGCATTTTATTATCATATGTATGTAATTAAACACTTGCATTTGAAAATGATTTACATGCAAATGTTCATCATTACACTTTCTTAAATGAAAAAGAAGTGAAGCAGTTGTTGATCATAACCTATTCAAAGTCTATTCAGGGCCGTATTTATATATAGGCCACCGAGGGCCTGTGCCTAGGGTGGCGCAGTTTTGCGGGCGGCCCTTGGGGTGTCTATTTTTTTTTTTTTTTTAGAAAAAAACCCTCCCCTTCCTCCACCATGGGTTTCCATAGGAAATCCGGTGAAGGAGCTGAGGGGGTGAGGGATAGGGGGTCAGATGAAGACTGCGGAAGTGACGTCACCGCCTGCGCAGTGACGTTGGCGGGCACGATGGAGTGGCATGTTTAGGTACAATACCTAGGGTGGCATCAGACCTAAATACAGCCCTGACTCTACTAGAATTGATTGGAAGCACTTTGTTTTATTATGCGACAATCGTCTATGTGGGCTCACCAATATATTATTTATTATTATTTTTTTGTATAATTTTTGTAGTCTTTTTTCCTTTTCTTTTTTTTGTAATAAATTTACTTATTTTTTTCCAAATTGGGTGTGCTATCCATTACCCTCAATATTTACAATCGTCTACGTGGTCTGGGAAAAATTTACAATGAAGAAGCACAAAACTTAATTTTTGTGAATGCACATAATTGCAGATGCTCTGAAATGGATTCAATGTAGAGAAGAATTAATTTGGTTAGACTCTAGAATTTTGGGAAAGAACACTGAATTGAGTGTTAATAGTTAAAAATACTCAATGTAAAAAGAATTTTTGAAAAACTTGAAAACTTCCGAAGCAGCCAGTATGGCAGATTTATGGATGGAAATAAATATTCACATCTGAGATGCATTATGTGGCAAAAATAATTTTGCAGCTTTCAAAAATGGTTAGCCTGACGGACAATAAAAAGAAACCCAATATTGGCTAAAAATCCTTGGAACTGTTTGTTGTTCCTGATAGCCTATAAGCTGAGCGGTGTCATGCTGGAAGCCCCCAGGCCTAATGTGGCCCTTTTAAGGATTTTTATCCCCACGCCTGCCCATGAGCTCCAAACTTCTTTGCATGACATGATTATTCCACCACAGTGCCGGTGAATGTGATAGGGACCTTAGATTTTTAGCTCCACTGGAGCAGGGACTAATGTATAATCTCTTGCATAATCTCTTATTATACTTACTCTATTCTTAATTATATTATAATATTATAATTTTTTTTTATACTTCTCTTATACTAAAATCTCTTTAGTGGTTTTAGAGGTTTTTAAATAAAAGTAAACTCGTTTTCTCTAAAACCATGAACTTTTTAAAATATCCAATATAAAAAGTATGAATGTAAGAAAATGCTGAACAATGTGCTAAAAATATGAAAAGCTCTAAAAACATTTTGCACAATTACTAGAGAAAAAATATCTGAAAACCTCTAAAAGTTGGAATGACTTAAAAACACCAATAGGATCAGCCCTGCTCCCAATGACTTCTATAGGTTCTTGACTACTTTTACTTGGAGAAGTTTTTCGTGGTTTTTACACTTAAAATTTATAGAAATTAAAAAAACAAAAAATTTTAGAGAAAAAAATATGACTTGCGAAAATTAGAAATCTGAATCTATAAGTAAAGAAAAATAATAATAATTATAATAATGATGATAACAAGCTTTGTATATCAGATAATAGCTGACTGGGCAGGTTGGATACATTGAAAGGTTTGGGCAACATAAACCTATCAACATTTTAAAAGATGCAATTAAAAAATGTATAATAAGTCAGTCCTCTTTGCTGGCCATGTGCAAACATAAGAGTGATTTTTGATTTCTAAACACATTTCATTTTCTTGCTGTGGCCCTTCATTAGTGACTGCCATAGCTGGACTGAAAGAAAAAACACCATATAAACAAACAACTTCAGATTTCCTGAAGGATGGTAGCCATGAAACCTAAAGACATTATTCTGCAGTTCTGTAAGGACTGTACTTTGGATGAAGAAATAGTTCTAATGCCCATCTGGGTTTTTACAAAATGGTTAATATTTTAATTCGCTATGGGGCTTATCAAGCAATATCCTGCAGTTGTGGTAGATGCTAAATTTGGCTCCTTTCAAAAAACTTGCAACTGTATTCCTTAATGACTCAAATTCAAACAAGCATTCTTTTTATTCTCAAGATCAAGCTGTGACTGCCAATGTGATGACGGAAGAAAATAAAGTAATTTATATACAGAAATACATGTGCAAACAAACATTTTTAAACTAAAATGTGCAGGGCATCTGTCTATATTAATGAAATGCAAAATGTCATGTAATTTTTCCCTATATTTCTTCCATTTATTTATTTTCTGGTATTTTTATAGCTTCTTAAATTTCTGTGGTGCTTTACAGAGATTTGGCATCATTCACATTAGTCTAAGGTCCCTATCACATTCACACACAAAATCGGACCCTCGGACCGCAGCAGGGTCAGATTTGGCCCAAAATGCTTAATTTTTTCCAGTTTTTGCCCGAAAATCCAGAAAAAGTCAGATTTTTGGGCTAAACCCAGCACAAACCATGAAAACTTCAAATTGAGATAGGTGCCTCTCCCATTGACTTATATAGGACCTCGACAGGTCTGAGATGGCGGATTTTTGCAGCATCGGGGTATAATAAATCCAAAAAGTTTTTTTTCCTCTAAAGATTTGCATTTTCTAGTGAAAAAAACTCAAATCTTTTGAGACTTTAACACATAACACCCTTAATGAATGTAACATTTAACTTTAATACATAACACCCTTAATGAATGTAACATTTAACTTTAATACATAACACCCTTAATGAATGTCATTTTAATATGTGAATGCATTAATAAACTAGATTCCATTTACCAGCTGAATATAATATAGATGTTGTTAAACTGGTAAACATATACTAGCATAAATATTATTTATCTATCTATTATCATCTATCCCAATAGATTGTTCTACACTTACGTGTTGCACTATTAACTCACAGATTCAAGAAACATTCTGAGCTTACCTAGTCTCTTTTTTTTATCATACAGTTTTTTACTTTATGGTTGGTTTAATGGATATTACAGAAATACACATCTAGCTTTAAGAAAACCCCAATTGCTGATTACTGGTTGCTATGGGTTACCACCAGTGTGCAACTTTGTCCAGAGTTTATAGATAATCCCAACATTTCTCCCTTCACAGTACACAAACCTTAAATGAAACTGAACCCAATTCTACCTTTCCCCTACAACTGCACAATTTTTAAAAGAGTTTTGAAAAATTGTGTAAAGAAATCTAATAATTAATTTAGCTGATTTATAATTCACGTGAAAAATCATAATTACCTTCCTTAATATTATTTAAACATACTCATAAAGACAACATGTATTACTATACCTCACTTCAACAAAAGATATATTAACCCGCAGTCTTTTGTAATACTATTTCCTCTAAGGACCTTAAAACTTCCTGCTGAGAGGAAAGAAACAATATATTTTGGCCTACCGTTTAATGTGGTCACATTGCCATCTGCAAGTTGGAGGTTTGGGAGAGCAGCAATATTCTCTTAAGGATCTTTTAATGAAAACCAGCAAGTATGCATAAATTAGAAATATAAATGATTCTGTGTTGTTGCACATATTTACACAGAATTCAAAAATTACAAAACAAAAGCTGTTACAAATTGTTCCTCCTGTAAGCACCCAAAAAGATTAGTGCACAGAATGTCTAGAGATGTTCTGTATAAAAAGTTTTCACATGCTCATATAATCTATTTAATAGGTAATTCACTTGACTATGAAGATTTTCATTCATCCAGGTCATGGTTTATCTAGTATAGGTAAACTTAAAACAACTGGACTTGCTGAGTAATCAATGAGTGATTTATTGATTACTCAGCAAGTCCAGTTGTTTTAAATTTACCTATACTAGATAAGTAATTTACTTGTACACTGGGAATCTCATTGGTTCACCTAAAAGGAATTCATACACCGTTCTACATAAGCATACCAGGGTAAAATGTCAACAAAATATTCTTTTAATCTAAAAAAGAATCCTAATATTTTTTTTAAAGCCTTAACAACATTTTATTATTTTGATAAGCAGCAGTGGGGAGACGAAGGCCTAAACCAGGGGTAGGCAAATAGAGGAGGTAAATACCTAGAAAAGCCAGGCATGTGTCTTTTTTGCCTTCCCCAATTTATGGCCCTGACGCCAAGTTTTAAAAAAATTTGTGACTGCATGAAGCATTTTATAGCACCTAAATGGAGGTCTCCTATACTTAATATACGTCAATATATAATTATATTCAGTCTTGTCCTTAGCCAATTTAAAAATGTGTATACACAAGAGATGATGTCAGTGCCTAATTAAAATCAAAGGAAAGCTGCAATATTAAGGTATGGCTATATTTAGTTTCAGCTAAAAAGCTGTTACAGGATTTCAGTGTGGTACAAGAAAAAACGGTGTTTACCGAATTAACAAAATCCTAGCATTCTAACGGTTCATAGTTTTATACAAATAAGGGCCTATTAAGAAAACAATAAATCCACTTGCACTACACAGTTGCACCTAGCCTTAGCAGTGCTTCTACTGTGCCCTGCATTCTGTGATTGTAGATAAATCCAACACAAGGACCAGACTACAGCACTGGCAGGGTCAGAGGAGTCCTTTACCTAGCTCTTTGTGTCTCCTGACACACTTAAAAGGAATCCTGTCATCAGAAAAACATGTTTTTTTCAAAACGCATCAGTTAATAGTGCTACTCCAGCAGAATTCTGCACTGAAATCTATTTCTCAAAAAGAGCAAACAGATTTTTTTATATTGAATTTTGAAATCTGACATGGGGCTAGACATTTTGTCAATTTCCCAGCTGCCCCTGGTCTACAAAAAATGTTTCACCCTTGGCTGTTTGATTAAAGGAGTCTAAAACCTAAGGCAGTGTAGACAAAACGATAGACAGGTTTTATTCTGCATGGTACTTTATCCTTATTCTGTGCTACAGGGAATACACAGAGTCTGTGTAAATTTTGATATCCCACTTAAAAACAATCAAACAAAAAAAGAGACGATGAAAAAAGGACATTGGGTGTGCATAGATATTATTCTAAAATTGTATAACCTCTACAGAAAACAAACAGGGCACTTAAGTAATGAATTACTTGTTTCATTTATGTATGATTACTATATCTGGATTTATTATGCCATTGCTAGTTTTCACAAACTAAAAAATATTCTGTTCAGTTATTAATAGTAGTTAGTTGGATTCTTACATGTCCAAAAGGATCAAGGTGATTGTTTGTCAACTTTAGTTTCTGAAATGAGACCAGTTGCCGCATCCAGTGTGCTCCAGTTGCGGGGGAATCTGGATGTACATACAAACGACCAGGCATTGCGGGTTCGGCTTTGCCAGCCACCATCCTACAAAAGTAAATGCATTTGATGTAAGGGTGCTCATAATCATTACACAAGAATGGTTGAATAGTGCAAAGATTATTGGTTGAAAAAAATAAAACGCTATAAATTTAAATACAAGTGATGTGCAGGCTGGCCCGATACCCACGGGTCGGGAGGGTTCTGGCCAACCTCGCACCACCTTTTGCGGGTGGCAGGCGGGTCCAGGTTAAGCTCTTCTTCCTGCTCTCCCCGCCCGCCACCTTGCACTGCTTCTGACTTCTGGCTTCCTTTTTTTATAGATGTGCGCCCAATCGTCCCGCCCCTTTTGTGACATCATTGGTGGCGCAGGTCTATAAATGGAAGTCGGAAGTTGGGCTCAGGCAGGGGCGGGTGGAGGGAGGGCGGGTTAGGTGCACATCACTACACTACATACATCCATACAAATGGAGCCACCGCCGGTTTATTTGACCTGGTGCAATGTGTTACACCATATGTACTGCAACATGTGGCACAGTGTTGGGCAATAATGCACTGTTAAAAGTGATCTAATCTAAACCAGTAATAAAAATCATAAGATTGCTTTGGTCCCAAAGCAATCTTCTCATGTAGATACAGTATATTCCAACAACTATTAGTGTGTATCTCATAGATATATCACTATAATATCAATTAAAACCTTGTTTTGGGATCTGCTTTTCTGTTGCCTGAACATGCTGAAGGAAAGCAAAAAGTGATAAGTAATAAAAACGGCACAAAATAAAATGTCAAGAACTGCTCATTTTCTTAGAGAATTAAAGTCTGTATCATACTAATTACTTCAATATTAATGTGATGTCTTTTATTTTATTACTGTCATATTTAACCCAAAGCACTCAAAATATGGCAGTAATAAACCATTATGGATGTGAGGCTTTTTAGCTACAAAATAACATGGGTTCATATGAAAATTAATTCAACTCTTCAAAGCATTTACTACAGAAAACACATTTCTTACCATTTGTTGTCACAAAACTTGTAGCGATGGTCATCAGCTGGGACAATATCAATGAGGAGGATATATTTTGTCTTAGGGTTCATTCCAGTCACTTTAACTTTGTAGCTTGGAAACATTCGCCTAGTAGGAAAAAACAAATTGAAAATAAATAAATAAAACTGATAGTACTAGTATTGTTTAACTGAATATACATATATTTAACCTATTCCCTCAATGGATAAATTATTTACAGCAAGATGCAAAATGCTCACTAACATTCACACGTTAGTACAGTTAGTAACAAAGACTGTTACTATTACCAACATCCAAGTGTCAGCATAATGGAGGCCACAATGATATTGTGGTATGGGATCCATTATCCAGAAACCCGTTATCCAGAAAGCTGCTAATTACAGGAAGGCCATATCCAACTGACTCCATTTTAATGAAATCTTCCTTATTTTTAAAAATCATTCCTTTTTTTTTTACAACAGTGCACTGTACTTACTAAGAATGAATTAATTCTTATTGGAAGCCAAACAATCCGATTGGATTTATTTCATGTTTAAATGTTTTTTAGCGGATTTAATAAATTCGGATCCAAATTAGGAAAAGATTCCTTATCCAGAAAACCCCATGTCCTGAGCTTTCCGTATAATAAGTCCCATGCCTGTAATAGGTCACAGTAATGATTGCTACTGCTGTTCAGATGTCAGTTAATGATCCCAAGTGTTACTTTACCAGAGGTTCACCAAGACTGAAAGATGTTTTAGATTTTAGAGTCATCATATAGACCTCCTAAAACCCAAATATCAGTTGATCCGAATTAGCATGTTCATAAATATTGTGATTTTTACGTTCAATAGATCTATTTTGTCTGGTATTTTCTCATACATTTTCAAAAAAGAGCTCACACCTAATTAAAATAAAGTCACTGTTTACACAAGCCCATTTCACTGACCCCCTTCATTTTACTTGATAATTAGGGATGGGCGAATTTGACCTGTTTCATTTCACCGCCGGCGAAATGTCGCGGACGCCCATTAAAAAATTTTGCCCATCCCTATTCATAATGTCATGGATTAAAGTATTTGAAAAAGTAAAACTAAATGTCATTTAAATCTACGGTGTCCGCAACTGTTTGTTTACACCATTAGATGTCATAGTACTGCAGCATGAATGGACTTACAAATGAATGTCTGCTTTATTTTGCATACCAAAAAATTATTTTCCAAAATATTTAAAACTAAATAAAATATAGTTATGCAACTCTGGTAGGCTGCCCCTTAATCTGAAACAAATATCCCATTTTGCATTTTGTACTCATGGCCCATAATTTTTTTAATATTTGGAGGCCTGATGCCACATACCAGGTCAAGTTGAACATGCACAAATTCTTTATGAAGATTGAAGATTGTGGCTGATTTTATTCATTCAAAAACACTCTCATAAAACCATTAAACAATAAGAAATGATCAAGAATCAGCATAAATGGTTTGATTACTAATTTTCCATAGTTCAACAAAAATGTTATGTATTCCTTTCTTTTGATAAAGCAGGCAAAGTGATGACTTCTTTTATCCCTGAATTGCAGGTACTGCCTTAATCAGATCTAGTTAACTTCTTGGTTTACAATTACTTATTCCTCCATTATAATGCATTAGCTTTTCAGAGAAAAAAGGAAGAAAATGGTTGACTAACGTGTTTCAAGTGACTCATTAAATTTTTTCCATAAATTCCAGATGTTTAGCATGTAACTGTGACGGCCAAAGAAGGGGGCTTGTCACAAAATGCTTTTACTTTCTTCTGATGGGAGAACAGCTCTTTCCCACAATGTGCTATTTGTGTAGGTGAGAACTTGTATGATCAACATGCTGTTATCTGTAAATCAAACTTGAAACATGTGCTAGAGAGCGTTATATGATGCAAAGGCAATCAAGCTCTAACAAATCCTTAACTGTGCATGGCCATTGTGTGATAGACATTTTGTTGCTGCAAACTTGAAAGAAGAAAAAGAGAAAAATATTTACATTTAGAAAAATGTGACATGATATTGTTGATGGACGTGTATCTGGGAAAATCACATCTCGTTGTATATATGTACATGGCTAATAGCTTGTTGGCATTTTAATCCCAACATGTAAAAGCCTGCTAAAGAAGTTAGAAACTGGATAAATGGGGGTGGGAGTTGCATAAATAAGAACAAAAATTAGCATTTTGCAAGGTAATATTTCATAAGACAATTAGTACACTACACTTTTAAATAGGGCCTTTTTAACAAATTTACAGATTGTCTTCTTTATTTAAGTATTTTGGTGGTTTTTTTCGTATTTCCTACTGGCAGTTTCTGACCAGAGGGCTGCAGTCAGAATTTTTTAAAGAAATTATATTTCATGAAGGTTGGCAACAAGAATACAGCAAATTCTCTTTATTAGTAAGCGCTAGATACAAGTCTCCAAGCAGTACAAAACAAATGTAGCAACACCAAAGTTTTTACCCTCCACAAATTTTAAATATTATTTTCTTCTACGTATTTTTTATTACTTTTTTTTTTTTAAAATCATGGTTTAAATCTGCTGAAATTGGTTCTGTACTTTTTTTTTGTTGCATCTGCCAATTAGTTCTGCCAAAAAAATCTGTTTTTTCTAGGGTAGTTTTATTAAAAACTTTTTTTGGGTTTACAAAAAACTTGAATTTTTAAAGATTTATTATGCCCTAAAGCTGCAAATAGCTTTAATCCGAAAATACTCCAGCTAAAACCTGTCGTGGTCATGTAGATGTCAATGGCAGAGGTCCCATTTGAAGATGTTAGCTTTCATGATTTTCATGTTTTTTTCGTCGGCTTTGCTTGAAAACCCCATAAATTTGAGCAATTAAGAGTTTTTTTCTGATAACTCGATCAATTCGAGTTTTCCCCCCGATTCAAGTTTTTTAAATTCGAGTTTTTTTATAAATAATTGATATAGTAGAAGTAGCAGGCACATTTTTTGTAGTCATGGTGTATTCGTTCAGGTGAATATAGTTACAAAATTTAAATGTCCCATAATTGAAAGTAAAGGAGAGCTCAAAATCAGTGTAAAAACATTAGGTTCATTAAGAATTCATGTGTTTTGGTCCATATAGTGTATGAAATGATAAATCAATAGTATGCAAAGTCCCAAATTCCCAAAGAACAAATTTCAATTAACCATAATGCTATCTATAAGAACCACATATAAATCCTAATTCTATTGATATACTGTATCTAGATGCCAATCTTCCTTTACAACTGAAGTTGAAAACCCCCGTAGAGGGGTTGGTCACATGATGGCATTGTTTCTTATTAAAAGCCGATTATTGTTGCCCAATGTATTTACAGTATAACGGGGCAAATTAATGCATATAAATGGTTGTAGTGAGAGGAGGATGATAACAACATGGATTGGACAACTAACCAGTTGTAAACCACAAAAAAGACTTTTAATAAGGGTACTTAATTTTAAAATGCCTGCTTAATTATTTCATCTAACTGAGAGACAACATGTATAAACAACACATTTCAGTTTTCTGGAGAAAACGGAAATGTTCGGAGGATGCCGAGAACTGAAGTTCTGGAAAACCAGAGTTTGTCATGAATGAAAACATTACTGTATGGGTATATAGCACTGAACATTTTCTACAGAAAGGGAAACTAAAAATACTAAGAAAATGTAACCATTTATTTTCACAGACTCATACTTGTGTTTCAGTTTTAGATAGTTATATCTATCGCCTGCATTGATCAGTTTAAATGTAATTTATGTTTGATTTATCACCCCTCTATTGTACAGTGCTAAGGAAGATGTTGGCAATTTATATATACAGATGAATTCTAAAAAAACAGTGTACAATCCAAGAAAAGGTTAAATCTGGGAAGTAAACAAAGCAGTTTACCTACATCAGACCACAAAAAAGGTGTAATTTCCTAGAAAACATCCAGGGATATAAATTGAGGGGAGACTGTACATTAATAATAACAATGATAATAATAACTTTATAAACACAGCTAGTAAAACGAAAGACAATTGAAATCTTACTGGTCAATTATTTCGCATTTACAATAAAGTTTTTGATCAGTAGAATTCTCATTGGGGATATTTCGAGCATACAAAATTATGTTTCTCGGCAACTTCTATAGAAAACTAGGGGACGCTTTGATTCATTAAAAAATAAATGGTTTCAAGTAATTTAGTGCATTTTCAGTGACTATGATTGAGAGCAGTAGTTCTATATTAATTTCAGTTCTCTGGTTCTGACTCTTGAAACAGTGTTGCAGAAGCCTTTTCCTGGTCTCCAGAGGCCCTCCCCCCATACACGGGCCAATAAAAGCTGCCGACAGACCGAGTCAGCAGCTTATTGGTCTATATGTGCGGCCCAATGACGACGGCTTCCCAGATCGATATCGACAGCACTGGAATGATTGAGTCAACTGTCATATTTGTTACAGTCTACTAAGCCTGTTTTAAGTTTTCATAAATAGTAACTTGAATGGACATAACAAAAGGCACAAGTGTAAAGAATATGAACATAAGATAATATATAGGGACAGTTTTGCAGCAAAATTTGCAATTTCGCCTGCAAATGCCCCTAGCGTTTTACTTACCCCTCGATGCAGATTCAGGCATCGGAGTTCAGGGGCGCCAACTTCTTCTCTACGGAAGTCTTCGAAATGAGACCGGCGTGGTGGCGCATGCACAGTTGGAGCAATTTTCTGTTTCTCAACAACTATGCATGCGCCGTCTCATTACGGAGATTACCGAATCAACTGAAGATGTGTTAGGGGCATTTGCCTGGGGTAACACTTAGAGGGTTATTTATCAAAGTCTGAATTTATCGTAATATTTTCTGCTACGCTTATTTATTATTACATTTTCCTGAAAAATTGCTTTGCGGTAAAAAATCTGATGTTAACGATTTTTTCGGATATTTTTCATCCGATTTTCAAGATTTTTTCTCAATTTTCACCTGAAAACTCCGAAAACTTCGGGGTATTGCACAAAAACCCAGCGCACATCAAAAAATCATTGGGACTTCTACCATTGACTTATATGCAACCTCGACAGGTCTGAAATGCCTGATTTTCATATTCACTCAGGTTTATATAAACGGTACACATTTTTTAATTAAAGTATATTGGAGATAGATTTCTTTTACATTAAAGAAAGTAAAAATGGGATTTTATTTTTTTACCTTTACATCCCCTTTAAAGGGGTTGTTCACCTTTCAGTTACATCTTTGTATTATGTAGAGAGTGATATTATATATATATATATATATATATATATATATATATATATATAGCACCTATTTGGCTGTATTTAGACAAATATCCACTAGCATGATATAGCATTGGCTACATGTGACTTACACAACAGGGTCAGGGCCTTCGCCAAGTGGAAGCTATCCCTTTAAGATGTTGTATAACTACATAACACAGGCTACTGTATATAAAAATCGATTGGTTGGACGCCAGGAGGTTCTTTGGTGCAGATAAAGTAGATGGTTTATTAAACAAATGCAAATGCAAGTGACGACAGGTTTACTCACGCAGGAGATGATATAAGTGTAGCATATCACAGAGGAGGGAGGATAGCAGAAGATGATACAGCACAATGAAGACTGTCACTCTCATAAGGCATAGTAGTCAAGTGTACATCAATTCCCAGAAGACAGATATACCTCTGTGGGGATCAGGATCACCAGTGGAGTAGTTAGGAATACAAAGTCTAAAGCCTTACACCCTATCCACTGAGTCCCTGCACTAAAGGCAAACAAGAAGCCTTTGGGAAGCTACTCCCTGCTTCTATCCTTGATGGAGCACACAGCTGCTCATGCTATATAAAGCTGACTATCTCACTCTCCTAGAGAGTCTATTAAAGATCTGCCCTAATGATAGCTGATCTCGTTCACAGGGTTGCCTGGTCCCTAACTTAATCACCAAAGGTACAGGTCCCTTTGGGGCGAATGGCTTTACTGAGGCCTTGGTGATCCCAGGCTCAATGGGAAACACCTAGCAGCACAGACTCCAGGAGCCAAAGAGGAAGAGTCCACTCCCTACACACACTATATAGCAGTGTGGCTGGAAGTGGTATTACACCCTTTGACCAATAACTAATGGTGTACTAGAAGAAAGGGTAGGGATTTAACTCTCTAGGAGCCTAAAAGATCCTATAGGTATATATATATATATATATATATATATATATATATATATATATATATATATATATATATATATATATATATATATTATAATAGGATAAGAGAAGACAGTTTAAAATAAATAGTGCAGAACAAAAATAAATACGTCATTCAGTTCCATTTCATCCTCCTCGCAAAAGAGTAGAGGACGGTATGCAAACAATTACTGGCACAGTTCATAAAACTAATCCATTCTTTCACTGTTTATTTAATTTTGTCCTGTGTATATTTTATCTTTTTTTATATTCACAAATTGTTTTAAAATTAACTGTGCCATGATAAGTTCTTTTGGAGATGTCATTGTTTTATAGGCAAGCTTGCTCCAGTCACTGTTACCACACAGAAGTGAGTGAAATGATGCCAATGTTTATCACTTTCCTGTTTATCCCTTTTCCTCTGTGTGTAAGAGAATCTACTTTTTCTTTGTGTAATTCGTTTGAGATCCAATAAGATATCCACATGTATGGTCTTTTAGATCCTGTTAATTCTATTTGCTGGGATGTTGTTACACTTAAATCCCCCATGGTATATTTCCCAGATCAAGTGGCCCACGTCTTATTTACCACTCAAAATAGACATTTCTATTTGTTAACTTTTCTCAAAGTAAAATTTTTCCCTATAACCTTGTACTGTGTCCATCTGAATCCATGTGGTAAACCCCCAAACAATCCAGTTAAATCTACATAATATTTGATTCTTTTGGGGGAATGTAATAAAAGTCGCAAAGAGCAAAACAATTTGCACAAATAACAATAAAAAGTCTAATTTCACAATGTAATACTCTTCCTTAAACTGTTATTGCATTGCAAATTTTAATTGCGAATTGCGAATTTTGATTGCGCACTGCCCACTTTTAAGAAGTGCTTGAACGTGTCGTAATCTTTTGGAGCAAACATAACAACTTTTTCAGTAAGAAGTTTTATTGCATTCACTGCACATTATTAAATATACAGTATTAAATTCGCACAAATGCAAATTTGTTCGCACAGAGGCATAACTTTTCACATTGGGAATATATTTTCAGTTATCGACTTTTATTACATTCCCCCATTTGTGTTTTGCTAAGGTATACATCCTTACACTGCGTGAAGAAACCTCAACAACTTTCTCTGAAGATTTATAGCAGAACACTAGGGGGCCAATTCATTAACTTCGAGTGAAGGAATAGAAGAAAAAATACTTTGAATTTCGAAGTGTTTTTTTGGCTACTTCGACCATCAAATGGGCTACTTCGACCTTCGACTACGACTTCGAATGGAAGGATTCGAACTAAAAATCGTTCGACTATTCGACCATTCGATAGTCGAAGTACTGTCTCTTTAAGAAAAAACTTCGACCCCCTAGTTCGCCACCTAAAAGCTACCAAACCCAATGTTAGCCTATGGGGAAGGTCCTCATAGGCTTGGCTAAGTTAAACCCCGAGGATGGAAAAGTCAGAATTATAAAATCCGGCATCTCAGACCTGTCGAGGTTGCATATCAGTCAATGGGAGAAGTCCCAATGATTTTTTGATGTGCCATGGGTTTTTGGCAATACCCCAAAGTTTTCAGGTGAAAAAATCATGAAAATCGGATTAAAAATCTGAAAAAATCATGAAAATTTGATTTTTCGCGATTTTTTTCCGCAAACAAAATTTTCAGAATGTGTATTAATAAATAAAACTAAAAAACCCGTTCGGATTTGGTCAGAGTTTTTTTCCGAAAATATCGAGATAAATTCGGACTTTGATAAATAACCCCCTAGAAGTCACTGTTTAAGTAAACATTAGTGATGAGCAAACATGTGGAGCCTTATTTATTATTATTATAAAATTATTAATATTATTATTAAATTCCAATTTTAGTGGTTTTTAAAACTATGACTAAACTTACAAACTCAAAAACTATGAATTTCATGAGATTTATTGAAAGATCTGAATAAAAAAGTAATAACACAAAAAATGAACACCTCAAAACCCCCAATAAATTAGAGAGAAAAAAATCAGAAATCCTCTAAAAGTCTGAATTGATTTAAAATGGTCCAATAGGATCAGTGCAGCTCCCATTTACTTCTATAGGACTTCCACAATGTTTACCTGGCAAAGTTTTGTATTAGAGGTTTTCATGGTTTTTAAGCTTAATTAATCTCGAATTTTTAGAGCTTTTTTTTGAGATTTATGGAAAAAAATGAACTTTGATTGTTAGTAAATGAGTAAAAGTTTGCAAAATTGTAAATATATCACAGAACAGCAATATTTTGCCAAAATGCATTGGTGTATATGGGAAGTTGAAAATTACATTGCAGTTAAGGACATTTTAGCATTGCAAGAAAATATACATAGTCCTACCCTACTAGAAAAGCTTATCTCCACTATGATACAACTGTTCTTCATAGCAAAAAAGGCTCCCATGTTGCCAATTTCTTCCAAACATGGTGATGACTTCTCCATCAATATCATACCATCAATTCATGGCAGAGCATGGACTGTATTTGAATGCATGAGTATATGTAGTGGGATTGAGGTTTTTTATTTGTTTCTTGTTTTTTCTTCTCCATCATATTCTGTACTAGGTAATTTTATCGGATCCCCACTGTGAGAACTGAAAATTATTTTGCCTTTTTTGTTTCTCAAAAATTAAAGGAGAAAAGAAATTTAAATGAAAAGTCTGACATGGTATATGTTTATCTATGTATCATACATCTAGTCAAAACATTTTTTCATCCCTTGTAATATGCTAATTAAAAGTTTTTTTTTCATAGGAAAAAGAGAAAACATAAATAATTCAAAAACATCAAAGTGTTTTGCACAAAGTGTTTTTCCCAGTGTAGTCAGATTTTGCAGTCCCTTCTTTCCCTTATCACTAACACTAGTCTGCCATGACATTCTGTATACAGTGTAAGGACCGTTAGCTTTGAAGTGCTGGATTAGCCCATGCCAGATTGTAGCCACAGAATAACAAACAATACAGGTTCAACAGGAGTTCTCATCAGTGATTCATTTTTAAAACCTAATTTCCCTGCCATTTACAGAAGTAACATTGTACTCATATCTGCAGATAGATGTATGAGCTTTGTCTGTTGTCCTTTTGATTGGAGGGTCAGACAGTTAGGAACATTGCATTTTTGAGAGCTTATATTTACAAAATTCCTTGATCGCTTTTATATGTGTTTTTAAAAGTATTGTTGTTTTCCATTAAAATGGGAAACCCTTTAGACCCTAAAAAGCATTATCCATTATACTGCTTTTATGCTTCTTTTTTTCATTATGGTTCATATCATAAAAGCTTTTGCCTCCACATGAATGGAGAACATCTCACTAAATGTCTATTTCTGTGAGTCCTGTTATTTTATTTTCTGCATTTGTTTGAGATGATTTTTAAACAGCTTTAAAAGCAATCTGTGTTGTGTGGGATCCATAAACCCATAGCATAGTTAAATTGTTTCCATACAAATGAGCAGGTAAGTATGAAAGGTAAAACACAGATGCAGCCTTTAATATTGTCCTTCTATTTTCTAAGTCCATTGATACTAAACAGTTCCTTACTCTAGACATCTGTCTGTTGAAAAGCTTTTTCTGACAATACATTCACATTTCCTTCAATGCAGCCTGGTGAAGCATTATAGGTTTCTTTGTGCGATGCATACGGATTGTATTATTTACTACTCCCTCATGCTGCAGAAAACAAATTACTCTTGATATTGTTGGTGTAGAACTGTTGTCCTGTTTCTATTAATTTATTATGATTAAACAGAAGCTCAAAATATTTTTCCTTAAACTTGACTTGCCTAAAGTTACCAACAAGCTCCAAATGTTTCTTCTTGTCTGGTTTGTATACCTGGGACTGCTGGTATTATCCAACACGTATGGTTTTAAAAAGAATTGGTAGATATTGAAGGAGTAAACTGCTACTACTGATTATAATCATTGCATATGACCAGAGCTAGGCTAACTTTTAAACAAAACCAACTGGTCTACCTTTATTTATTCTTTCAGTGTGTTTGTTAATTTGTCCTGGGTGACTGGGAGTCTTACTTGGGTGTTAGCCCAGCCATAACGCTGTGTCTCTAAATAGATCATTATCCATTACCCAACTCTAGGCTAGAATAGCATCCTTCTCACCTTTACATATGTTTTATTAGGTTATTGGTCAGCTGGTTTCCCCAAAAGTTGATATGGAGCCGATATGGCTAAAAATTTGGGGGTTCTGTTTTGGATATGAGCTATAGTACTTTCAAAATGCATACTGGTGACAAGTTTCCTGTGGATTTCCGTGATTGAGGGAATGGTTGCTGATTTCCATTTGGCCGCTATTGTCAGGGGCGATCCTGCCCAATTTGCCGCCTGAGACGGCCTTGGTTTTTGCCGCCTCCCCATGGCACTCACCTTCAGCACCGGATAGGGGTTCCACGTCGCTAGTGCAAAGAGCACAATTGCGCTCTCTCTGCACTAGAAGAGCCAAATTTCCGGTTGAAAACCCGAAATTTAGCTCTTAGTTACCAGGAGCGGCATTTTTGCCACCCCTGGCAACCAGGGGGCGCTGCCGACCTGAGGCAAGTGCCTCAACTCAAGAAGATAAGGAAGCAGAGCTGACCGGCACTCAAACGGATCCACAAGACCAAAGATATTCAGTTAAAAAATACATTTATTGGTAGAAAAGTTAAAAATATAGCTGCATCTCCATCCACCCTACGTGTTTCACACCCCTCAGGGTGCTTAGTCATGGGCTCAACTCGCCTCATTGGTGAAACGCCCCTGGCTATTGTCATACGGGCAACAGTCAATACATGGTTCACTAATTTCTGAGAAGTGCTAGAAACTTCCTCTATGGGTTTTAGGCTAACTTTTCTTAATCAGCTTAGAATGTCAATTAGAGAAGTTTAACAAAGATTGGATTGTATACATATACTGTATGAATGAGCACTGACTTACTAAAGAAATTTGCTGATAAACATCATCACCACTATGATTTATAGCAATTGTTCAGTGTAAAATAAAAACTGGGTAAATAAAAACAAAAAAATAAAACATGTTTTCAATATAGTTAGTTAGCCAAAAAATGTAATCTATAAACTAAAATACGTCAACTGTTAACGTGATACCCTTTTATTTCGTGTCCAAATCAGTTTCAGCGACAGTGCATATACAACCTTGTAGGGGTCAAACCTACTATATGATTTTTTTCAGGAAATATTTTGTTAGAATATTGTCCAGTGTCGGACTGGGGGGTCTGGGCCCCACGGGGCTGCCACCGTAGGGGCCCGTACTCGCCTACCCCCCGCCAACTTCAGGGCCGCCACCGGCAACCCGCCCCTTGCAACCATCGGTGTGACCTACTTTTTCTTTAGGTCATGGCAGGTAGAGGGAGGCAAGTGGAAGCGGATCTGGGTCAGCTGGGCCCACTGGGTTTTTTCCCGGTGTCCCGCTGGCCCACTCAGACCCTTAAATTGTCACTTCTGAACTCATTTGATTAGTTTGTTTTCTTTGCCTTTCTCATGCTTCAGAAGTTATTAATTTATGCATTATGGGTACTAAAGTTTTCCCAGCATCTGTTGCATATCTTGTTGAGTGTTTCATGTGTCCTTCAGAATAAGCAGTTTAAGCCACCAGGAAGCCCAGTAAGCATTCAGCTTTTTTACCCATTTGATGATAACATTTCAGAATTGTTGGATTAGTCTCCAGAGGTGGAACTGGTACAAATGAGCAAAACAGTGGAAGATTGAGCTGGTTTCAATGATGAAAATGGATTGTGCAGTAATACAGCCTTCAGAAGGCCTTTTAAATATAATTAAACTTCCTTCCAACCTAGTATTTCATCTGTGCTTTCTGGCAAATGCCAGATGGGCTGCTGTAAGATGCCATAGACAGTCACTATTTATTGGGCCTGTGAGGGGATTTTTGGGCCTCTGTATACTTGAAATGCCAGGGCCTAATTTGGATCGCAGTCCAGGCCTGCAGTTTGACTAGCATAGTTGGGGCAAGACATAAAGAAGACTTTGGGAATTCAGAGATATGCAGAAGGTTTCTTTTGTGATGTCTTTGCGCAAAGCATTAGGATTGTTGCAAAGGCTTATGCTTTTTATTGTGGCAGGAGGATGGGTTTACAACTCAGCAGGATTTAGCTTTTATAGAGTGTACTTTCCTTTTGCTTATCCAATAGTCATAACCAATTTGCTAGTAGTGGTGGCAGTCTTCTTAAGAACTTGGGATTTGGTTCCACTGCCTTATTTTAAATTACTCTCTTGAATTGTCATTTGTTCATAATTATTTCCACAGTTTTGTCATTTAGATGGATTGTGAACTGTCAAGCCAGATCTGATCCCTTAGCAATGCAATAAGTTTTTGTTATTAATGTTAGATTGTTGATTGTGCTTTTTCTTCCTCCCTCAAGAAAAGACAGTTTTTTGCAATTCAATCATTGAAGTAGAAGTAGATGAAGATTAAGTAGAAACGTATGAATAAAGCCATGTCCATTTTGTAAAGTATGACAAGTTTTTATCTTGTGGGATGTGCGGGTCAGGATTTCCCCGACCCGCCCGACACTGCCATCCCTCCACCCTCGCCCGTCCGACTTCCGGTTCCATTTTTTAGACCAGCACTGACCCTTTGATGATGTCACAAATGGGGCAGGGCGAGCAGGCGCAGCATCAATAAAAGAAGAACCCAGAAGTCGGAAGCCAGCATTTGATGGTGGCCACCGAATCCGCCCGACCTGCAAATATACCCACAGGTCCTGTGGGTATCGTGCCGACCCGCACATCACTATTAGAGAGCTCTTTGGACAGAAAACCCTCTGTGGTGAAAGTGTCTCAAAGAGAAAGAAAGTCAAAGAGAAAGAGTTAGGGTAGCACTACATGGACGTTTTCGGCGTGATCAGACGCGCTGCAACAAATGCCAGCGTCAAGTCGCATGCAATGGAAATAAGGTAAGTGAATGCATTGTTGGATGGTATAGCAGCATTGATCTGATGCAACGTGACTTTCCGATGCTACATTTACATTACTTACCTTATTTCTGTCGCATGCGATTTGACCACTGTGTTTTCTTGCAGCGTGTCGGATCGCCGAAAACGTCCATGTACTCCTACCCTTAGCGGAATCAGGTCAATCTTTTAAAAGGAGTCTCACAGCAGATCCACTGGTTAATGCTGACAAGAGGGCTATTTACTAAAATCAGAATTTATATCATATTTTACTAAAAAAAACACAACCAAACTCCCATGCCTGATTTTAGCTTATTTATTAATAAAAAAACCTCTATTCAATTGGATTGCGGAAAAAAACGTTAAAATTTAGCAAAAACCAGAACTTAATGAATTTTTCAGCTTTTTCCCGAATTGCGCAAATTGTTTGGGCTTGTTTCCCAATTTGCTCTAATTTTTCAAGTTTTTGCCTGAAAACTTGAAAAAGTCAGATTTTCGGAATAAACCCAGCTCAAACCACAAAAACTTCTAAATACTAGGAGCCTCTCCCATCGACTTATACAGGACCTTGACAGGTCTGAGGTGCCGGTTTTTCAGACTCTACTATTTTGCAACATCGGGGTATAATAAATCACAAAAAAATTCCTCTAAAAATCTGAGTTTTCTACTGAAAAAAACCTAGAATTTTTCAAGATTTTAACATTCTGTTTTCAATAAATAACCTCCCTAGTGAAAAGAAAAGAGGAGAAAGCAAAGCAAGTGTTTTGATCACTGGAACACAGACCAGCCTTGAAAATAAGAACATGCAACACTTTAAATTTTTTGTAAGCATACAATCACTCCTTGTTAACATTATAATTATTATTATTATTTTTTCCTGGGTCAAAATCCACTAGTCACTTCTTAATCTGGATTAAGACGTAAACTGAGTAACAGGTGAATCATTGGGCAGCAAGTATTCTCCACCACATATGAATGGCTACAATGGTTTTGGATGCTTCCCATATGATGCCAAAAATGTTCAAGTCATCCTTGCAATATGACAAAACTTATTTGGACTGCTTTGCTTGCTTGTCTCTTCTAACTTTACAGTCTTAGATTTCCATTGGTTTCTTGGTATTGGGTGTGTCTAGTTAGGCATAGTATCTAATTTGTCATGATGCTAAGTAGACTGTTGAAGCTACTTCTTAGGGTTCCCTTATTGGTAATTAAGCATATGGTAGGCAAACATGTTTAACACACCTTTCTGCAGTTAACATCTAGAGACATCTAATCAATCCTCCAGAAACATTCAGTAAAGCTCACAACTCTAAATAATTGAATAAGCTTACCATATCAAAAAAACAGACCAACTAATAAATAAACAGCAACATTTTGGTTTTTGATCTTTTTACCTTCAAATAAATGTAAACACATCAGCAGAAACACGGATGTAGGGTAAAAAAACGAAACATAAAAACATGCACATCCATATTATACTCTGTCCTATTTTCTGTTGGACAAATTGCAAAAAGTATTGTGATAAAAGTATTTGCAAAAATAAATAGGAGTTAGTAGAATTCATATTGACAGTCCCAGTGAATTGGTCTTAACTCTTAAAAACTTAAAAGGAGTAATCCTCCTCCACTAACAGCCGATGACTGCTAATATGTCATGAATTCTGTTCTAAGCTTTTCTCCTCTAAGGACAAGTAAATACTTTTCGCTACTTCGAAATGTGTCCTTATTATCATAAACACTAATTAAAAAAACAAAGATGTACATGTGCCTGTTACATACAGAAAGCTCTTAATAACATGATGTCCATCTCCCATAGACTCTATGTTAATCAGATAATTCAAATTTAAACAAACAAACAAGCAAAGTTTTTTCTGTAATAATAAAACTGTACCTTATACTTGATCCAGACTAAGATATTATTAATTCTTCTGGGGTAAAAGAATCCTATTGGGTTTATTTTATGTTTACATTTTTTTAAAAGACAGGTATAGAAATCCAAATTACTTATTGACCCCTTATCTGGAGAACCCCATGTCCCGAGCATTCTGGATAATAGTTCCCATGCCTCTACTACACAGTATGTTTGAGTTTGTCCTGCATCACTATAATTATCAAATCAACTTTTTTGTTTTCAGATTTTGTTTGCCTCTTAGGCAGAGAGACCAAGTAAGTGTGTATATAGAATGGGGTTGGCCAATAAAGGCGTGTGCTACAGGAATGATTCCAGGTTCCCCAAAGTAGGGTAGACATCCTGATAAATATGATTTATATCATTAATAAAAATAAATAATTTTACCAATACATAGTGCCTCCACCTAGGATACACCTACGGGTGGCCCCACTAAGAACAAATAATAAAACACACAAGTGTGGCAAACAGATACAACTTTATATAACTTGAAGGGAAAATGGCAGATGCAGTTACATTTCCATATAAACCCTGCCCTGGGGTACCCATGTGGTCTTCTAAATCCTGGCACACTCTTGTTGGACAATCACAGTCCCAGTCACAAGAGCTCTTTACCCCAGGTAGCACTACCTGCCCCAAATACTTCTCCTTTGGATAGAGGCAGTAGCTGCAATAAAGCAGGCTGTGGAGCAAACAGGGGACACAGGCTGGAGCCATTCCAATACCTTTCCACAGGCAGAAACTCACCGAGGGCTCACACAGAGCTGGTACAGGCATCCACAGCGTCTCACAAAAGCATACAATCTTCAGGCCGAACTCCAACATTCATCTGGAGTGTGAGCACATCCCAAGCCTCTTTCACAGGAATCAATCACCTGGCAGCTCCTTTACTTTCTCTTCACTGCCTCCAAGCTCTTGGAGCTGTCAAGCTCCAAATGCTTGGGACCCCGTACCCCAAGCCCAACAAGGGCCTCACTATCTCTTGGCCTTTACATCTTAGTCCAAGTTTATGCACTCCCAACTGGAGTGAAAATGCAAAGAGACTGAGCATATGGCAGCTCATCTTTTTAATAAATGTCACCTTCTGGCCAAATCTGGAATCAGCCAGGGCACACTGCACTAGGGAAAAGTACTCACTCCCCCTCCCATATCCAACTTAGGACCAACACTTAGCTGGCCACACCAGGGGATTTCCAGCCATGTGGGATTTTAAGACCATAGGGAAACTTAACCATATAGGTCCCTACATCTGAATATAAAAAATGTATTGAATAAAATTGTGACAACTTGAATAACTCAAATTTAATTCTATTTATAGTTTTCAATGGGTCAAAAAATTTGCATTGCCATATAGACAATTCCCATTGACATTTACATTACCACAGCTGATGACTAAGTGATTCCTATTAAGAGAGGCCCCAAAGAAGACAGGTGTTCCATAAAATATTTACTTTGTTAATATGATGCATGTAAATGGGAAAATGGAAATTATTTCTGAACATTTCAGAGATCAAGATTAAGTAAGCACTGTAAGTAATTAAGTACTGTGGAACCTGCCAAGACTGTAGTTGCTATGGCAAATCAGGTCCTAGAACAGCCTCCAGAACAGAACATGTCTGAAAATCCTTGGTGAAATCAGTAATATGATAAATCCAGATGAAAAATATTTCACAGACCTGCCAGCCTTGGTTATTATCATCTCAGTGCCTGCTTCATGAAATTTCTTCCAAAGCTCCTTCTCATGGAGATACACCTTGATGTTCTCTATTGTCTGAATAATAATAGAAAGAGAATACGTTAATATTTTTATTACTGTCTGAATATATCATTTTCTGTAGCAATGTAATTCTTATTTCCCCCCCAAAACTGAAGGTTAATATACCTTGTTAGCAATAAATATTGTATGTAACTGGAACACAGGTGTGTATCTTTGTGTTTATGTCTATTGTTCTTCTAATAAAATTGAAAAATCCAACAAATATCATTAGCAAGTTTAGAAATAATCTCAAAGAAATCATTGGCTACAGACATTTCATTTGTGCAGAACCCAATTATGCAGCAACCCCTGGAAATCAGCAGTATCAATGTATTAAATGTATACCGGAGAGCTACTTTGGTTTAAACAAACTAACACCAATGTAAACCTTCTAACATTACTGTAAAGCTCAGTACACCATATTTGATATACTGTACAGGTATGGGATCCATTATTTGGAAACCTGTTCTACAGAAAGCTCCAAATTACAGGTAGGCAATCTCTAATAGACTCTGTTTTACATTTTTTTCATCTTTTATTCTCTATAATAATAACCTTGTACTTGATCTCAGCTAAGATATAAGTGAAACTTAATGGAAGCAGACCAATCCTATTGGGTTTAAATAATGTTCAATTGATTTTTAGCAGACTTTAGATATGGAGCACCAAATCACAGAACATCATGAACATTTCACCCCCCTTTGACAAGAGCTACAAGAATGTGTGTTGTATTTTTTCCCCTCCTTTTGATAAACTGTAATTGGTTTGGATGAAAGGTACCCTTTTAATTTAATACGATTACTATAGGTGCCCTTATTATTTATGAACACAGCTTTTTTTGCTTATATCTATGCTTAGCAAAGGAGGAAATTATTATTATTGTTATTCAATTTAAATATATAAAATAGAAATGGGTAGACAAATGTATAAATAACATTTTTTAATAGAGTGCAATTTTAGTATTTCAAGACTAAGCTTACAAAAGTACTGAAATCAGAAGGGCCACCAGAGATGGAAATCACATTAAATCATTTTAAATAATGATTTAAAATTACCATCGCTGCCAATATTTTATAAAACGTGGCAGGAAACCAAGACTGTAACACATGCATGTCTTATTTTGAGACCCATTGCAAACATTTTAAGTTTTCGGCAAAATGTCTAATCTACTGTCTAAACACAATCCATTCCATATTATTGGAGCCAAATTCATCAAATGATATGAATCAAAGCCATTTCCACTCACTCTTCTACTTACTAAGAAGAAACAAAAAGAAACACACAAAGATTTTTAGATCCTAATACATTTTGGGAGTTCCACACTCTCACACATAGGCACATTTGCCTTGTGGTTTCGAAGGTGATTTAAACTCTTTATAAAACTGTCCCACTGGATGCCTTAGGTCTCTAAAGCATGTAAACACACACTTATTTACAAATTCAATTTTACAGAATTCACCCAAAACACTGCTGCTAATCAGTCATCTTGCTGTGATCTAGCAGAATTTAAAGTGGACATATCGTGTATCCATTATGTATTATCCACAAAAGCTGCTACCATCTGAATCCTGAATCTCTCTTCTGAATTTGTGTTTTGCTCCCATCACCCTCTACCCAAAAACTGGGTATATTACTGGCACCACTGAGACATGTCTGTAAGGAATGCTATAAGCATAGGCTACTAATTTGGGGTTCATAGCAGTGCCCCCTTTCTAGTTTTAAGTTAAACTACTTTTAATAAATATAACTTCTTAAATGCTTCTTGAATTCTAAATTATCTGTCCATATATCTTTAAGGAAAAAAATCTACTTTCATTTAATTAATTGAAAAAAAGAAAGAACTTACTTAAAGAATTACATAATGTTTACAGCTGGGGCTTTCTTGCAGCTAAATTAATATTCCTTGGGTGCTGTTATCTTTAGCATTTGGAATGTCTCACTCTAAAGGTTAATATATTTGAATACTGTACATAATGATATCTTTCAGTGGATTTCACTTGTTTTTAATAGGAAACCAAAGAAAACATACCGATTTAATAGATAAGCGAGAATGTTTGGGAACTTGGGAAATGTACATTTTTTTGGACTGATCTATCGGTTATTGTTGCTAAGGCATTCTGGTAGGTATTAATGACCTGAATGACCTGTTCTTTTCAGTAAAACCCCATATACACCCTCATTCTATTGTTTTACTATTCTGTGCACATATTTTCTTTTTAGAAAATACTACGTTCATATGTTCAGAATTTACACCTGGTTCTGCTGATGTAGCTGGAATATTAAGATAGATTACTCTTCGTTGTTTTAGCAAGGGTCAAGGTTCAATAATACAGAAAAGAACAATGATGCAGAAAGTGTTTGAATTCTATGAATTTTAGTGTCATCTCAAAATACTACATTTTGTAACCAGTTAATAAAAGGTTTTGCATTTTACAAAATATATTCTTAAATTTTGAATATTGCTGAAACCTGGCCCCAATTTGATTAAAAAGTACCTTAACTTTAGCACCATTAGCCAGTGGCATAAATATAGAGGAAACAGACCCCGCTCCGGACCTCATATTTTTTTCCCTAGCTGCCGGTAGGAAAATTCAGGTGCAGGCCCTAATAAAATAATTCATGGGTCCTTAGAAAGGTAGATACATGTTACTTCAAGGGGGTTATTTACTGAGCTCTGAATACCCGAAATTCCCCGAAATCTGAAAAATATGTGATTTTTTGTGTTATAATAGCCTTTTAAAAAAATCACGAATTTTTCGGAATTTATTAAACCCCGAGGGCTAAAAAGCCTAAATATAAAAACATGGCATCTCTAACCTGTAGAGGTTGCATAAAAGTCAATGGGAAAAGTCCCATTGATTTTTGGTTGTGTCGGGGGTTTCAGGTGAAAACTGTGAAAAATACTGTTTTCGGGGAAAATTCAAGAAAAAAATCGTGAAAATCTGAGCTTTTCCCGCAAAGGTGATTTTCGGGAAAGAAAGTTTATGTAATTCCAATTATGATAATAGTGTACAGCTTGTTAATTACAGGTCAGTACCATTTATATTTTGAAAGGGAAAGCCATTTCAAGATCATGTTTAAGATTATGTATTATTTGTGATATAGGGTTTGAAAATGATGCCGCCCCTTTAAATATATATTTAGTAATATATGCTTCCCTTAAAATTACTTGATGAAGATTAAAAATATATACAAATTTCTCATGATATCCCTTGACATCTATTCAAATCTAGTGTATTGTTTACAAATTATTTTAACAGATATACAGTAGCTCTTTCCAAGAATCTTTCATTGTGCTGTTGCAAACACTTAAGAACTTAAAGAAGGTCTGTGCTGTTACAAGAGGTTTTGGGAATTATTTTCCTTTTTTAACACATGATAAAGGCTTTAACAGCACAACCACCCTTCTCTGTCAGTTTCTGTCTACAGTGCCAATTGTGCTATGTAAAGTGTAAATGTACTATGAAAAATAACACTAACATTATTTGTAATATACATTTTTTTTCCCAAATGGATTGATTTATTTGCTACCGACATTTTTTATCAGTAGAGTGCTGTGTCATTGCTGGCATTTCTACAATATGTGACAAAGAAAGGTTTAAAACTACGGTCATGCTGGTAACATTAGTGCCTCTATTGTAACCATGTTTGCTACGGTAAACAACATTCTGAAATGATCAGGTATCTTGGTGAACAAAAGGGCAATCCTACAAGAAACTCATTCCAACATGTATACAAAAAAAGTGCAATCCTGAAAAATGTCTGCAGTCTATATGCTGTCTGCCCAGTTTTATAAAATGACTTCTGAAAAGCAAAAACATCCCATAGGAACTGTAAGACGCGCTGGGAGATCTAACCCGACTCTTACCTCCCGGCGTGCCTCTTCACAGCCGCACACTTCCAGGTTCTGTGCACGCACAGATTGACCCTGCTCCTTGACACTGGGCGTTCTTACACCGGCGTCATGATGCTGAGCCTCATGACGTCACTCTGGAGTGCAAAATTCAAAATTCTTGGCACCAATCTTCATTTTAAAAGCCCTGATCGCCATCTTGTCTTTGCCCAAGCTAGGCTTCAGTTTATCTGTTCCAGCTCAAGTGTTGCTCTGCATTTTGACTTCCTGGTTTTGATCCTTGTCTGATTATTTGACTACGACTTCTGCCGCCAGCCTTGAACTCTCACCTGACCCTGACTACGTTTTTCTCTTCGTCCCTGCTCGTACCTCGCTTTTGGCTACGCACTTCCTGTTGGCTTCCGCAGCAGAAAGCCCGGGGGACCTAAACAGACATCTGTGAAGACCGGAACCCACACCTGTGCATCCAAAGGTACTGTTCACCTCTCAAGGTTTCCATTAACGAGATTGTTACAGTTAGCTTGGGCCTAAGATGGAACCTTCCCAGGCTTCTGCTTTCTCTACCATGGAGGGATATTTTGATGTAATGATGACGCGCTTGGACAGTCAAGAAGCTCAACAGGCTCATCTTGCTCAAGTCCTGCAGCACATCACTTCTCGCCTCGAAGCCCTTTAAATTTTGGGTGCTGGTGCTTCTGAATCATCTACTCTTCATTTTGCTCCATCTGCATCTCCTTAACCACCTAAGATTCCTGCTCCTGTTAGTTTTGGGGGTGATCCAGATGCTTGTCAAGGATTCATCACGCAATGCAAGATCCAATTTGAAACGGCTCCTGACCAATTTGGGACCGAGAAATCTAAGGTTGCTTATATTATCGCTCTTCTTCAGGAGAAAGCTCTTGCTTGGGCTTCACTGTTAATGGACAGAGGTGATCCTCTTATACATGATTCCACAGTTTTCCTTTCCACCTTCCCGCAGATTTTCGATGTCCTGGGTCGTAAATTGAACACCTCTGACTGGCTCATGAAAATCAATCAAGGGTCTAGTACTGCCTCTGGACTTTAGCTGCAGAGGTGTCTTGGAACAATGAGGCACTCATCACAGCTTTCTGGAGGGGGCTTCATGAGGACCTCAAAGACGAACTGGTAACCCGAGATCTGCCTACTTCCGACAACGAATTAGTTGTTTTCATCATCAAGATTGATTCCTGGATGAGGGAGAAATCATCACTTAAGTTCCGTGCCCGCAAGCCTTCGGTTTCATCTTACGTTAGGCCTGATTATCCTTCTCCTCCTGTGGCTTCTACACCGCCAGTTCGCAATGAACTTATGCAGATTGGAGCTACTCCCTTGACTCCTGAGGAGAGGACTCGTAGAAGAAATTCTGGTCTTTGCTTGTACTGTGGCCTCGCTGGACATCTGCTGAGATCCTATCCCACCAGACCTCAGAATCAGGGAAACACTTCAGCCTAGGTGTGATATGGGAGTCTCCCCTAGGCAAGATTTCTGGACTCCCAATCTTTGATAAATCTGGTATGTTTCTCCCTGCTTCCCTGTCCACCTGGTCTGGTACGTTTTCCTGCCAAGCTTTTCTCGACTCCGAAGCAGCAGGAAATTTCATCAATAAGACCTTTGCCAAGACCTGTGGTTTGAGTTCCATTCCTCTCAAGATACCTCTTTCTGGATGGCTGACCAATTTCACCTGGTGTTCTTTCTTCTGCTACCGTCCAGGTCCTGATACGAGTGGGCAGTCTGCATGTAGAGGAGTTGTCCTTTCTGCTCATCGATTATCCTGAAACTCCTATCATTTTGGGGTTTCCTTGGCTTCGACTCCATAATCCCTACATTGACTGGTCTTCTGGAGAACTCATGGCCTGGAGTTCGCTTTGTCGCTTAAACTGCATTTCCTCTTCTGTTATTCCTGTGGCTGCCTCATACTTGCTTCCAGTTTCCAGTCCTCTTCTCCCTGATGTCTACAAGGATTTTGCAGATGTGTTTGAGAAGCGAAATGCTGAGAGTCTACCTCCTCATCATTCACATGATTGTCCTGTTGATCTGGTTCCCGGCTCCATTCTCCCAAGAGGAAGAACATATACATTATATATGCCTGAGACCCAAGCCATGAAAGAATATGTTCAAGAGAATCTTTCTAAAGGGTTTATTGTGCACATGTGCAAACCCTCATATGGGGATTTTTATTAAGAGAGGGATAATCTATATTTTCAATGTACTTTCCAAAAATTTAGAATTAGATTTCAGAAAGATTTCACAAGCAAACTCACTCAGTGAAATGTTTCTGGTAAGCAGATCTTAACAAACTGGCCAATACTTTGAGCTGCATTTGTATTTTAACTTTAGGAGGGAGAACTCTACAGGGCAAGACTCAGCTGTCTTTCTACACTTAAAAGACAAGGGACACTCCTTTGAAGATAGCAAGGTCCAAATCTTGGATAAAGAAGACCACTGGTTTGAACAAGGCGTGAAAGAGGCGATTCATGTCAAGGTGGAGAGACCATACAATGCTGTTCTAACATCTGTACCCCGGCGGATTCAGAACACTTCACACATCCATTCATGCAACTCTCACAAGTAACACCTGTATCTAGGAGTTGCATGACACATTGGATAATCATATCACAACTACACAGAATCAACACCCCTGTGAATTTCTTCAGATGTCACCTCTTTGAAGAGTTACAATGTGCCATTGTAAATGGATTAGTGGAAGAGTTTATATGCCGAAAACTTCCCACACCAGTCAATTGAACTGAAGAAGCTGCTCGGATGAGTAGTGAAACGTCTTCATTGATTACTCAGCAACTCCAGTTGTTTTTTTGTTTTTTTTTAGATTGACCTATACTAGATATACCATGATCTGGATCAATGAAAATCTTCATAGTCATATTTTAACTTTAGTTTTCCTTTAACACCAGAATTATTCGATAGACTAAGAGGAGCTAAAATCTTCACTAAGTTAGATTTGTGGGGTGCATACAATCTTATCCGCATTCGTCAAGGAGATGAGTGGAAGACGGCTTTCAATACCCGGGATGGCCATTATGAATACCTGGTCGTGCCATTCGGCTTATGCAACGCCCCCGCCGTCTTTTATGATTTCATCAATGATGTTCTTCGAGACTTTCTACAAACCTGTGTCATTGTCTATTTGAACGATATTCTGATTTATTCTTCTTCATTGTCTGATCACCTTTGTCAAGTAAAACAAGTTCTCCTCAAATTAAGGGAGAATTGTCCTAATGCCAAGCTCCTTCCTGGGATATCTGATCTCTTCTTGAGGATTTGAGATGGATCCTGCTAAAGATTCTGTTGTTCTTGATTGGCCAGTTCCTGCGACTTTGAAAGCTATTCAACGTTTCCTGGATTTGCGAACTTTTATCGCAACATCATCAAGAACTTTTCCCAAACAGTGGCTCCCATCACAGCTCTTACAAAGAAGCCTTGTAAGATTGTTTGGACCTCTCAAGCATTTGTGACTCATGACTGTTTAGTTGTGCTCCAATCCTTCTTCATTCCTATCCTGCTTGGCCTTTAACCCTGGAGGTCGATGCTTCAGAGGTCGGAGTTGGTGCCGTCTTATCTCAGCGTGCTGAATTTCAAGGGGCTCTTCATCCGTATGCCTCTTTGTCTCACAAACTATCTCCTGCCGAGAGAAATTATGATGTGAGTAATAGTGAGCTTCTGGCCATTAAGCTTGTACTGGAAGAGTGGTGTCATCTGCTTGAGGGAACTGAACAGCCTATTACTATCTTAACAGATCACAAGAATCTCGAGTACATTTCATCGGCTAGAAGACTTAAAGGAGAACAAAAGGCAAACCTTACTTCTTGTCCCATTTTGTAGAACTCATATGCCCCTCCAGAATCGCTATGTTTATTTAACCAAAACACATTTACTTTCTTAATAAAAGATAGCTCTGAAGTTGCAGACTGTTTAAGAAAACGGCGCCGCCATCTTACTAAAGGCTTCCCTTCTGCCTTCGGTTACTGTATAATACTGCACTGCGCATGCGCCAAAATACCTCCCCCTGAAGCCAGGTGCGCGTCCTCATTAACATATAATTATATATTCACTGCACAGCACGGACCTCGGCACTCGTGTCCTTGCAGCTCTAAAACTGTTTCCAAACTCACAGCTGTCGGGATAATATACAGCTCCCTGAACTAAACATGTTACCAACTCTTAGCTCTTGGGATTATATACAGCTCCCTGCATGGCTCGGTGTAAGGAAAGGAATCCAGCATCGCCATGGAGACTAGGCACACCGATTCCTATTGGCTGGTGGGCGGGCTACACAGCGTCACAAAGTGACCCAGCAGGTTTGTTAACCTTTCATTGTCCTTTAATGCGCATGCTCAAGATTAACTTCAAGAGCGCATGTGCATATCGCCAAGCGTCTAGGCTCTTTCCGAAGGGAGGGGGGAGAGAGGCTGATTGTGCAGAGAAGAAGCAGGAAGCTGCAATCAACCAAACAGCTCAGCACTTTGCTTTTCAAGGACGGGAGTAATAGGTATGTGAAGACTATAGTGAGGCATGTTAATGATTAAATTCTTGTTGTGGGGGTTGACATGTCCTTTAATCCTTGTCAGGCCCATTGGGCTTTGTTTTTCTCTAGGGTTAATTTCTTCATCTCTTATCGGCCCGGTTCTAAGAATACCAAAGCAGATGCCTTGTCCAGATGTATGGTGCAGAGTGATTGTAATCCGATCCCACCCTCTCCTATTATTTCTCCGACTTGGTTTTTGCACCCACCTCTCTTATTTTTGTCTGATTTTTCCAACTTGGAACAATCTTCTGAATGTCCCTCTGGGAGAGTATTTGTATCGCAGTCAAAGATGGCTCAAGTTTTTGAATGGGCTCATTCTTCTAAGGTTACGGGTCACCCAGGCATCAAGAAGGCATCAAGAGAGTTTCTTTTGAAGTATTGCTGGTGGCCTTCGCTTGTTAAAGATGTTAGCTTTTTCTTTTCGGCCTGCACAGTCTGTGCACAACAAACGAGTCCTCGCTCGTTACCCTCTGGCCTTCTTCAACCTTTACCCATTCCCACTATACCTTGGCAAGATTTGGCTATGGACTTTATTGTGGACTTACCTAGCTCCTCTGATATGACTACTATTGTAGTAGTGGTGGACAGATTTTCCAAAATGGCTCATTTTGTTCCTCTGAGGAAGCTTCCTTCTGCTGCTGGTTTGGCTCAAATCTTCATTAAAGAAATTTTTTGTTTGCATGGTGCGCCGCATTATATTGTGTCTGACCGTGGGGTCCAGTTTGTGTCCAGATTCTGGTGGTCTTTCTCGAAAGTGTTTAGGCATTAAGTTGAACTTCTCTTTGGCATATCATACGCAAAGCAATGGTCAGACGGAGAGGACCAATATAAGGAAAATTGGGTTGAACTCCTTCCTTGGGCTGAGTTTGCTCATAATAATCTTCAACATGAGTCTCTGGGAGTTTCTCCATTTTTTGTTGTCTCTGGCTACAATCCTTCTGCCCTTCCACCCGAGATCTTCAAATCTGAGATTCCTGCAGCAGCTGCCATGGTTTGTGATTTCAAGACCATGTGGTCCAAAGCTCATCAGTCTCTTGCAAAAGCCTCCTCTTCTCAGAAAACTGTGGCCAACAAACACCCTTGTGCTTGTCCATCCTATCAGATTGGAGATTTTGTCTGGCACTCCAGATCAAACTTCGCTTACCATCTCCCAAGTTTGGTCCTTGTTTTGTGGGTCCCTCCAATCCTGTGTCTGTTCGTTTGGAGCTGCCCTCTTCTATGAACATTTCAAATTTGTTTCATATTTCCTTGCTTAAACCTTTTGTCAAGAATATTTTCTCTGTTGATCAGCCTCCCCCTGCATCCATTCTTCTCAAAAATTTGAGGTGCAAGAAATTTTGGACTCCAGAAAATCGAGAGGCAATGTTCAGCACCTGGTACATTGGAAGGGATTTGGTCCTGAAAAGAGGTCATGGGTAAAAGCCTCTGATACCCATGCTCCTCGTTTGGTCAGAGCTTTCCATATAAAATTCTGAAGGGGGGGTACTGTAAGACACGCCAGGATATCTAACCCGACTCTTACCTTCTGGCGCGCCTCTTGTGCTTCTGTGCGCACACGCTTACTTCCTGGTTCTGTGGCAGGAGCACACTTCCGGATTGACCCTGCTCCTTGACGCTGGGCGTTTTTACGCCGGCGTCATGACGTCACTCTGGAGCGCCAAATTCAAAATTCTTGGCGCCAATCTTTAATTTTTAAATGTTGTATTGCTTGCAAACCTTAAATATCCATATTAAAGCTAATCTTTCATTGGTTAAAACAATTCTCTTGTATAGCTTAAATTCATATAACATCTAAAAGGAACTTTGGCCTCTGTTGTGCAGTCTACTTTGGTCTATCTAACACATGCCATTCTGGAGATTAACTTGTTTAATAGATGGATGCCTTGAAATGGATCAGTGATACAAACAGCAGCATAAAATTGTATGTGTGGCACATTTTCAGCTCTATGGTTTTTTTTTGTAAATACTCAAGTCACTAACCTGTTCTGCTGTTTGCAACTTTATTTTTAGTCATACTCGCTTGTGATAATGGAAACATGCTACAATAACAAAAAAATAATTTTTCCAATAAGCAAAGTAAAAATAATGCTATATTTTGTTAATTGGAGCAGAATTCAACCTTAACAGAGTTGTTGCTGTGTAGACCGATATTCTGCCAGCCCCCCTGTAGGTTTTGAGGCTGGCGCCTTCCTCAGGCTGTTACCTTGGCTTTGATCCTTTGGCACTATACACTGAATACGGCTCATGAATAGTAAAATTTCATGTCCCTCTGGTCACATATTAACTCCTGTCTCAGTGCATGTAAAAAGATAATTTATTTGTATCTCTTCCTTCGAAACAAAAACAGGGATTTGGAGCAGGAAGAAGGTGATTATGGCCTCTACTTGGATTGTTGGCATAAAAAAAACTGGATGGGACATTTGTCTTTTTCTATTTCTGGTTCAATGAAGAAGGCAAGGTATTATATATCCTATGAATCCAAGAAATAAAAAAATGGATAAATAAGTAAATATTGTTATTTTGTTGGGTTGTAGATGTCATTCGAAAATTCGATTATGAAAGGTTGAACAGAAGAGGCACATGCATTTCATGTATGGGAAATGGGATTGTATGCTCATAAACTTCAAGTGGAATATTCTCATATGACTATTGATTATCATCAATCAACAAAAGGTAATTACATTCATATATGCTATATACAGTGATTCAAGCAGCAAATTATAAATAGTAGAAAATTAAGGTACTCTCACTAACAAATTCTTCAAGGGCACCTATCACATCAAAATGGCTTTCCCCTCTGCTCCTTCGTAACACATATGTGCATAATGAGCAAGCTGGGACACTCATTATGCTCATGTGTGTGCCCAACATGTCTAGCAAGAGGCTAGCACTCAAGAGGGTTTTCTTTCTTGAAGAAATATATTGTTTCCCCAAAACCAGAGTGATACTAAAGGTGCAGACTCTGTTAGCCTGCACCCCCATTGGTGGAGATAATATAGGTGCCCTTTACTTAATACATTTTCTTTTGTCTCAGAAAGTAAAGGTTTCAGTTAAATCATTATTTTTTACTTTATAAACACATTCTGACATTGATATTTAGACGCATCTAAATATCTACTTAAAGTTGATTTTTTTTTTTTTTTACCCTGCTGATCTACTTTAGAGTAAAATGTATCCATGACATTCTGGGTCAAACTCCTAACTCTTCAGATACCTTTTGAGGACCCTGTCACTGGAGACCTTCAGAACACTGCACTCCTTTATGTCCTTGCTCTTCTCCACCCATCTTCAGGTTCCCTCTGTACAGGGCCAGAACTAAGGGTAGGGAGAGTAGGCACGTGCCTAGAGCTCAAAGCTGGGTGGCGCCAGGCACATACCTTCTCTGCCTCATACCCCTAGTCCAGTCCCCTCTCTCCTCTCTGCCGACTGTCCTCTTGCACATCTGCGTATGCGCGAGCCCAGGTACACCGCATCCGGCCAGGTTGCCTGGGGTGCCTGGCTGGCCTGGCCTGGCTCTGCCTCTGTATGTCTAATACTTTGATCCAATAATCAATAATCCTCAGACCCCTGTAAATAAAGGCTAGGAGAAAGATAGAAACAAACTATGCTGTTCTGTAATTAGTAAGTAGATCAGGTAACTCAAGTTTCATGTCAATAATATTAAATTACACATCCAGGGTAAAATCCAATTATTATAACATCTGAGGTGAGGTTCTGGATTGAATATTTATATTAATATTGTATATAAATCTGGAATTTCTGTTGTAGAACTGGGTTGCTACTTCTAGTTTCAAACATACAATGCCTTTGGGGGCATAGAAGGACAATTTCCTGCCAAACACAAAGGAACACATCTTTAAAAGTCTTATGAGGTTATGTAATAAAGGGTACAAGGTTTGCTAGTCACCTATAGCAACCAGTCAGCAGGTAGCATTGTTTAATTTTTTTATTGGTTGCTATAGGTTACTGCACCTCTTTGTGCCTTTTATTACATTTACATTTATTACACATACATTTATTAGAGCAGGCTTTTCTTGCAAAGACCTCTAAGCAAAACAGGACTAAACCATGCAGCATTAAAGTGGTTTTAGGTGTCTGCATTTATGTGCTTAAACTTTTGGTTTTAAATTTTTTTTGAGTTTAACATCAGATACTTATATTCATGTGGAATCTGTTCCCTGTGATTTGTTTCATGATGGATTTCAATTATGTGATTGCTTATTTTTTTCCCTATACATTTCCCTATAATTTACTCCTTAAACATTATATTACCAATAATCTTATAAAAATGTAAATGTCATAGATACCAATTTTTCCAAAATCTATAGTCTAAGGTTTTTACACACAGCAGTGGAGCAGAGCATTCACCGGACTTTTTTAGTGAAGAGGGACTGACATTTTGGCTGGATCCCCAGCTTTTGGCAAAATGGTATTTTTATTATAATGCTTTTGTAATAATTATAATGTCAGTCATAACATTCAAATTATTGCTCTCTATATTTTCTATTATTATTTGTTTAACTATTGAATTTTAAGAAAACCATACACATGCAAAAATATTACATGTTATAAAGCTATGTTTTAAAATCTTAGTGATAAATAAAATGGAATAAAATCATAAAATAAAATCTTAAACACTCCTTAGTGTAATTCTGTTTTATACATACATTACCCCAGTCACTTATCCCACAATGAAGCCACAATTTTAGGATTTATACAATTACTGAATCCACCACAAACAAATATGGGCCAATACCAAACAGAATCTGAACCCTAGGAAAAAACATCAAAAATCTCCAAATTCATCAAATATGTTATAATTAATGTAATGATTAGGGTTTAGACTCAATTGGCCAGGCATTTAGATTCGACTGAATCCAGATACTGCAAGAAAGGCTTGGATTAGGTAGAATCCCTAATTGAATCAGGAGCATCCCTAGATAAAATGTTATTGTTTGCTACAAAAAGCATTTCAGAAAGCTATGAAAATACAGTGTTGAGAGTGTTAGAAATTAAATCTACTGATAAGATCCAATGCTATATTGGTTACGGACCAAATCAACCAACTAATTCTAGATGTACAGACAATTTTCTACAAAGTCATTCCCCAAAATATCAACATGATGGGTACGTTTGATGCAAAAACTCTTGATATGCTAATTATAATAACGCATGGGCATAGTCCAAAAATAAGTGATATGCTAGTAGTATGCACTTGCAGGTCTTATAACTGTGTACTGTATGTGAGAGGATTACTAATTTCAAGTTAGAACACTCGTTCCCTGTCTATCTATCTACTATTTCATCCTTAATGGGAATCACTTCTAATGTGCTTTACTCCGAAATCTAAACATTTATGAGTGTCTCCTCCAATCAGCATGTTGTTACTAACAGCATTATAGGACAACAGATAACAACAATGCCAACAACGTTGCATTTATATAAGGGAAGATAATTAGTTCACATTGGTTTAAAGAAAGCAACAATGCAGAGATTCCTCGCTCATTGCCCTGCAACTACTTTTAGCTATATTGGCTCCCATCAGCTGGCATGCTCACAGTTGGGATCATTAGTTTGACATGCCTCTACTGCTCTTAAAGAACGGTTAAATAGTTTCCTGTTAAGTTTCTACATTCAAGTCCTATAAAACAATGAACTACATTTACCTCTGAAATATTACATTGATATTTGTAGATCTTTGAATCTGACCATTTGGAATAACAACATCATTTTCTGGAACATGTTTCTATCCATTATGACCAAGTTGGGTATTATAAATATATTTTCTCATAAAACAAAAGACTTCATCCAATCTCTTTAGAACAGGATTCATCCAAAAATATAGTTGTAAACCAAATAATTTACTATCTTTGCAACAGGTGGCTGCATTTAAACCCTTTTTCCATGTTCTCTATTTTTTCTTTTCTTTCCAAGCTACAACTAATGCATTTTAACTGCCCTTGTTGCAAATGAAATACATTTTTATTCACTGATAGACTTCCAAAAAATTATGTGTGCAATGGAATATGATACGCGACCTTATGAATACTCTATTGATTTAATGATAAACAAGCATTCTCTTTGTTTATGGCAACCAAGAATATTATGCCAATTGGGATTAATTTGCAGAGTTTTTGTTATTCCATTCAGGGGACTGGTAATGTGTTTTGCATAATAAGACTTCTTGTTTTAGAAAAAAAACAACAACATTAACAACACATCCCCATTAAACCAAACTACCAAAGATGCTAGTGGAACTGAAAAATACAACCCTCCCCAAAGGAAATACCAAATTTGTTCAAATATGTTTTAACTCCCCTAAACCCTACTTTCAAACTGAGCTGATTTCCAAGACAAGTCCTCAGAACATAAATTGAATTATCTTGACAAGGTTAGCTTTTGAGTCTCATACTTCATACTTAAATAAGTAGTCATAAAAAATATTATTTATGTAAGTAATAAAAAAATTAAATTGTAAAAAAAAATCCAGTCTGATTTTAGTGGCCTTAAATATTTGTATATGAAAATACTCTTACATTAGATGCAGGAAGTTAGGTATTTACCCTTTCATATTACACTATAAAGTAAATGATGTAATTAAGAATTTAAATAGTTGACTATATGGTCACTGTCTGACCAAATTGCCTGTAATCCCTCTTTTTATCAAATGGTCATAAATGAGAAGGCAATTAGACAGCTCTATAGCCAGTTATTGGTTATCCACAGAGATTGGGCCACGATCAGGCTAAAGGGGTTATTATTATTAAATTATTATTAAAGGTCAAGTTTGTGAGGTTTGTGAGAATTTGTTCTACCTCAAATAAACTCAAACTCGAATGTTTGCTTATTTATGAAAAAATCTGAATGTAAACAACTTGATTGAATGCAATCGTGGGTAAAGTTTGAATACCTTGAATTCATTGAGTTTTCGAGCACAAAACAATGGAAAACACCTCTGCCATTGACTTTTACCATTAGCTGCAGTAGTTTTGGATTTGGACTTTTTGCAGCTTCGGGGCATAATAAATCAAAAAATTTAATTTTTTTCCCCCCTAAAAATGTTTTCAGAAAAAATACAACTCGACCTTTCATAAATAATCCCCTAAGTGTAATGTTCTTATCCAATGTAACTAATTTCAGTGAGGCACCAGTTACCAGGGGGCTTCAAATGTATTTGGTGGTCAGAAGTTGTATTCTGGCACGTAATTCCATGGGGCACCATGCAAGAATATTTAGCTAGGCTGCACCTGTAAAGATTACTGTGAATCATACGGGAAGGATAGTTGGTGTCCTGCGACAGTCATCTCAGTTGGCATTCCCTGCAACATTCACGTAATGCTTTTGGTGACAACTATTTAAATGGCTGACTGCTAATGGTAGTCAATCTTTATCCCACATGAAATGAACTACAGTAGAATCCCATTTTTTCCCTCATTTTACATTGTTGTTTTGTGCTCCCACATATATATTATGCATAATACATTTCCCTGATTTTACATTTTCCTGGATTTTACATAATTTTTTTCTGGTCCCCTGAAAAACGTAAAATGGGGGTTCTAGTGTATCTTCTTTCAAAGAAAATTGCATTTACAAGATGGAAATCACAAAGTAAAAAACAAAAGTATTTTTGTCAAATCAATGCTAATCATGCAAGAGAGTGATCGCAGTATACTGTAGTATATTATATTAAACCATATAAAGGGTGATAACAGTTTATGGCACAATCATTAACAGCTTAAAAAACATAATCAAGTGTATGTGCAGAAACTACTCTCTAGATACAAAATAAGCTTATGCTTTCTGATATAAACATCAGACAGTGTCTCTGGAGAGGTACAACCCAGGAATCTTGCCAGTAATGGTCTTTGCTGTATACAGGAGGTAACAAACAGAAGGCTGATCTCATTGCAGCCTTACTGTAATGACTGTCCAGTAGTCTGCACAGTGCAGCTAAAGTGCCAAATCTTCATCCAGCTGAATAAAGCCCAAAATGGCAGCTAGTCATATGTAGTGTCCATTACATCCAGAAAAAAATTGAAACTTAAAGCATCTAGTGCATGGCAGCTTAAAAGTTTAACTAGAGTTATTGATGCTGGATTGAAAAAAAAATTGCAATATTGAGTGAGTAAATTAGTAATTAACTTTGTTATGCTATTATTATAATTATTATTGTTGTAGCCTGATTACCTCCTGCAGAATTTTACAGCATTAGTGGTATTTAATAATTAGACAAAACAGTTAATATAACAATAACATTGTAAAGAAACTGATGCACACTGTAGAATCTGCATTGTATTTAGAGACAGTAGGGGAAGGTCAAAATAGCTTATAGTCTAAGGGCAAGGGCACATGCAGCGTAGGGTTCACTGCTCTCAGTCTGCAACTTTTTTGCAGGCTGAGAGTCACAGCTTCATCCATCTGAACTGTTTCCACTTGGATGCAGTCACACACAGAGGAAGGGGAGGTCAGTCTGGAAATGTCTCCTCTTGTTTTTTCCGGGTTGACCTTCATCCTGCTCTGCTGCGTGTGACTTAACACTAACGGATCTTATTAAAATCAAGATGGAGCAGATTAGTTTCTCTCAGCCTGCAATAAATAGGCAGACTGAGAGCAGTAGAGCCTATACTTCATGTACCCTTGCCCTAACAGTGTTAGACATAAATGAGGGGTAATTTCAGTGGCGCAATGTCTTGTGGTGCAATGTCTTGTAAGTCACTCATAAACCAGCAGTTGAGTGAGAAGAGTAAAGCTGGCCATAGACACAAAGATCTGATTGTACGAATCGAGGATTCGTACGATTTCCGGACTGTGTGTGGAGAGTCCCGACATTTTTCGTCTGGCGGAGATCGGTCGTTTGGTCGATCAGACAGGTTAGAAAATATCTGTCGGCTGCCGATAATATCTCTGTATGTATTGCCGATCATACAATTTTCAGTGGGAGACTGTCACCAGCTTTTGTCGGACATAACTTTCGTCGATTGCTGTCAGGGGCAGAACATCGGCTGATCTGTTCTTTTGTACTTTATCTGATCGGAATGGTTAGTGGCAGGTCGGGAGATGGGACGATGATTTGTACGATCGGATCTTTGCGTCTATGGCCAGCTTAAGGATGTTATAGAAGGTAGATAAGTTGATAAGGATGGAATTGTAAATGGGGGTGAAGAGGTAGACTTTAAATGAGTTTTGTAGGCAGAAGACTAAAGGATTCTAAACTGTGGGGCTGTGGGGGAGCTAAAGCAGAAAGAAGTGGGAGCTTTAAAGACAATTAGGGGGAGATGGTCTAATGCCTAAGTGTTCTCGTTAGTGTCCAGCTAGAAGGCCAATCAAGTTTGGGTGAACATCAACAGTTATTTGCAATTTTAGATAATGGAGTAATGTCAGAATGGTTAATGATTCTATTTGTCTGTTACTTTGTCATAGCCCAAGGGGACCTTGAACAAAGGATTGTCTTTCAGTAGATGCTTGAACAAAAAAAGCCAAGAAACTCAAGAAAGCATGTGGTTAAGTAGAGAACTGAGACTGTATTCTCTGTTAGCAGGGCAAAGGAAGTGAGGAAAGAGGCAAATGTTGGGATAGGGCATATTGAGGGCCAAAAATAGAGGTAGGCAAAAGGGGCATGTGCCTAGGGTGCAATGGTGGGAGTAATGAGCACATACTGTCTGCCTTCCCCTAATTGTGGCCTTTGTGTTAGGCTCTGGTGCACCAAATCTCCCTGATTGCTGACATGCTCCTCTCTTGCTGTGGAGAGATTTAGTCACAAGTAATTCATTAATTGTGTGTGGGTGGATGCAGCAGACGTTATGAGCAGGGGTGGGACAGGTTTGGCGCAGGGGTTTGCATTGGACATGCCCAGGACTGGGCATATGTGTGTACCAGCCTTCAGGTTAGGCATTATTTCCTAGTGAATTTTACTGATTTTTTTAAAGGCTTGCAAAGTCTTCTGAAGTGATAGAAGAGGCAGTGGATGGGTTGGGTGATTGTGGCTGGGAGTTCAAACTACTAAAGTTATTTATTATAGTGGAACCATTTGTGTTGGGAAAATAGAGCTGCAGAATACAGAGCATTCATAATGTATTGCAGGACATTGCTGTATATTGAAGTCAGTGTTGCAATTAGTAATATCATTAGAACCACATTAAAATGATAATTACACATAATGAGGGTCTAAAATAAAACTGATAATGGGGTAATGTAATAAACAGTCTAAAGATTGCTACTTATCTGGTAAAACAGAGCAACCAAGCAGCATTTACTAGTCAGCTGTTTAAAAACACACATCTGATTGGGTGCTTGTGGATACTAGATTTGGGCAAACTTTGAACTTTTCATTACATTATTCTGTAATATGCATGTTTTGTTTTAGAATAGTTTTCAAAAAATAAAGGATGGATATACAAATACAATGCTTAATACAGGCCACACTGTTCCTCAGTCTTGTTTGGCAAATTAAACAAATGTGGAATATGGTCACCTAAGCAAGAAATGAAATTTAGTGGAGCTGATAATATATGAATTATATTGAACTGAAAATACAGTTAATTATTAATATTGCATATTTCCCACCAATGTATTCTGCAGTACTATACAATAAATGGGTGTATACATTGAACATACAGAGTTACATACAAAAACAACCAATAACCAATAATTTTGAGCTATCGAATAATGTATAAAAATCTTGCAAATCCCACTATCCTAATGAGCATTTCAACTTCAGTATACTCCTCCCTGTCTTTTAAAGGGATACTGTCATGGGAAATTTTTTTTTCTTTTTAAAGCATCAGTTAATAGTGCTTCAGCAGAATTCTGCACTGAAATCAGTTTCTCAAAAAACAAACAAACAGATTTTGTTATATTAAATTTTGAAATATGACATGGGGCTAGACATATTGTCAGTTTCCCAGCTGCCCCCAGTCATGTGACTTGTGCTCTGATAAACTTCAGTCACGCTTTACTGCTGTGCTGCAAGTTGGAGTGATATCACCATCCTCCCCCCTCCCCAGCAGCCTAACAACAGAACAATGGGAAGGTAACCAGATAGCAGCTCCCTAACACAAGATAACAGCTCCCTGGTATATCTACTCAATAGTAAAATCCAGGTCCCACTGCGACACATTACATTGAGTAGGAGAAACAACAGCCTGCCAGAAAGCAGTTCATTTATTGTACTGATTTAGCAGGCAGCTCAAACAGATGACATTACTATACTCTGCTGGTGCTTTTATCCATGAGGCCCCACATACTACTTCCAGGCACTAGTCACACTACAATTAAGTTCTGTGAATGTGGCTTGTTGACCTGCTCTTTATAGGAAAATTCTGTACATTAACAATCCTAGAGGATTATTATACTAAGGAACGTTTTACATAAATATATGTAATTGCAAAGGTTTGCTATTAAATATAAAAAAGAACACGTGCAACATTAGCGCATGTTTGAGAATTTTCCTTGGACACATCTGGAGCAATTTGTAATCTCAGAATTTTGCCATTTATATCTTGATCTTTTACCTCTATGGAATGTATGAACTATTCTTGAAATATTGCATATTTAAGAGTAATAGTTTCCCTTCCATCAGATCACTGTGGTACATATAGGGGATAATGCACTTTTTACTGCAGTTTTAAGGATATAAGAACTCACAAAGTGGTTTGATAGCCAAATAAAGACACAAGCCCAAGTCCCATAATACAGGTTAAAAAAACTCCCAGTTGAGCTTTAATATATATTAATGATTTTCATTTCAGGGTAGGTGTCTTGCAATTTAATATGTATTCGTATAATGCGGTTGATGTAGTTCTGGTAGAAGCAAGCACAGGTTAATACCTTAAAGAAATGAATGGACAATTGTCTACAGCACAGGGCTATACAAGGAAAATGTTGATCAGGGAGAAAACCATTGCCAGCTTTTAGGAGTGAATGAACTATTTTTTTTTGTTTACATTTCTTAGTATCAATAGCTTGATGTCCCAGAGCTAGTTGCACCTGATAAATAATTGCATTATATCATTCTTAATAACTGTAAAATTATGGGTTATTAGTCAATATAATTCCTAGCTTGGGAGAGCTAGTCAGTGTGTAATTTTTATGTTAAAGGAACATTGAACCCCAAACATTATATGTATGCAGTTTTTCACTGTTGTGATATCTTTAATTACAGTACAATTTTTGCAAAGTTCCCTACTGGGTCTATGTTAAAGGGCATCTCCACCCAAAAACAGTTTTTTGTATTATGAAATGCAATAAAAAAACCAATATTTTTTAATTAGTTAATTCAGAATTCAATTGTTTATTTGTAGACGTATTTGCAGTCAAAAGCAGTATCTGTTTACCCATTTCCGTTCTACTGAGACCAGTGTAGCAGAAGTCAGTTAGTTCTGCTCCAGGTCTCTTAATTAGCTGGCTTTTGTCAGATTCAGTTAAGTTCAGTTCAAGAGATTCCTGGATTTCTTCTATACTAGAGTTTCCAGGATTTGTAAGACCCACAGTTATCATTAGGACTATAAACAATATAAAATGAACAATACAATACAAAATAATACGGTGTCTGCGGTGCCTCCTACTTTTCTTCACACTGTCTCTGGCTTCTCTAAACTGGGAAAAGTAATTTTCCCATTTAGTTACCATTTGTTTTCCTATATTTTTAATATTAATTACCCATTCTAACTAGAGAGGAGGGCACAGGTTGTACCAGATAGGGAGGAGTAAAGTACCCACGGGTCCCAAATTTTTTGAATCGTTCTTGTTTTTGTATGCTAGTCAATTTTTCGTTTGACTAGGATCCAGTTTATTTTGTTTTTCAATAGTTCAATAGTTTCTAGAATTTGCTAAGTGTCAATTTAGCCACCGTGAAAATGTGAGTTATGAGTATTCTTGTGTGTTTATTTATATTTTGGGCTGGTGATTAACGTAAGTTAATTGAAATTACAGAAAATATAATTTCATTGACCCTGGTCCAAAATGGTTGTAACTTGGGACATTGCCACCATATATGATATATTGTGCTCTCGTATCTGCAATCTCTGTAGATATCTAAACATTTCCTCAGGCAGAGGAGAGTGAAGCTGTTTGATCCTGTCCCATTTGATCCTGTCCCATTGCATCGGGCTTATTAGACCATAAAAGTATTTCAACTTTGTAAAGCCTTTAGATTCACACCATCTGAAAGCCTTCCCCTGTAAACCTGGTTGAAAATCTGGGTTAGCTGAGATGGGGGCAGCAGGTAAATGTTGAGATATCAATTTTGTTTTATGTTGTCCAAAATATTTAGGGATTGTTCCATCACTGGGGTCAAATTATCAGGTCTTATCACATACAGTATCCATGGGACTGCAGCTAGTATAACCCATGGTTACCCATTTTGAGGGTGGGTGGGCAGAGAGTAAAGCTGGCCATAGACGCAAAGATCCGATCGTACGAATCGTGGATTCGTACGATTTTCGGACCGTGTGTGGAGAGTCCCGACATTTTTCGTCCGTCGGAGATCGGTCGTTTGGTCGATCGGACAGGTTAGAAAATTTCTGTCGCCTGCCGATAATATCTCTGCGTGTATTGCCGATTGTACGATTTTCAGAGGGAGACTGTCACTAGTGTTGTCAGACATAAGTATCGTACGATTGCTGTCAGGGGCAGAGCATTGGGTGATCTGTTCTTATTTGATCGGAATGGTAAGACTTTGATCTGAATGGTTAGTGGAGGGTCGGGAGATGGGAAAGTCCGATCGTACGTTGATTCGTACGATCGGATCTTTGCGTCTATGGCCAGCTTTACGGTATGATGCGAGTTGGGCAGCTTGCAGACCAAAGTCTGGCACTCCTAAGCCTCCCCTTGGTCTTGATACTGTCATGGTGGATTTGGAGACTCTAGGGGTTTGACTATCCATATAAACCTCATGATGTGTCTTTGTAAATTTGCTATATCAGATCTGGGTACTGGGATTGGTAGGGTACTAAAATAGTAGAGGATCTTGGGTAGAAAATCATTCTAACTGCATGGATACGGCCTATCCAAAATATTTCTAATTTGTACCATGTCTCTAATGTTTCTTTAGTTACTTTCCAGAGGGGGTAGTTGGTTTTGTAGAGATCCTGTAGCTGTGAAGTTATTTTAACTCCTAGGTATTTGAGATGTTGGGGTTGCCATTGAAAGTGGAAAAGCGTTGGTTTTGTCATAGTTAATCATTGTCATAGTTAATCTTGAGTCCTGAAAATTCTGCAAAAGCTTTGACTATATGAAGGAGATTAGGTAAGGTGGTGAGTGGTTGTGTTATTAACATAAGGCTGTCATCTGCAAATAGACATAATTTGTGATCGTCCTGTCCAATCTTTAAGCCTTTGACATTGGAATTACCTTTGAGGCGTGCTTCCAATGGCTCAAGTGCTAAAATAAAGAGAATATATGCATATATAGTAGCCTTGCGAATTAGTATTAAAGTAATCTAATTAATCAGTACAAAATTAAATATAATGCGTGCAAAGTGAATTAAACTTGGATTGATTTTTACTTAACTTCCAGGCAGTTGTCTCATAAACTAATAAATACAATTCTGCATATACTTTACTAACTTGTTTTCTTTAGAGTATTATAACCATGACACTGCAAAGGCCTACATGCCCAGTTAAATTAAATATGTGAGAGTGATATGCCCTCATGCATAAATCATTATTTCAGATATTGGGGCAAATTCACTAACCTCAGGCATAGATTCGCCAGGACAATGCTAATTTACGAAAATCCGAAGCTGGTGAAGTTGCGCTAGCATTACTGCGCCAAACAAATCGAAATTGCTAATTTGCATACGGCAGGAAGTTAAAGTTCTATGGACGAATATGTTGCAGCAAATACATTAGACTACACAAGCCAGGAAACCTTAATATAATAAAGTAAAGTTGTTATATTGACCTACACATAAGCCCAGTTTATGTGCCAAGTGTTAGGAAATATAGGGGGGAAGAGGGTTATCCCAAAAAAAAGGTACGCTCTTTTTCTGCCTATCACCCTGAAAAAGGAAAGGATGCTAGCGTTTTTTCAACAATTTTTTTAGGAGCTCCTATGTACTCTATAGCACTTCACCTGGTCTGAGGTGGTGAAGGCAAGTCTGGCGCAAGAGTTAACGTTCAGTAAAATCCGCATCTTAATGAATTTGCGTAGTTACGTCCATTTGCCAGAGCGCAAAATTCGTCAGGCGTTAGGAAGCGAAGTACCGCTAGAGTCTATCTCCTTCACTAGCGAAGTTACACCAGTGACCATTAGTAGATCGGCGAAGTTTCGCGTTAGTCACTTCGCCCTTCAGTAAATTTGCCCCTTTATGTCATCAGCTAGATTTTAATGGCTGCAGACAGTAAGGTTCAGAAAGCAAATACTTAACTTTATAGTTAGTCACTCTGTGCTTTGCATTTTACAAAAAATTCAGTGTAAATGTTTGGAAAATTAACTATGCAATATTTAAATGTGCTGTTTTTCAGTAGGTCTAGGATACAATTTAAGGTGCCTATCGTAATTTTTTTGTAGAATTGTAATTGTGTCTTTCTAATGTATTTGCAGACTGATAATTTCCTGCTGCCTGAATTACCTACTGCCATTTAGAGAGGCCTTACTTTTGAATGTAATGCTATTCCAAATATCAGTGCATGGGACTTGTTCTAATGCAGGAAACAAGTAAGCCTACTGTATAAACCTGTATGAATGTTAAGTGAAACAACTTTTAAACAATGTCTTTCTGAAATGACATAACCCCTGTTTTAATCAAGCTGAAAAAATATTAAATTATTAGAAGCACAGTTTATGAGAAGCTGTGCCATTATGTAGTAATATCTATGATCAAGGAAAGAATATATACATATATTCAGGGCACGTGAATTAGACAGGCAGATCTGGAAATGAGGGTAAGAACTGAATTATCTGTTACAGTGAAGGTTACATTTACATGTTACAATAAACAATAGGGACCCTGTGGATGGCTTGGCACAGCTGGAAAGCAGATGTATAACTAAACAGGTGAATATAAGCTAGCAGTAGCATTTATTATTTATGTCTGGAATGGCTAGAAGCGGTTGAGAGAAATCTTAGTGAGAATGAAGGTGCAGACAAGATATAAAAAGGCAGTTTGTCAAATTTACTGAGGGGTGAACAAATTCTGGCAATGGTGTATCCCAGTGTGTTGGTGAGAACCTATTCCTCAGATGGCATTCTTGTTTACAAAGGTGATGCATGGAGCAAACTGTACTTTTTGGGAACAAATCAGTTTTTCCCACAATGCAAAGTGTCCCCATAATCCCACATGCAAGTTGTGTCTAATGCAATTAATTGTGTCTAAGTAATTGCAAGGTTACCTTTATTTTATGCACTTGGGTGTAATTCATCAGAGCAAGCTGGGCAGGTGCATTGGCCCTCCTCGCAGGTAGAGAAAAGTGCTAGGATCATGTATGAGTGCAAGTACCATTCATCAATGGCATTTATTTGGTAGCATGTCACACTTTTGGTTACATTCCTCGTAAGCCTTATAGTATATGTATGCCTAGTAAACAACTAAAATGGCTCAGTACATTCAGAACATAGACAGAGCTGCAGATGCCAGGGGGGCAGGCCCAGAATAGGGAAAATATAAGCAAAATAATGAACAAATATAAATAAGCAGTAAATAGAAAAGGTCAACATGATGTTATTGATATTACTTAAACTTGGCTACTCTTCAGCTAAGAAGGCCATGAAGAATTGTATACTACATATGCTGATGTCTGCATTAAATAGCAGTGAATGTTTGCTCCAGCAGTCTGGGTTTTTTTTGTAGATTATCAAAATATGCATTTAAGTTAGTGGGAGGACTGGTTGGCTTCATCTGCTGCACAGACAAGTATCATGGAATTTGCAGTATGTATGACCTTATCAGTCATTTTGTGTCTGATAGATAGATAGTTAAGGGGCGAATTTGTCCCGTTTCGCCGTGAAATTAAAAATTTGTAAAAGGCAAGTTAATGGGCATCAAACTTATTTTGACGTGTGTCAATTTCGACGCCCGAGACAATTTTTATACACGCGCCTATTTTGTCCAAATGCATTAAAGTCAATGGGTGTCTGAATAATTTTGCCGCGGTGGATTTTTCGGGGGCAAAATTTTCTCTGCAGTTTTGCCAATTTATTCGCCTGCAACAAAATTGTCCATCACTATAGATAGATACTGTATATGGCAAAGGATTGTAACGCACTTCCAATCTAGGGGAAAATGGCACAGGTCAATGTTTCCTCTCATGCGTGCGCTCACAAATTTTGAGGCCAGCGCACACAACCATTTGCCGTGTGCACAAAGAATTTTATGTGAAAACAATAAAAAATTTGTATTAATTCTGACCTGAGCACACAGTTTTTAAAAACTGCGCGCACGGGTTTAAAATGTGGGCACAAAATAATTTTTTTTGCAAACATGGATGAGAAGGAATTAGAGGGAACATTGGCCCAGGTGCATACAAGAATGGAGCACTCACGCAATTTATGAATGAGTTTAATTAGTTGTTGTCAACATTACAGTCCTGCTAAGAGGACCTTTCTCAAGACATGCCAAACACACCAGGATCCCACAAGTTAAAGTAGCTTCCTTGGGAGGCAACTTTGGCCAACTGTTTTTGCACCCGCAATTTACACTATTGCTGGAGGGAGAGCATTTGCCGGAGACAAGTCACCTGCGGTAGCAAAGATTTATCGTGGAATCCTAATTTCCTCTTGTGCCAGTACCCTTAAGAAACCACATCATCTTTTCTAAAGTGCCTTAAACCTTTAATAACTGGTATGTAAAAAGTGTGTACTCTTTAAAGTTCATATCAATCATTACAATGCACTTGCAACAAACACTGTATTGTATATGGATATGTTTGATGATACTCTTATTCTTCAATTACGTATGCATAAAATTGAAATTACACTTTCATTATCTGTTGAAAACAAAAACATCTTGTCCCATCAACAGAATGCAGAATTATTTTTATTTCATCTATTTACACAGCCTGCAGAAAAAAATCAATGATTCCTCCTGTATTTAAAAGCTTAAATACCACAATGCTAACCCATAAAGAACACTATGATCTTAACCAATGGAAAAGCGTTGCCTTCAGTTACCAAAACCAGTGATTAAGTGTGATGTGGCTTGATTGCTAGTGTGTAGAACATGCTAATAAAGGAGTGTATTAAACTTTCAGCATAATCTTTAACAGTTCATTTTCGCAGTCTTTCAGTTTATTTTCAGTGCAAAATGAAACTGGCGGAAGACTCGCTGATGATTCTTTCTAGTGCATTGCAATGCAAATCTAGAGTGCGAAGGTAACTTCTAAAACATTTACATGTAGCACAATGAAATATAAAAAGCAACAATACAATATTATGCGCCTTTAAGTTTTCTGGGGCATCTTTTTAAAAGTTAGTTTTATATTTTAGGGAAATGTTAAGTACAAATGGCAATGTATGTTTGTTACAAACAAATTAATGTTTTCTAAAATTGCACAGAATTTTAATTGGCTTTTCTTAGAGGAAAGTATTCTAGGAAAAGGACATTTTTCTTGAACATTTTATTTCCTGTTCCAGTAAAATGATTATTGCAAATATTGGGCATATTATTGTCTGATGTTCATCAAGCTAAAAAAAAATGATTGCCACTGGCTAGCTAAGGTTTATGAAGCAAATAACAGATCTTCTAAGGGCCGAGTAGTAAATTACGTCCCTGTAGGAAACAACGAAACCTATTTGGAGCCAGTAGTAGCTATTAAACTTTTAGCATGACTTAAGCCTATAATGAAACTATGATTGTTGATTACCAATAGGGATTAGTGAACTTTTTCACTCAGTACCGGATGTTGGCTATATTCATCGTTTCAGCAGCTGTAAAAAATTTAGCAAATCTGCTAAATTTTTTCTTTACGCTCTGTTGCGCCAGAACAAATAGCAACGACATAATTATTATCCACCCTTGCATTTTACATCAACCAATGAAACTGGAGTCCTCCCCAGCCTACCCCCTCTCCCTCTTAGGAGCTATCTAGGCATGGGTTTAAAAGGAATAAGCAACACTGGAGCCCTTTTATTCTATGAAGAATGGTTGTAGAATAGTGAAAATTAGCTTTTCAAACAAGGTGGGGTAATGTATATGTTAATGCAGAGCTCAAAATTCCCATGCCACAATGGCTCCTGTTGGCTCAAATATTTTTCAGAAGAATTCAATTTTTTCACTCATCGCTTATTACCAACATATGCACAGATATAAATTTTGCTCTTGCTGTAATATAAAGTTTCTTAATGCCCACAAGGATGGCAAAAATGACATATATTTAGGAATTCATGCAAAAGCTAAGTAATATCTGCAAAGCACTAATAAATATCTTGGTGCTAGATATAAAAATAGAATAATGAAAAGAAGTTACTTATCCAGAGGTAGTGTTCTTGCACTTTCTCTATGGACAGATTAATTGGCATGCAAAAAATATATTATGGGAGTTATTTATTAAAATCTCAATAAATTCTATTTTTTTTTCAATAGAAAAAAAAAGCTAACATTTTTCAAGATTTATTATACCCCGAAGCTGCAAAAAGCCATAATCTGAAAATCTGCCATCTCAGTTTTTTGTGGTCTGTGCTGGGTTTAGCTAAAAAATCCGACTTTTTCTGGGTTTTCGGGCAAAAACTTAAAAAATTCAAGCAATTCGGGTAAAAAGTCCAAAAAATTTGAGCAATTCTGGAAAAAGCCTTTTTCAGCGATCTGTTTTTTTTTTATTAATAAATAATCTAAAATCGGGCATGAGAGTTTGGTCATGTTTTTTTTTAAATAAAATATAAAATAAATTCAGATTATTGTAAATAACCACCTAGAAATCTGTGGAACATTTGAGTTGAGGTTGAATGATAGCAATCATTTGTAGACCTAACCTGACCTAAGGGATAAAAGCCCTAGACCTTCTGACAGGGTTATCTATACATGACTTAGTAGTTCTTTTAAAGAGGTGTTTAGATGAAACCTGAGGTGGCAAAATGAAGCCTTACATTTTTTAGACTGTTCTCAACAGAATCATATCACTCAAAATTAGAGGTTACTTAGGCAATTTTACATCTATGTAGGCAGAGCCATGTGGACCTCCTCCCATATGTCATTGTTCTGAAAACTAAATGGGGTAATTGTGAAGTAGCTAGCACAGAGAGCACTTCTAAAATTAAAGTAGACAACAATATTGTTGCTTTTTTAAATTTTTGGTAATACCCTGATTTACCCTCTGCCCTGTCCACATATAAATAACAGAAATGGAGCAACATTTCATGCTGTGCAAATGTTAACAGATGCTAGCTCAGCATGATAGAGGGCTGTGCAGATCCACAAAATGCTAATAAAAAGTGCCCTCAAACCAAAATGCTGAGCTAAGAGCAGGGTAAGGAGATTCCACTGTAATGACCTAACAGGTATAATAACTATCTTAGAAGTGGGAAATCTGATTTGCAGGAAAGTGATATAAATTCATTACATTAATCCCTGTCAGTGCCATGACTCCACAAGGCCATTTGCAACCAGCAGATAGTATTCATTGAACTGGGGAATGCCTGGTAGGAATATAGTAGACAATACAGTAGAACCTCCATTTTATGTTTTTCAGGGGACCAGAAAAAAATGGTGTAAAATCCAAGAAAATGTAAAATCAGGGAAATGTATTATGCATAATATATAGGTGGGACCACCAAACAACAATGTAAAATGAGGGAAAACTTAAAATCAGGGGATGTAAAATAAGGTTTCACTGTATTAGAATTTCCAATTAAATAACATGTATGTGTACTGTTATTATCATTATTATTACCGGAATTGCTATCAATATTATCATTGGTATTGCTAAGATGTTTATGGCAAAGATCAACGGGGGAATGTAATATAAGTCGCTAACAGAAAAACTATTCGCAATGCAAAAAGTTATGCCTTTGCGCAAACAAATTTTGCTTTGTGCGAATTTAATATAGCTTTTGTGAACCCGGAAACTGTTTAGCGACTACTTCCGACAGCGGAAGACCGGTTGCGAATTTTATAGTTTGCAACAAAGCACAGTCAATGTACTGAAACTTACTGAAACTTAATGAAAAAGTCGTTATGTTTGCTCCAAAAGATTGCGAGACCTTCAAGCACTTCTTAATAGTGCGCAATTACAATTTGCAATGCAATAACAGTTTAAGGAACAATATTACATTGTGAGATGTGGATTTTTTGTCTTATCGGCACAAATTGTTTTGCTCTTTGCACTTTAATTAGATTCCCCTGCAAAAGTTTCAAACTCTGTGGTAGCAAAAAAATTTTTTTTTTTTGGTCTAGGAGTTAAATAATATTGCTGAAAAGTAAAACCATTCGGCGTGTTTTAAAATTCTGCAGATTTTAGTGGTTAGTCACCGGTAGAGCAATTCACAGACAAACAGCCAAAAAGTTTTGCCTGTGTTGTGTAGAAAGTTCTGAAAAACTGAAAGGTGCCAAAACAACAGTGCGAATTGAGGGATTCATTAGGTTGTCTCAGATTTCAGTAAATGCTCCTTCCCCTTTGCTCCATATGCCACTATATACCAAGGCAGGGAAAGATGTTGCCTGGGTTTAAAATGGTTTATAGGGAGAGAGTGAAACAAGAAAACAAAGTAAAGCAAGGAACAGAAGACAGAAATAAAGGAACAGATTTGGAAATGTTATTCTGTATAATTTATTTCATTTAGAAAGGTAGTATTAGACGTGTGACTAATGTAGAAATATCCTCAAAAATTATATTCTTTTTTTCTCTAAAACAGGACTATTCTGTTCATTGTTGTAATTTAGATAAAAAATATTTTTATACACCTCTTAGAGTAATAATTGTAAAGGACTGGGTAAGGTAATTTCCTTTATTTGCACCTTTTTATCATTTTTTTAGGTTGAAATTTCCGATAAACTTTTAATTGAAAATAGCAAGAAAATTATTGGTATGGATGACAAACACATCCCACATTACATAATGAAGTAACTGTTTTCTGCTAATATGCTTTCTTTTGTATTTACCAACATCCCCCTACATAAAGCCATTAATAAGAACAGGTGATACTACTGTTGCCTTCCTCTTGCGGGTTGATAAGCAGCAACTAAGCATTCTCCTCAAATGCAATGCATGTCATCATCACCTCAAAATAAAATAATATATACCTTATCTTTTCAATAAGTGAGCAACTGAATGTACATATATACAACTGCCATTTATGCAGAGCAACACAGGAAGCATAGATCCCAGATATTATAAGGTCGACTGACCATTTTAAGGACATCATCATAGGAACTAGTTAACGATGGCTCAAAATTTCCCTCTTCTGTATTTTTATATTTAACACATGGTAATATGTAAGCGTTCTCCATCAGTCTCCCAAACATTGTCTGGATGTTTCTGACTTTTTTTATATAGTAGCATCCTATGGAATTCATTTATTACGTACAACAGTAAGGGGGAGGGGCATAGATGACATGCCCCTTGGCACTACAACTTTTGAAGAAGTTACCTTGTTAAAGAAATTAATTTCTTACCGTTGCATTGTGTGAGATTTCTAACCTATGGTCTAAGGGGCAAATTTACTAAAGGGCGAAGTGGCTAACGCTGGCAAAAATTACGCTAGCGAAGGAGATAGACTCTGGTGCAACTTCGCACTCTAACGCCTGGTGAATTTTTCGCTCTTGCAAAAGAGCATTACTATGCAAATTCACTACGTTTTTGATTTTACTGAATGTTACCTCTTGCGCCAGACTTGTCTTCGCCACCTCAAACCAGGCGAAGTGCAATAGAGTAGACAGGACTTGGTCCAAAAAACGTTGACATTTTTTCTAAGTCCCAAAAAACGCTGGCGTCTTTTCTTTTTTTAACAGGGTGATAGGCTGAAAAAGATTGTAAATTTTTTTTGGGGTACCATCCTTCCACCCTACATTTCCTTACATATGGCACATAAACTATACACTGGGCTCATGTGTAGGGCAATATAACAACTTTTCTTTTATTAAGGTTCCCTGGGCTTGTGTAGTGTAATGTATTTGCTGCAACCTATATACGTACATTGAAATGTAACTTCCCGCCGCATGCAAATTATCTAACGCTAGCGCAACTTCGCTATGCCTGGCATAGTTACGCTGGCGCAACTTCGCAAGCGTTGCGACAAAACTTCACAACTTAGTGAATTAGCGTTGTCTGTGAGAAGTTGCGCCTGGTGAAGTGTGGCGAAGGCGTTGCTGGCGAATTTTCGCCTGTTAGTTTATTTCCCCCTAAGTCTCTGATTTATGTTTTTTTTATGTTGTATGATATCGGGGAAGGAGTCTGTCTTCATAATCCAGAATTACTTTCTTCTCTAACTTTCACCCTAAGCACCATGAGCCAGATTTGGGGTCAGATTTATTAAACTGTGGAATCCAGGGAATTTCTATCATTTTAAAATTTTCCACAATTATTAACTCTTCAAAATGATCTGGACTGTTATGTTTTGTAGCCGGAAATGTATATGGTGTAACAGACCGTTATTAACGATTTTGTTGAGCCTTTACAGCTGGAACTACTCGTCAGGAAAGTGTTTTAACCAATCACGATACACATCAAAGATGAAAAGAATGTCAATTTGGCAAAGTATGTTGAATTGAGCAACCAAACAACATTCTGCTTCTTGGGAAGTTAAAACTCAGTTACAGCACTGAACTCTAACATCTTTCTAAATCATTAATCCCTGATGCTATTTGCAAGCAGGGATTAAGGATTCAGACAAACGTATTCTTAATCTGCAAGGTATGAAATTTTTTTTTTAGAGTGGCAACTAATTTGGCCCCAATCCAGTTAATAGTTCTGTGAAAATTTTGTCTTGTTAAATACTCAATCCCAATGATATTCTAGTTCTGTTTTCTATGCTATCCAAATCCAGATGAAATGACCTAACATAGTTATATTTTTGTAATTTGTTATATGATCCCTCAATTTTTTTAATGTGTTTCCCAGTTTCCTAAACCCTACCTCTGGCCCCTGTAGATGCATGTTTATATGAAAGCTAAGTGCTACTGAATACCACACAATAAAAGAATTGCTTAATCTCCTCTTATCCTATGGGACACATGGGCTTCCCACTAAAAAGTTCAGTTTGAAGCATATGGTCTATTTGACATGTCATGAAATATTGTATTTATCTCTTGTTTCCAAGACTATTGTGCTTGCTTAGCATATGTGTGGTCTGAAACTGACAAGCTATCTGGTGTTAATAAACTTAACTACATACGTAGTCCAGTAATGCAGCAGTTTTTATATCAACAGGGTTAAAGAAGATTTAGTGATTGGGGATAAGGGCCTCATATGTATAGTTCTCCAGGGTCTTTTAATACGTGGAGGCAAACCTGGATTATATTAGGAAGAGATTTGTTTTACCTGCTCTGCATCCTGACTTTGTGGGCTGCTCAAAGAGGTGCTCAGACCTGCTACTCCCAGTGTTGGTGATCCTGCAGCAGCCTCTGCATGTCCAGCTGTTTGGGTTGTTGGAAACCCGTCCTCACTTTCTGACAAGCTCTTCTCTTGGAGCATTTCCTTTTTCAACAGAAAGACAGGTTGTTACACTGTGCCTGCTTACATACAGAATAAAAGTAAAATATTTGACCCAAAATACTAAAATTGATCCAACTTTATTCAAGATTTAAATTTGTGTTTTTTATAGGTGTACATTATTTAAAAAAAACTTGTAAAAAAGAAACTTTAGTATTGTCATTGTAAAGAATCATTCTAAATTCAGATTTAAAATCCTGACAAATGTCTTAATATATATATATTTTTTTTTATAAATTGACACACAACATGGAAAAATTGTGTTTAAGATCTTGGCATAAATTAAACATATGAATCTCTTAACTTCATAGCTATTGTATATTGAATAGCTCCTAGCCCTTTATTCATTGACATTAAAGGAACAGTAATACCAAAAATGAAAGTGGCTTAAAGGAATGATAGAGGAATGTACTCTTGCTCTGCACTGGTAAAACTGGTGTGTTTGTTTCAGAAATACAACTATAGTTTATATTACAAACTGCTGTGTAGCCATGAGGGCAGCCATTCAAGCACAGGTTACACAGTAGATAACAGATAAGTTCTGAAGAATCCCATTGTATACTACAGAGCTTATCTGATATCTGCTGTGTAACCTGTGCCTTTTCTCCTTTGAATGGTTGCCCCCATAGCTACACAGCAGCTTGTTTATATATAACTATAGTAGTGTTTTTGAAGCAAATATACCAGTTGTACCAGCACAGCACAACAATACATTGTAATTCCATTACTTTAAAACACTTTAATTTTTTGGTGTTACTGTTCGTAACTAAACTATATGATTAAAGAGAGCTTACTGTATCTATCAAATTATCAATCACATTATCATGGGTCCCTCATAATCAATGACAAAAAACATATTATCAAGTAAAAACATTTTAAAATAATTTTCATTATGTTGGGAATAGAGCATTTTTTGAACAGGTATATTGGTGTATATAAGTATATATATATATATATATATATATATATATATATATATATATATATATATATATATATATATATATAAGGGAATAGTTCCAAATGACATGTGATTGATAAATAATGGTAATTATATTAGAAAGATGCTATTATTCTCTTTACTTGATCATTTGTGCTCAGACTAATTGGACTGGTGTCGTTAATTTGCAATCAGCACTTCGATATTCCATGAAGTGTATTCTAATTGCATTTTTTAAATAGCCTCATAAACCATTAGGAAATTACAGTTACCAAAAGCCAAAAACATGTCTCTATAAGTTTTCAGTAAAATATCAATAGAAATCATAATATTTATACTTGACCTGAACCAATATTTTTCACACATTATTAAATCCTTACTTAATAAGAAGAATATTTCATAGGTGTGATTCTAGATAAAACTTTTTCACCATTTTATATTGTTTTTAAAATTATGAACTTGAACCTACTGTTGAGCATAGAAACTGTTGTTTTATACAAATTTGGGCTAGGAATACGAGAAGGAGTGCTCCTTAAACCCAACCTAAATTTCCCAGTTGCTAGTAAGTAAATAATATAAAGAAAATATGTGTGTCAGCGTCATGTGTGTTTTTGTTTTGTGTTTTACTGAGTGCAAATCGATAGATAGATAGTGTAAATCTATGTACATATATATATATATATATATATATATATATATATATATATATATATATATATATATATATATATATATATAGTTTTAAAATGGGTAAACATTCATTGGTAGTTAAGTCTATTGCAAATCCAATTCAGTCTGGTGCAGATGATCTTTATGGATATGATTGAAATGTTGAGTTTATAATAGACTAGCACAATCAATAAAGTGATTCATAGGCTAATGTGATATAAAGAAGAACTGTACAAATGTTGATATCCTGCTGATTATATCCAACATCTACACAATTTTCATAATTTGATTCTTTCCATTGTATTCCAAATCAATCACAAAAAAGGGCAGAACATGCCTAGAAATACACGATGGGATTTTATGACAGTTTCCGTTATGGTTGTCCAGTTCTATGGAGGTTACCCCTGTTCGATTTAGCATCCTGCAATATTAAAGTATTAATTGTCACAGAACCGCCCCACGATGTTTTAACGTTTTCCAGTCTTCAGATTCCCCTAGATCAAGATAACAACATATTCTGAACAGCACAGGCTATTACAAGTTTAAACCTCAGCTTTCTGAAGTCTACCTCCCAAAAATCCTTAGTTATCTGTAGGTTAACTAGGACTCTCAGTAACTGTAGTTTTTTTAAAAAAAAAGTTGAGTTTTATGTGCTTTGTTTACATGGTATTCCTTGGACATGCAATTCTGACACTTTCCAAGAAAATAAAATGAATTAATATAATTAAGATCTTATCAGTAGGAACTCATTAATTTGCGGAAATACCGCTGAAACATTCTCTCTCTACTTTCTGAACAGCCTGCTAGTAGCCAGTTGTAATCCCTTCATGTCAGTAGCTGCACCTTCCTGTAATAAGGGACACACAGAATTCCTATTTCTTTACTTTGTATTTTTAGCGGAGGTTGAGCACACAGTAAACAAAATGAAAAGAAAGATATTTTAACTAGGCTGCATTTATAGTGTGCAGCACTTGGTCGTGTTTAAAGGAACTACTGTATGTGCAACTCCTAGTTAGTTTATATAACCATTTTTATCATTATCTACAAATAGGAAAAATTGGTTGGAAAAAATAAAAATATGGTAAAACTATAGAAAATCATTAGCCATTAGATTATGCATTTACATGGATAAAACTTCTAGAGAATACTATAGGAGCTAGAAACACTTTCCAAATTTGCAGATGCCTCTATGCAGGCTATACGCAAATTTATAGATACACATGTATGTATATTTTTTATTTATAGCACTATTTGTATACACAGAGCTGCACATTCAATCAATACATTTATAGAACATAAATAATTATACAGAGTATAGTTCTAAGTGATAGCAAATACAAGATGGAGAAAGTTCCTGTCATATATATATATATATATATATATATATATATATATATATATATATATATATATATATATTCCTTATACTGTGTATTTAAATGAATGAAGCATTGGGGGTTATTTTCATTCCTTAGGGCTCCAGGTCTCTAATAGGGTAAAATTAAAAAAAAGAAAAAAACAGGATTATTGTCCTAAACATGAAGCTCTAAGTAGATGATAAATGTTTGGTGTGTATGTGTATATGGGTAATACATGTGTATGTGTATTAGTGAACAAAATGTAGACTCAGAAAGGATTTTGTCTTCACTTTGAAAAAGCACGTCTTTTAACTGGAACTTGCTTTAAATACATTCAGATCCTATTTTACCAACGTTGATGAATTTTTAAAGTTTTTACTGGATATTCACCTATAGTTTTTTCTTTCTCTTTTTTTAATAACTATAAAGCAGAGAAGTCAGAGCTTTGTCACATCCCATTCATGTAGAATAGTGTAGCATGCATAGCACCAAGGATAATTTCATGATAATCCTCTTCACTGGTCCTCAACATTATTATAAATTACCAAATATATAACAGCAGATAAAACAAACATGCCCATTATGTCTCTACTACAATACCCAGTAGCCTCTAACAGCCTCAGCAACATCTGGGCAGGCCATACCTTGTCCATCATTGATTGAAAACACAAGTAAACATTGGTGAATCCTTTAAGCTGTGACCCTATTACATTTATTTGTGAGGCTTTTCTTTAGATCCTGCAACCATCAATGGAAAGCATGCGGCCAGTTCAGTTTGCAGTATTCCTTCTGACACTCTACCCATTTTAGAAACAAAAAATATTCTTTGACACTTTGGAACAAATGTAATAAAGGAGTAACAGAACGTTCTTTAGCAATTATTCCAAAGTCATATGCTGCTGTACTTCTATTTTTATTGTGTGTATGGGGGGGTGGGGTTCTGGAAATGTTTTTTTTAAAAAAACAGCCGACTTTTCAATTTGCCTTCTTAGGCCACTGTGTAACACTGACTACTATATATCCTCTGCATCCTCTGCAACTACCTGCAAACTGACACCAATCAATCAAACCAAAACATTCCACCACCCTCCCACTCACATACCATTAAAATGTCAACTTCAAAATGTATGCACAGTATTTGCAATTAGTAGTAGTAAAAACAGCTACCTAAACATTTTCTAAAGGGTAAAATAGCCCGTTATATGTGTTCTTTCTTGTTAATTGTGTCCTACATTTATATTTTGTAGTGAATGTGTCCTAAAACAAGAATGTTCTTTTCCTATAAAGCTCCCAGATATTTAAAAAGGCCCCTTTTGTGTTAAATGTGTCTAATTAAGTTTCAGTATTTTTCCAATAGGTATATATTGCACTAACTAGATATGTGATTTTAGGAATAGGGTTGAGAGTAAATATTTTGGCAGATACATTTTGTGCAGCATTTGCATTCATGGGGAAGTGATTTATAATGCTGTCTGTTTATTTTTCCAGCCGAGAAGCTTGCATTTATCCCCTTGAAAAAAAAATTACTCATCTGTCATATTTACGTCTTAAAAAACAGAGGGTTTCACGCCTGCTGCAGAATTATCAATGGAATGAGACCTCTGTTGACTTTTACTTTCCATAAAATGACATGTAAAGCAATGCATATATCTCCAGGACTTCAGGTAAGACACATCGAAAGGATCATCCTTACAATTACAATTACATTTAAAATAAATAAATAAATTTATAAATAAATAAATATATATATATATATATATATATATATATATATATATATATAGATATAGATATAGATATAGATATATATATATAGATAGATATATATAGATCTATATCTATATATATATAGATAGATATCTATATATATCTATATATATCTATATATAGATATATATCTATATATATATATATATATATATATAGATATATATATATATGTATATATATATATATATATATATATATATATATATATATATATATATATATATATATATATATATATATATATACCTACAACAACTATAGAACCAGGTAGTGAGGCATGGATTTAGGAATAAGGCAAGTAAGGTAGAGAAAGTCTCCTCTTGATCCAATTTACACAGTCTATGCCACATGTTTCCAAAAAAGAAGATACTTTCTCCACCACAACATAGCAAATGCATTTTAGCGGCCTGAAACCTATATTTACACACAAACAGAAAGGCATATGCATATCTGCTGTAAATGGTTCTTTGGTTAAAGTAAGCTATCTCCCCATACAGAGTTAAATGGGGCCTGATGCACTCTAATAACACATCAAAGCACTAATCAAGATCATGTAAAAAAATGATGCACTTCAGTATTTAGAGGTTAAGAATCCCCATTAAATGGTTCCGTTTACACAGTTAAAAAGAAGTGGAACTTTAATCTTTCGTATTTACATATTTCCAAGCAACGCAAAAGCCATGGGATTCTACAGCTGGAAAACAAGAACTGAATGTGCTCTTAAAATGACCTGCAAGGGGCTCAAACTTGGCCGACATGTGGCTTATTTCCAGTTTTACAAGGCAGTTAGATTTTTTTCTGTGCAAGATGGATCTTATTTGGAAAAAAACTGATTTTGTTCTGTTTAATGAGGCTAAATCGGTTTGGGCTGTTTAGTGTAATTGTGACGTCACAATCCTTTCAACCATCAAACTGTTTAATGAAGATGTTCATTGTCTGCTGATGGCTGCAGTCACATAAGGACCTGATGTTGGGGTTTGGGATAGAAATGAAATTATGACACCAAATGAATGTTCTCTTTCAAGGGTCTAGCACTTCTATTAACAAGACATCAAGGACTTTTCGCATAGTTAAGGGGGGAAATGTTTCACTCCATATTTAATATAAACTTGATTTGCTTTTCAACTGTACAGTCTTTGCCAAAATGAAACACATGAATAATCACTTCAAATCCTTATTTTACTGGGTGCACGAAAACCCTCAGCAGTTTTTGTTTGGGATTTCAGAAATGAATTCCATCCCCATTTTTTTTTTTTAAATAAGAACTCACCCAGCATTTGATTTCAAAGAGACCCTACACGATTTCAGTTCAATCTACCAAGTTTACCATTTCTGCAGCTTGTTTTAATGAGATTCCTTAGCTTTTGTGGTTTAAGGTTTTATTTCTATACCGATGGGATTTAGCCAGCATATTCTGTACCGAATACCGATGTGTTCTTATTAATATATATGTATAAATTCCTTTCTTAGAACAAGCCCCTGCAAAAGGGGTGCTCATGTGTCCATGATATACATAAAAAGTAAAAGTCCAGGGCCAAACATTCAATTGATAATGATGTAGAAATCACAGGGCAGAATTGCTGTAATCCATAAAAATATGGAAAAATAAAAAGAGAGGTGGCAGGTTACCTATCTATATGACTGTAACTACAAACTACTCTCTCCCCACCATTCTCTTACTCCCTCCATTCCTCCTCTCTCCCCTTTAGCCATTACAATAAGAGCAAACCTATCATATGCAGAAACTCACAGCAGATGTATATTTTAATGTGTGAAAAAGTAAGCAGGGAAAGCTCTTAAAAACACAGGTCACTTGAATGAAAGTGTGTGATGGGAAGCTGTAGGATGAACCATAAACACAGATTACAAGTCATGTTCTATAATGGATATAACTAAAGTCTGGGCTGCCACTGTCTCTTTCCAACAAGGTGAAGCCCCATGTTAACAAATAGCGCGATTACAGCGCGATCATAGCGCTCATCCTTACCAAGAAACAATAAATGTGCAGTCTCCCGTATGTTCCTTTAAAGCCCGGACTGGAAGGGGTCGGCTGGCTAAGAGACGGAATTCTGCCTGGATTGTGCTGCATGTCTTACAACACGTGGAAACATTAGGTTTGCTTCAACTTTCTAATGTGGAATTATTTAATGCTACAATGTTTTGATTATTTTTTACAGGATGATATCATTCGCATTGGTAACTTTGTTTAGAAATGTAAAATTATTATAAGGAAAAAATGGTAGCATTCCCAGACCCTGCCCTTTCTCTCCCGAGTGCTGGGGCCCATGTCTTTTGGCCAGACTGTAATGATATATTGCAAAATAAAAACTAGTCTGGTATCATCTCATCACTTAACTGTCTGGATTGTGCTACTGCTAGCGCTCAAACTGCGCTACTGTGATACCCAAGGCAGATTGGCCTAGCAAGCAACCCAGCAAATAAGTGGAGCAGGGAGATGGAGCACAGCTCGGGCAGTAGATAAAAGAAAAAGCTTTACATTGGGCAGAGACTGGGAAAGGCCAATAAAGATAAGGTATGACAGTCTCAATGTGGGACCTGGTGCTCATCATCCTGGACTTTTACTTGAAACAAAATTGGGGCCCTGGGGGGGACTCCAAATTTAGCGTGTGTTCTTCTGTGCCTGTGTGTTTGTATGCAAATGAGACAATACAAAACAAAATGCAAATGTCCACCTCTTTGGTGCAGACTGTTGCATGACAAGGAGACATATTTTAACCTGTGAGTGTACAGGCCAGCAGATTCTTTGCATAATCCTTGTAATTGGAGCAAGATGGGGAGATGCTCTGATGATGAGCAAAGCAGCCAGTTATCCTTGGAGAATGAGAGATCCCAGAACACTGACAGACCTGTCGGAACTACAACGCACCGACCCAGCAAACAACCATCTTTCACTTCACTTATGGGAGGAAAATACTCTAACAAGTTTAGAAAAGGGTCAGTTTCAGCCTTAACTAAAAGATGTGCTTTAGTCATAAAGTCAGATTCTGCGCCCCGAGCGCAATGTCTACAGATGCTGGGATTTTATAGTTTATAGCAGAATTCACTGGAAAATTCCTGATTTTTAATCTGATAAACATTAAAAACCCTCCACTTTTTAATTCTTAATTTACTGTATATATAGTAAATAAAGTACCCCTCTTGTAAATTATAAGGATATTATAAGTCACCGAGGAGTTCCATGACCATTTTTATACAGGTCATTGGACTCCGACGTGCCTTCTAATATCCTCATATTTTGCAACTGGGTGTACTTTATTTATTATAATACACAAGTTTCAGTGAGTCATGTAACAGAAATGACATCAGAACTCACTGTTTATAACTGATGACATCAGAACTCACCGTTTATAACTGATGACATCAGAACTCAACTTTTATAAGGACATAATTTACAAGATATTCATGGCTTTTGTGTATTATATATATATATATATATATATATATATATATATATATATATATATATATATATATATATATGCTCCCAACCTCTATACTAATTAACTGCTGTCTCTCACTCCCTTTCACTCTCCCTCTTGCATCTTCATTGTCGCTAGAGTCTAGGGCTCTAGGCCAACAAATGAAAGAGCTCAGACTCAGGGAATGTGTATATATAAGAATGAAATAATTACCGAGTGACACGTGTGTATATTTTTTTTATGCTGCTCTCTTTAGGTAAGAGAAAATATTTATATTTACAGAGTCAAGTTTCTTGGGGGGGGGGGGTATCATAGCTGTGCAGTTTATCTAGTGTCACCAAACTCTCAAACAAAATAAACAAGAAACGCTTTGAATTGCCTCTTCTAAGGTGAAAGATTTCAAATGTATGACCTGGTATTTATATCTGCTATTTATATCTGACTATATATAACACTGATAAACTCTAAAATCAAAACGGAATATGGAGTTATGGTGTATTAAAATAGTATATAATAGATTTTCTAAAAATGATTCGAGATTTTTGTTTAACTTGTTTCGTTTATAAATTGGAAACGTTCGAAGGAGAATGTTTCAAATTGGCAAAGATGGAAATATATTTGGAAAACGACTAAAGTACATAAAATCCCAAGTGAATGCACATTATGAAACACCATGCGATCATTTCTTTTACAATAGTTAGCAGTTTTTCTACAGAGTGGCTGGTGAAGGCCATCAAAACTGAATTCTCTTTGCCACAAGTTAATTATAATTAGTTTGCAGCATGCAGTTAAAATCCACGAAATCAGTAGTAGAAAAATAATGACATTCATGGCAATCCTGTTACATATATTGTATTACATATTTACATTGCATTATTGCAAATTACATTTGTTATTATTATTGCCATTACTATGATGAGTGTATTGGCGATGCAGAATAGTTACATCAAGGTTGAGGCCAGACTTTCAGGGGATGCTGGGAGTCAGCGGGAGATGGGAGTAGTTATGTAGAGGTGTCTAACCTGTTACTAGAGAATTCCAGAGAATTGCTCTTTTTTTGCTATTAGTATTAGGTTTTTCTTTCAGATCTCGATTAGTAATAACGCAGAGCGCCTACTCTGATGTAAACTCAGGCCTTCACCTTGAGGCGGGGGATCTGTCAGTGATCAAGTTGTGCTTACAATTGCGTCTGAAACAGTGGACTAAAGGCAGTTATAGACAGACAGAGCAAAAAGCCCTTCTGTTGGGTGTGATGGTTAGGAAACGCCTGTGGAAATCAGAAGGCAAATAAATAACAATACTCTGACACCTAAATCATTTTTGCTACAGCCCTCAAGCCCTACCATTTTAAACAACTGAAATAGACAGTTATTTTCCTGGAAGGACTAAATATGTTTCATATTATGATGTAATGGAGAAAATGGTATGTGTGTTCCTTGGAAAGTGTATTTTTGCAGAAATAGTTTGACAAAAGGGAGCAAGTTGACTTGAGTGCTTAGTAATTGGCAGCAGCCTCTATTCCTTGGGTGTAGGGTATGTAGACCTGCTGCTTGTTCTCTGCTACTCTCCGGGCCCCTGCCCTGTCTCCCTCCCAAATAAAAGGGCAACTTACAGTGGTTAAACAGGCTCCAGGCTTTAGGAACGTCCCCTTATCTCTTTGTTAAAAGTGTATCCAAGAGCGAGGGAGCAGCATTTCCTGGTGGGTGCAGCTGGGTTCCCCGACTTGCAGTGTCAGTGAAGAAGATGATCCACTGTTTCAGGCCGTGCCTGCCTTGGGTAGGAGCTGCTGTGGGCAGAGGGAAGTGGGCAATGCTGTGTGTAGATTTAGGCACTGCTGCTGCTATGGATCAGCCTTCCTTTCTACAGTGCCTGCTGCATCCCGAGCTCTCATTCCACACAGGAGAGAGGAGACATTCCCAGATCCCACGGAAACTTTTCCTTGATCTTCTCTAAAAAAAAAAGTTTCTCAGAGATAGATTTTTTGGCCTTCTTTTCCCCCTCCCCTTCCAGTCTCCCCCCTCCTGCTGACGTTGCCGCTGTCAATCAGACTCAGTGCAACTCTGTTCCCGCAGCAGCATCCCCCAGAATTTAACTGTTTTAGCCCATTCGCCTTCATTGTGGTGCTATACTTTGCGCAATTATCCCCCTGCCCACCTCTCCACTCACTAGTATGGACGTTTCGGCTGATAACATACACCTAGTTCCCTGGCATTTGTGCACCATTTGGGCACTGAACCAGGGCAATGATGTCCCAGGCAACAGGGATTAATTGTCTTTTTTTTTTAGGTGTGTGTGTTGGGGGGGGGGGGGGTTGGCAAGTTTCTCTCTCTCTATCTCTCTCTCTCTCTATATATATATGTGTGTGTGTGTTGGACGACTTTCCAAGTTATGTCTATGTGTAACGTTTTCTAATAGACGAGGGAAGGAGCACATCATATATATATATTTTCTATAGTAATGTCTAATTTACCATAGATCTCCTTCATTAAAATAAAAGATTTAGACATACGTTTTTCCTGTACCACTGTAAGTGCATAACTTCAATAAACCCACATTTCCTACTGTTGTGTTAGTAATTTCAAAATAATTTGAGGGTATTTTGTATAAAAAGAATACCTCGAGCTGGACAGCAGTATTAAAGGACTTCAAATGGACTTGTCTTTGACAGAAGAAAAATAAGAAAATGCCTTGTTGGTATACTTTCCGTTACATTAATGCTTATCTATGTATAAATACATAGGAAGATACATTTGTTAATTTTTAGAGAACAATGTTTATTTGAGCTACTTTTAAAACGCCATCAAAAATAATTTTGAAGGAAATATATGTAATTGTGACTGTATATCGCCACTGGAGGATTGCAATCGTTTCTATCGTATATTGATATGTATATATGAAAGCAAAAATATTGTATTCCATGTACATATCACAGTCATGAAAAAAAACCAAATAGAATTTCTGCAACTACTGCCAGATGATTATTTCTAAACAAAATACTTTCGAGCTACTGCCTCTAGAAAGCTGAATTCGTAACCAAACGGTGAGCCCTCAATAGTTAAATGATCAGCTTTAATATGTCTGAACCTTCAGGGTGTGGGTGAATGTCAGAGCCTAGATTATTCCATATTTCATGCTTTCTTAATCGTTTTACCTCTCAATGTCAGTAACTTGGGCTGTGGCATGAACTGACTGACAGGATAACTTGCATGTTGCTTTATTAATACATATTTTATTTTGATGGGAAGACAGACGTGGTAGACAAATAGGTAATAGATGACTGGCAGATAGAGAGAAAGAGAGATGTATTTTCATAGAATAAAAATAAATATTGAGAGATGGATAGGTTGATCATTTTATTCTATAATTATCTTTTTAAGACTGGATAGATTGATAGATTGACAGATAGATAGATAGATAGATAGATAGATAGATAGATAGATAGATAGATAATAGATGGATAATAGATACACGTGAGGTGTATATTATTTAATACTAATAAGGTTGACACATATGGACAGATAAATATAGATTAAAATATGCAAACGATGATAGATAGATAGATAGATAGACAGATAGACTGATACAAATTTAAATTAATTACAGTTATACCATTTAAATGTCAAATAAGCAATAGTAGAAAGATATGTGATTGATATATAAATGATAGATAGATAGATAGATAGATAGATAGATAGATAGACAGACATACTTGGGCAGAGGGATGGGCATTCATGTGGGGTTATATAAAAATAGCTGCTGTGATAAACAAAAAGAGAAACAGCCATATGAACACACAGACTAATACATAAACTTGCCCATTTCCCCTAGCCAAGGGAAGGTGGTTTAATGCATAATGTAACAATTTGTAAGTAGATGTAGGTCATTAAGACAAATAAGGTATTTTCAATAAAAGTAGACGAATAATTAGGGCAAGTGAAAAGAAACCATTAAGTCTCAGTGTGGGCCAGGTTAAAAGAGAAATATACAGGTATTGCCTTGAGATTTTTTTTTCTGGAGCCTAAGAAGTCGCTTGGCAAATGAAATAAAAATAAAAGGTACACGTTTCAGTAAGAGGTAAAATAATGTAAAATCGTCCATTTATAATGTGGGCGCAGGAAAGCTAAGGGGCAGGTAAGCGAACTTGTATGAACAACGGTGCGGCTTGAGGGCTGCGCCCGGTGATACAAGAGCAAACAATGCGCCCCATTCACTTAGTGCCAACGGCCATTAAGGAGCCCAGAATCTAGACGGTAATAAATAAATATTTGGGCAAGTCTGCGGAATGTCATGCTAGTGGATATTACTCCATTCCTACGGCTCCGCTTAAAGATCTCAGTGCAGTCAGTGTTCAGTAAAAAGAGTGGGGAAAATATAATTGGCAGTGTCCGGGCGACCAAACAAAACAGAATGATTACTCCTCACTGATTTGCCTTCTGATAGAGGCACAGACATACCTAGTCCTGCCATCACTCTGTATGCCCTGTATAGGGAATTTTTAGAGACAAGCCTTGCCCCCAGCCTCCCTCCAGTGCTACCCATACCTGCACAAAACTGCCTGCCCTCTTCCCCTGGGCTGACTTTCTATCCCTGCCTCCCACTTGCACCTCTTGGATACCTACCACCCCTAATAAACAAAATGCCCTTAGTTGTTGGCTACTTTAATTAAAGGCTCACAACACTGCTATGCACCTGGGGGAGGAGGCAGCTTTGTCAGGACTGAATAAAGTTTGCAGACTTACTCATTCCTTTAGCATTCTCTTAGCATTCTCTTAGCATTCTCTTTAGGATGGATTGTGTTTGTTTTGAATGACTAAGGAGGATAAATTATGTAAGAGAATTTACCTAAGCAATGTGAAAGAAATATGTAACTGTGCGATTTAAATGGTACTTAATGGACAGGCGCAATGCAAATACAATTGTAACAAAATACAAACCATCCATATTCTGCTACAACGATTTAGTAATATATTAAGATATGTACTAAAAAAAAATATATATATATATATTAGAACAGGTCTCAATATATATATATACAATATATATATATATATATATATATATAAGCACGATTGTATATATACTATTGTATATATATATATATCATATCAGTTATGTAACGGTGATTATTGTCTTTTAAGTGCGAGGAGTATAATAATTATTTGGATGTAATAATGGATAATCATAATATTAGATCTAAATAAGGAAAAAAAATATGATGCTGAAACGAATTCAACATAACATTGCCCGTCGGCACAAACAACAAAATCGTAGATTCTCCAATGTCTAGTTCATATTTCGAACGATTTAGTTAAAGATAATAATACGATAATATTAAGAATAAGACTGCAGATAAACGCCGCAACTCCCCCACCCTGCCGATAAATAATACACTGACTCACTGGCTTCGCCTTTCCCTTTCTGTAAGAGTGACAACAACGACAATAATAACAACAATTAGAATTAAACAGTATAGGATCAATAAAATAATTTCAAACAATACCCAAACCTCCAAGTCCCTGTATATGTTAAGTTGCTGTTGTTGCTAGAGGTTAACCGTTTATAATACTAATACGAATTGTATATTCTTATTTTCATGTCATGCCCGCATCAAATAAGCGAATGCTGTACATTTCTTAGATCTAAGGCCAGTGTCTGTGCTATAAAGCAGCTGTTCATTTTTCCTTCCCATCCCTCCATTTAGAAATATAAAGCAAAGAAGATAGAAACACAGTTTAAAGTACCCAAAGAATGTGATGTGGCCTGAGCACCTGGCCATAGAAGATAATGAAGGGAGCAGGGGGCCTTACCAGTTCTGTTCAAGGTGATCCTCTGTATGAGATGATAAAAGGCCTGCTTAATAATTTTTTTTCTGTAGTTTAGGCTCAGTTGTGCAAAGGCAAGTGATTCTGCCGCATACCGAGAGCCTAAGAAAGACAATGCTATAAAACTACTGATTCTTTATGGGCAAGATTTTATCAGATTTGCCTGAAAGTGAGTTTAAAGCAAATTCACTCCCACTGTCACGTGGTTGAGAGATTGGGAACAGAAGCAGAATAGGAGTATACTAGGGTCAACCTCTTAATGAACCATTTTCCCACTCTTAAAAAAAGTTGGTGCAAGAGAAGATAAAGTGGTGTGTTCCGGGGACTGGGACGGATTCACCCTGCTGGTAAGGATTCCAACATGCCAATTATCTCAAACTTTGCCTGACTCTGCCACTTGGATTTTATATTAACCCTAAGTCCACCTCCCCTCCAGAAGGAGCAATGTTTTGGAATAGAACAGGTATAGAAAGATCTTTGTGTGTGGATGTACATTGTCTCTGTCGCTACCTGTATACATTGCACTATATCCTTTCTCTTTACACCTCGCTTCTGCCCCACAGGCTCAGTGGCACTGCTGCCCCCCACCATAACTGCCCTTTTAGTAGCAGTAGAGTTTGATGCCTGTTTGAATGGATATCATTGATCCTGTACTGCATTGTCACATGTTAGGATCAGAATTACTGTGAAAGTGGGAAAAAGAGAATGAATGATTAGCAGAGGCAAATCAGTGGGCCTGTGTGCTGTACCCATGGCTTTTCAGGGGCAATACTCTTCCCACATGTATGGTTTAATTCAGGAGTGCCCATAATTTACTAATGGGAAGTCTACTTTCTGTTATGTTGTCCCATTATAATCTGCATCCATAAAAGCAGTATTCCATGGGAAACATTACTTTAATACTGAATGTATATTGCTAAATTTAACAAGCAACTATTTCTTATGTAACCATAACATAATAAATGATTAGTATGAAATAAGAGGGTGATTTAGACAAGCTGTTTATTGACAGTGTCTTGAGATCTACTGATCACTATTGGTAGATCCCGATCTACCTTTTGGGCACCACTGGTTTAATTATTCCTAAAACACAGATTCTCTTTGTGTATCTGTATATACACAGTATATATTTGTATGGATGGATGGATCATTCTCCCTAGGAACCCAAATGAAAGGAGGGTATGTGTTAGACCATTCCATTACCAGCATCTACTGACTGTCATTAAATATTGCTTAGATTTGTACAGAAACTTGGGGTACAAAGTTATTTGGTGCAGCGTTTACAGTGTTTGGGATATCCCTGCATATATCGCATACTGGAGTTTGGTCCTGGCAAACGACTATTCAGTCATCTGTGTTCTACAATCATTGGCATGCAGTACACAGTATAATAAAGCAGGCCCATTCATGGAAATTTGCACAACTGTCACATACACAATCACTACACTACCCAGTGCAGACACACATATAAACGTGTAATTTGCAATTTGCTGCAGTGTGTCTAGTGCGGTTTGGCTTAACTTTGCATATGGTTTATTTCAAGCATACAGTGTCTAAGGAAGAAGGAGATATAGATAGATGGATGATAGAGAGAGAGAAAGAGAGAGAGAATGCGATAGATGATAGATAGACAGACAGACAGACAGACAGACAGACAGACAGACAGACAGACAGACAGATAGATAGATAGATAGATAGATAGATAGATAGATAGATAGATAGATAGATAGATAGATAGATAATAGATAGATGATAGATAGATAGATAGATAGATAGATAGATAGATAGATAGATAGATAGATAGATAGATAGATAGATAGATAGATAGTAGATAGATAAATGCTAGATAGATAGATAGATAGATAGATAGATAGATAGATAGATAGATAGATAGATAGAGAGAGAGATAGATAGATAGATAGATTGATAGACATAAATAGATAGATAGATAGTGAACACACAAACTCACACAAACAGTTACAATAAAAGGGGAGGAAAAAGGGTTTTTTTTTATAATTTTTCCTTTAACAAATAAAGAAAGGGTATACATAGAAGGTGGACATATATACAGAGAGAGAGAGAGAGAGAGCTCGCCTCTAGGTAAGGTAGTGATGGACACAGGGGACAGGTAAAAGGAGTAAAGGAAAGCAATGAAAATCTGGTTGGGAGAGAAAAAAAGGGGTGGAGGAGGAGAGAGAGTAGACAGGGTAAAGGAGTAGAGGAAAGCAATAATGGAAAGCAATAGTGCACATAACATAATACATCTATATGTTACATGACAGTCATTGGCTGAACTAGAATTGCATTTACACACGTTGGTATTGGGAGCCTATGCTAGCTTCCACTGAGATTGAACGCTTCTCCCTTTCATTATTACATTAAGCCACGTGATGCCACTACACATACAGACACATTACATACATCTTTTCACGTGTATAGAAGTGAGAAAAACGAGGTCCTCTGCTCTGTGTGCAGATAATTGGCTGCTTGCAAATAAAGCAGAGAGTGATTAGAGCAGGCACAGGAGAACTGGGATCATGGGGCCAGGGAGAGCTTGGCAAACACATTCCTTCCCCCATAGTCACCGCTGCCTAATAACCTGGGAAGGATGGGAAGATCAAGCAATCCTCTCAATGAAGCCCCAGTGTCTGCACCATTAAACGCAAGCGGCTACACCAACAGCAATTTATGGCCCTAGGATTTACCTTATCTCAAATATAGGCCAGGTTAAAAGACATACTTTTAGTGTAAATTCAAGAATTTGGGCTCAGTTTGAAAGGCTGATAAAGAAGACCGTAATTTACGGATTATGTAAACGTTTTGAAAGGGAATTGGCTTCATAACTTCATTACTTGTTCCAATGTGGTTTTAATTCTCTTCAGAGCACATGTGTGTGTGTAAATGTGTGTGTGTGTATTTGTGTGTGTGTGTCTGTGTGTGTGTTTGTGTAGGCTCTCTCTTTTGTATCAGGAAAATGATTCACATTGCTGCAATAGTTTTGGTTAAATTTAGGAAATAGGCATTCAACAATGATGACCTCTGCTCCGAACAACAGATGTGAGCACATACATATATGTATATATATTAGTGCATATTGACATATATTGGTTTATTTGTATTGTATACATCCTCTACTGTAGGCTGATTGAAAAGAACAGGGGATACAATATTTTTAGATACTGATATCAGAATAAAGAGTCGCCTTGTTTCTGATAACATTATGTGCCTGATAATGCAGAAAAGGGAAAGATTTGGTCTATTTTTTTAAAACTTCAGAAACTTGCTTGTGTTTTCAAGTCGTATTGCAAGCATTACTACCTATATCTGCTTCCTTTCTGGCATTTAAAAACAGTCGATATGATAGGGGGCCATGAGGATCAAATTCAGTTTTAGGCATCACTTTAGTAGTCCTTTAAGAGAAAATGTGCTGGGAAATAAGTGTCATTTTTAAGAACCCCAAATAACTGCCAATTCCAGTGGGAATGAATGATGATGATTATTGTTGCCTCTGTAATTTTAAAATGATTATTGAATTCACTATGGATAAAACAATGCTTTGTTGCTATCCGCGCAAATGTGAATACAAACACAAATTTCATAACCATTTGATGGCACAACCCCTCGCAAGTGCGCGCTATCTCCCATTATTGAAACGCCTCCAAAGGGTGTAAAGTTTGACCTGACTGTATTATTTCAGGTGTCAGCATCACTGCAAGGCTTATTTTTATTCGTTCAACCTTTGATAAACCTTGATAATGTCTATATACCATTTGACGTTATAACCAACGCAGGGAATATTTAGAATTCATTTTGAATTATCTCCCAGATTGTAATTGACATTTCTTCCCACTGACACCTGAGGGGATGTTACAACTTTAGAATGTATAACAAATCTGGCCCAAGAGAGATTAACTAAAGTGGGGCCAACAAGGCCATTCAATATGTTTATATAAGTATATACAAACTCTACCATTAATTAGAAATAACAAGGCAACGCGCAAGTAAAAATGTAATTACATTTTAAAACAGGGCAGAATTGATTAAATTGTGTATTCAGCCCATCAGTATTCATATATTGTTTATATATATATATATATATAGATAATGCAAGGATCAGCACACTCGTTTGTAGAAAAGCAAAGTGTATTTTATTTCAACACAGCATTGTGTCCAACGTTTCGGTTCCTCCTGGGAACCTTTATCAAGGAGGAACCGAAACGTTCCCAGGAGGAACCGAAACGTTGGACACAATGCTGTGTTGAAATAAAATACACTTTGCTTTTCTACAAACGAGTGTGCTGATCCTTGCATTATCTGTATCATTAATTTGATCCTGCACCTCAAACTCATACAAGTATCGAGTGCTGATACCCACAGGACGCATATATATATATATATATATATTAATATTTAATTTAATTGAATAAATACGTAAATTACAAAAATATATATTTTTTAAACACACAAAGACGATATGTTCAGGATTAATACGCATACAAGTCAAGTTATAATAAACAATAAAAAGGGGTCAGCAGAAAAACAAGAATATATTGGCTCTCTATAAATACATGTTATTAATAATAATAATAATGATAATAATTTATAAAAAAAAAAAGAATGCAAAAAGCTGTAGAAATTGCAACAGAAATGGTGTACCGGTGTACAGAAACCATGGAAGCTATTTAGTCACTTTGCAAAGGACCCACCATTTGTTGTTTATTATTTTTTGTAAAAAAAAAATCAGTAAAACCAAAAGGGAATGACTGATATAGAAATAGATGAGGACCTGCTTGGCAAGTGATAGGAATGGCCCAGGTTCTGGGTGCAGTAGGCGACAAGCTGCTATTCTGTATGTTTTGCAGGTTAATATTTATGGCATAACTGAGGGCTCCCAATAAATCTGGAATACTAGCTGCACACGCGTATTTAGTAGCACATACTGGGAATGCTGCTGACCAGAAAGCAACTCTATGCACTTGGCTTTTTATTTTTTATTTTTTTTAAATATCTTTTCAGTTTCTAATCAGAGCTGATCCCAGGTTCTTATATCATTTCTCCCGCACACCTCCTCCTCGCAGGCAATTCATTTGAAGTAAGCCAGAGACGCTTTGAAGGGAGAACTTCCTCTCGCCAATTAACAAGGAAAGGGGGACTACAGTGTTAGCCAGGAGAAACAAGTTCATTTACTAGAAGAAAACCCCCCAAAATTTGATGGAGTAAAACAAATGCTACATTTACAGGCATGTGCTCAGATGGTGATGCAGCTTTCCAGGAATAAGGTCAGCCCTTGAGGAGTGCAGCAGGGGAGCACCTTGGGTGCAAATGGGGGAGCCGGTGATTTAGTTCTAGTGACGCTGGCCAGGTGTAACGCACCATAAAAGCCTGCTAGATTCCATCACATTTACCAGATTCCCGGCTCTTAAATGCTGCGCGTGCTTCCTGTACATTTTAGTGTGCCTCCAGCCTGTGTGCTACCTTTTATACAGGCACAGGTTAGTGCCAAGCACTCATATCCACAAGGGGGCCAGGGATTTTATGGCCATTTCCCCCAATAGCTTCCTTCTGCTCAGCATTCCTACAGACCCTTGGTGAGTGGACAAGTAGGACCACAAAATAAAGCTGCCATTATAGCTCTCTGTCAGTTTGTTCTGTACTACACTGATCCTTTTGTAAAAGCTGTTTTAATCAGATGGCTATGGAGAATGGATGGCAGCTCAAGTGTAGTCCAGTGGCACTAGTACAAGGAAACACTTAGCCCTTGACTAGTGTGTCTATAGGCTGCTATATGTGATATATTATGCACACTTTTGTCAGGGATGGCAAACAAGAGAATCTCTCTCTCTTTCATAAATACACATTCTCACAGAATCACTCAGTCACACATTCAGACAAGCTGTCTCTATCTCTCTCTCTCTCTCTCTCTCTCTCTCTCTCTCTCTCTCTCTCTCTCTCACACACACACACACACGCACACACACCTTGGCAGGATGGGAAGGAGAACCTTGATGATCAAATATTGTAAGCCCATTTGAACAAGGTGGTGTCATATATCTCTGTGTATATCTCTTTAATACACTCCCCCATCTCTTAAAGAGATGAATACAGCTTATAAATACTGCAGATGGAGGTACCTGTTGTACACCAAAACACACACACACACACACACACACATATATATATATATATATATATATATATATATATATATATATATATATATATATATATATATATATATATATATTTCCCTTAATGAGAAACTGTGCTGGCATTTATATATATATATATATATATATATATATATATATATATATATATATATATATATATATATATATATATATATATATATATATATATATTTCCCTTAATGAGAAACTGTGCTGGCATTTTTAAAGGGGTTGTTCACCTTTGAATAAACTTTTAGTATGATGTAGAGGTTGATATTCTGAGATAATATGCAAATGGATTTCATTTTGTATTATTTATGGTCTTTGAGTTATTTAGCTTTTCTTTAGCAGCTCTGCAGTTTGCAATTTTAGCAGTCTGGTTGCTATGGTCCAATTTACCCTAGCAACCCTGCACCGATTTTAACAGTAGCATGGAATATGAGTAGGATAGGGCCTGAATAGAAAGACCAGTAATAAAAAGTAAAGAGAACAATACATTTGTAGCCTTACAGAGCATTGCTGGGGACAGCGAGGCCAATTTGAAAGCTTGCAGAGTCAGAAGAAAAGGGCAAATAACTATAAAACTATAAAAAAAAAAATAATGAAAACCAATTGAAAATTGACTATTCTATAACATAATAAAAGTTAACATAAAGGTGAACCACCTCTTTAATTACTAAAGCTACATTATAGTGACCCATCAATATAATGTCCTCTACAGTGTCATTGCTATACACATACATCTCTGGTACCAAATAAAATGAAACCATGCATTTCTATGAAGCCAAGGCTGTGATCCGTTTTCTACTAATTAAGACGAAAGTCAGTCGGACTTTATTTTCAACCTGCACGTATTAACGGGTAACTGAGTAACACAACACCTTCGTTATTTTTCCACTCCGAGCTCTTGCGTGTAATAAACTTGAAATGTAAAACAAAAAAATAAAGTTATTGCATTAAAGTGTCTTTAGAATGATTCTAAGGCGCGCGGCTACTGGTGTTCCTTAATCTGAGTGTTTCGCTTTTACAATTCTCAGACGTCCTTCGAATAGAGATTTTTTTTTTTTTCCTTGAGAATTATAAAAAGTTTCAAACACTTATGATCTGTAAACAGAGCGAGTGGCTGCATACATAATCTGTCACATTTCCTCGCTTTGAACTTTTCCTTTTCAAATCCCTCGTTGGGGCTCGTGAAATAAAGGGGAAAAAATGCTCTTGATCCCCCAGCCAAAAATTTTGAACTAAATAAATCGATTCTCTACTACTGGTAAATCCTACTGCTTGCACGTTATTTTTCAAACCCGAGGACAGGACGTTTACATCTCTTCTCTATGACAAACCCCCCCCCCCCTAAAAGAATCTTGTTTAGAAATTTCCCATGTCTCGAATCCTTATGGGATTCCTTTTGAATTCGATAATTTCCAATTGGGTTTATTTGTTTAACCTTGACCAGACCCTAAAGAGCATCCCTTGTAGGTTTTTTAAAGCCGACTCTGCTCCTGGTACAACTATGGGATTAGATTAGCCTGACAAGACACAACTGATTTGTTTTTATATTCATCTTCAGATATTAAAGTGTTAAGTAATGACTGGGCACAGCAGGTGAGAATGAACACAGATGTCTCAAAATCATAAAAGCACAAATAGTTTTTGTTGCCATTGACGATTCCCCATATGGGACTTTCAAATGATATGTTTTGATGCATAGAAAGGCTGCTGACTCCACTCACTGTCAAATCATTTATTCACTTTGTGCTGCGAAAAAACAGGCTCGTCAACTATTCATTTTATAATTGTTTTTTTAAAAAATATGCAATACTTGTAAAGATTTACAGTACACTTATTAATTGGTGTTTTTAAAATGTTTATCTAATGCCTTATATCCTTTGGAAAAAAAATCTGTCTAGGAAAGTGGCCACCTGGATGTGGCTGGACCACAACTCCCAGTATACTCCGCTAGCCAACTGTAAGACTGCAGGTTGGGAATTTTCAGAGCATCTAATGCTGGAGCTCCAGAGGATCAGACAGAGTCTCTTGGAGTTGCTTGCAGAGTTTGTTTAATGTATTATACAGAGCAGGGCTCCATCCATGGGTGATGAGCTTGATGGTTAATAATGAGGGGCTTTGGGGGCAGCTCAGTCCTTTGTGGTGTCAGGAGAATCTTTGTATGTTTGTAGAAGGGCATAGCAATCTACTGAGAATTGCCTTGATCTGACTGTCAGCACCCACAGCTATTGCTATTTATATAAGCTGAAAGCCCGTGGAAGTATCTAATGTTTCCAATTTAAACTGTCATTTCGTTAGACAGAAATAAACTGATTTCGATGATAGACAGACAGATAGATAGATAGATAATATATAGATAATAGATAGATAGATAGATAGATAGATAGATAGATAGATAGATAGATAGACAGATAATAGATATATGACAGATGATAGATAGATGATGATAGATAGATAGATAGATAGATAGATAGATAGATAGATAGACAGACAGACAGACAGACAGACAGACAGACAGACAGACAGATAGATAGATAGTCAGATAGATAGATAGATAGATAGATAGATAGATAGATAGATAGATAGATAGATAGATGATTGATAGATAGATAGATAGATAGATAGATAGATAGATAGATAGATAGACAGGCAGACAGATAGATAATAGTTAGCTAGATAGACAGACAGATAGATAGATAGACAGATAGATAATAGATATATGATTGATAGATAGATAGATAGATAGATAGATAGATAGAGAGATAATATATATATATGATAGATAGATAGATAGATAGATAGATAGATAGATAGATAGATAGATAGTAGACAGACAGATCAATAGATAGATAGATAGATAGATAGATAGATAGATAGACAGACAGATAGACAGATAGTTAGATAGATAGATAGATAGATAGATAGATAGATAATAGATATATGATAGATAGATAGATAGATAGATAGATAGATAGATAGATAGATAGACAGATATATAGACAGGTAGATAGATTGATAGATAGATAAACAGATAGATAGATAGATAGATAGATAGATAGATGATAGATAGACAGATTGACAGGTAGATAGGCAGACAGACAGACAGACAGACAGTCAGACAGACATATATATAGAGATAGATTAAATAATATACGAATAAGGCGCAGACAAGGATATGAATGTATATAGCGATTACGCGCGTTCAATTTCGCGAACTTTTTGCCCTAGTTTATTTGCGTAAATGACGCAATACGATGAAATCTGAGAGATTGCAAACACCCTCCCCAACCAGTTTATTCCCAGTCAATAATCTGTGTGTTCCAGATCCCATTACGGTTAATCTCTTAAAAATAAGTGTTGCACTTTGCCCCACTGCATCCATGGATTTCAGTTTAGCTGAGAGCGAGAAGAAGTTGATGGTTGAGCTGACAGGTTTTGGCACCCCTTATGTAGCTAGCACTTTTCTAATGTAAAAAAAGGGGCAAGCACATTTTAGGGTTTGTGATAGGATGGAAATCAAAGGACTCTCTTAAATCCCTTGTCAGCATCTGGAACCAGAAGTGCGCCTAATGTAGTTTTAGATCTGCGGGATTTATCAATAGACTTGCAGAGAACAGGGCAGATGTAATTCTTTAATACATACACCTCGACAGCCTATTAGGAGCACTTGGTTTGCATTTGGAAACGTTAACTTAATTTTCGTCTATTTTCGTTTACTGAGCCGGTAACAACATCGGAAAACTTGGCAGCACATCAGAGGTTCATTAATTCAATATTATGCATTTGTATATAAATTAATGAGTGAATTATGTGTATCCTAACTAGGAACGAACACAACTCTCCTGCAGTGAACTTTAATGCGCTTTTCAACTGCTTAGCCGGCTAAATATTAACATTATTGGCTGTATTTAGATAAAGCAATGGGATTTATATATTTCTTTTCCCTAGCAACACGAAGTAATACTATACTTTGCTTCATCGTTTGGCTACAAATAAACATGAAACGCATTAAAATGTTACATGTGGCAAGTATCTGCCTATAGCACCGCCACCAAAACCAGCATTTCCCAACTTTACTATGTGTTTTTAATAAAATGAGGAAAATGATTAGCGTAAGTTTCTCTTAAAGCCCAAACATTTTTTTTCCTCGTCCCTTTTTTTCTGGAAACTCGGTGCTTTGTTTATTGGATTTAAAAATATAACAGATTCTTGTAAAAATATTTCCACCAAGTCGAAACGCGGGTTATGTATACATTGTTTGGCAAAAACCACAATATTTATACGCAGTCAGATCGTTTAACCAATTAATCTGAAAATAAAGTATTTTTTAATTGAGGCACCTTTGTTGTTGTCGTGGAGACTCACCATGGGAAACCTTGGATGGTTTTGATCTCGTGCAGTCGAATAATACATTGGATTTTTGTGTTCTGTGTTATTGTTTTTTATGTTGCTGGCTTATGCTGACCATGGAGGTTTTCGAATAAAAGTTTTATGTTCCAGGCAAGATTTCACATGTATGTGTTTTTATTGACTCTTTTAATCAAATCGTATCTATGTGAATTTTTTTTTTCATTATAAGGGTTTCGATAAATAGGAAAAAAAAAGTATAATTTTTTGCCAAATGCATACATTCATTTTTTTGGATTTTTTTTAAAATTGTATTTGGAAGCACCGAGTATGAAGCATATTTGATCTCATGTAGGTCTTGGTAATACAAATGACTAAAGAGGTGTGGAAATGGTCTGGATACAAAATACAATTTCTTTTATTTCGCAGGGAAAACAAATGAAACAACAAATAAAGTCGTTGAAAATACATTGCATCAGTAATGAAGAATAAAGATACAAAACGGCAGATTTTTACCCCACCCTCCCATGATATCGTGGTGCCACAGGAGACCCAATTCAGTACAAACACTAGCAGCCAACCATTTATTTCAAAAGAACAAAAATATATATGGCGCAACGTTTCAGGTTTTTATTCTTCCTCAGAAAAAGGGTGCATTGGATACATTTGCTACGGTGTATGTCTGTACCAAATCTCTCAAAAAGCGCAAACTTTTCAGCAAGCCACCAATAGGATAGAATACTATTGATTAAGGGGGTTGTTCATTTTTGAGATAACTTTTAGTATGATGTAGAGAGTGATATTCTGAGACAATTTGACATTGGGTTTCATTTTTTATTACTGAAGGTTTTTTGAGTTGTTTAGCTTTTTATTCAGCTGCTCTTCAATTTGCATCTTAACCAATCTGGTAACTAGGGTCCAAATTACCCTAGCAACCATGCATTTGAATAAGAGACTGAAATATGAATAGGAGAGAGTCTTAATAGAAGGATCAGTAATAAAAAGTAACAATAACAATACATGTGTAGCCTTACAGAGCATTTGTTTTTTTTTAGAAGGGAGTCAGCAACACCCATTTGAAAGCTGCATAGAGTCAAAAGAAAAAGGCAAATAGCTATAAAACTATATAAAAAATAAATAATAAATCCAATTGAAAGTTGCTTAGAACTGACTGTTCTATAACATAATAAAAGTTACCTTAAAGGTGAACCACCCCTTTAAATGCACAAAACCCAGCCATTGGTAAATGCGATTGGACTCTATAATTGGTCCTTGTAATTAAATGGGGGCTAGACAGTTTAACAATAATGCTACTGTATAATAATGTTTGCAACCTACAAGTATATATACTTTTAAGATGCGAGATATAAGTAACTATAGTAGTGTTTAGTGAAGCAAGCAAACCAGTTTTATTAGTACAAGGTAACAGTAAACTATGTTTAAATTACTTTAAAACACTTACATTTTTAGCTGTAAAGATACTCCAAAATGGGCAATATCAGTTTAATCCCATCCCAAGCCCTAGATTTGATTACAATACTGGAATAGGTGACTGCTCCTTGATGCGGACCTTGAGCCAACCTGAAATTTAAACCTGCCCAATGGACATCTGCCCAATTTTTGGGCATAAATCGTCTAAAAGTCCTGTTGAAGGGCATCATACAAGGGCAGCCAACTTTGTCTAAATGACTTGACTCAGCAGCTTAAATCTGCCCCATGTATGGCCTCCTTTACTGTTCCTATATTGGTTGCTATGGGCAACTGCACTGGTGCAATTTTGCAGCCGTTAGCAAATTAGCCCCAAGGATTCCTGGTTTTGCTGGAAACTATGGCACTATGCCACATGACACAAAAATCTCCAGTCTTGATCTTATCTGTGTGCCCAAAGGTTACATGCCTGTGAATCAATTGCTTGTGTAATCTTGTGCCACGAATGGACATTCTGTACACTTGTTTATCATCTAATGCAGTGCCTGGTAAATTAATTGCAGGTAGTGTTCCAATTCTTTTTATCCTTCTAACTAATAAAACCAATGACACAGAATGGAAAATGTACAATTCAGACTGCAGAGTTGCAAAAAATGTTTAAGGAACAGCCAATTGTATTTCTTGAAGACATACAGATCCCTAGAAGCACCTTTGTCCACTCAGTGTGTTTAATTGCAGTATAGTAACATTTTACAATTTACTTTACTTGGCGGTGTTGACCTGTCATGAAGGATTCAGGGGAAGATGGTGGCCTCTTATACTGCAGAAAACGACCTTGAGCAAGTGGGATTTTGAAAGTGGAACGATAGCCCAGGTTAAAAGGTAAGCAACTGGAAAAACACAATAAATAAAGAGAAAAAAAATAAAAGGTAAGCAATTAAAAACTCTACCGCAGTGGAGCTTGCAGACCAAGTCTCTATAACATTCACACATAGTAAGGCCAATTTATCAGCCGTCAATTGACCTTCCTGTACGTTTCTGAAATAGGAAGAAACCCACAGGTACACAGGGAGAACATACAAATTCCTAAAATAATGCTCTGGCTGGAATCAAACTCAGGACTCCAGTGCTGTAAGGCAGTAACTCACTGAGCCACCTGCTTCTGCAAAACAGGCAGTATTTTCAGAGTATTGGGAATCCCTAAAAGGTTTGCACTCTGGTACCCAGTAACTTCTAGTTGATATTCTACTGGGCATAGGGAGTATAGAAGCCTTTTTGTATATATGTGCTAAGATTTAAGGGAGGGCTACAGAATAGGTTGTATTAAGCTGCTGTATAGAGTTAAAAATATGCATTCATGCCAGCTAAATGAGCTGATATTTTGGTTTTAATTGCTCTTAAAGCTGATTTTATCAGTGCAGCGTAATAATGTCAAAAACTAGATAAACCTCAAACTGTGGATCAAGAGATTGAACCAGAAACAGAGACATTTGAGGACAGCAGTATTAAACAGTATTATAAGAATATTCATTGCTCCCAACTAATTAATAAATTAAGAAAAAATATATTTAGATAGAGAAAAAGTGAAGCAATGTATGATATCTCACTATTAATGAAAGGAAAGAGATTGGAATCTCCCCCACGATGAGTGTAACATACACACAAAACTCTGCTTTACAGACTGATTTGCTGAAAGTTACGGATGAGCATCACTGTGTCTTGCTGGGTGACTTCACCAAGAAGACCTGAGTCTCAAAAGAAGGAAAGGAAAAGCAGTTGTTTCAAGACGTCTACTAATAAAATGCCCACTAGGGGAAAACAATTAGATTCATTTTAAACACACTATTTGCATTACTTATCATTGGATTTTATTGTTCAGGCCTAAAGAACCAGCACTCCATGTTGGCAGCGAGGCATCTTTAAGCAGTAAGGTAATACTGTGTGGATGAAATCAGTGCTGAGGTATTTATGATCAGCCTAAACAACCCATTGTGGTCCCACAGAGACGGACAGCAACTCACATGCACAGTTTTATATCTGGAAACCTTATACCTCCCATTCACCTAAAAACAAGGTGAGACTGGAGTGGCCTGCTATAGCAGAACCTTGGATTCCTATAGTGCATGAACTTGGTTCATAAAATGCTTCATTACATGACCAAAGCAAGTTCACGATTGCATTACAGTCAATGGAGCAGCAAACTCTGAACAAGAGCACTGTTCCAAAGCCAGAGCCAGATCAGAAACCTTTAGACATGGGCCATGAAGCATAGGTTCCCGGGAAATCTTTGTTCATACAGAGTAATGGAATCTTAATACCTGGCCTAACTGAAAGTTAGTACAAATTAACACATAATGGGGATAATGTAATGAGCAAAATATGGATCAGATTTAGTAAACCCACAGAAACCAAATGGCAGGTACCATTACTGATTACCAGTATGCAAGCTTATTGTTTGTTAATACATGTTCTAAACCTGGGGCACACTGCAAAGGCAGTGGCGTAACAAGAAGGCCCCAAAGCGCATACATATACTGTATGAACATTGCACATCATTCATATCCCTGGGTCACCCAGCAGCTGCCTTAACTGATACCCCTTATTTAAAAAATAAGATGCTGGCGCCGTTTCACGAATCTTTCGCCGTACAGCAAAACACAGGCAGGCGTAGTATCAAACCTGCCTTTAAACTTGTATTTGCTTAACTTAAAGTGCATCATACTCATGGATAAAATGATGAAAATAAAATCCATCAGAAATATTTATTAATAATGTCACATACAGTAAGACAGGTGTTCCTTCAGCTTTCCAACCATTACTGATTAATTTCAAATGCTCAATGCATAAAAGTAAGAGCAATGTGCTTAGCTTAAAAATGATTAAATTCAGCCTTCATAATCATAATAACAACAACAATAATAACAATAATAATTATTATTATTAAGATATATTTATACAGCACCACCATTTTCTTCAGAACAATAAATGGGTATATACCATGAACATACAGGTTGTATACAAAATACAACCCATAACCGGTACAAGAGGAAAACACTAAGAGGATCTTGCTCAATAGAGTTTACAATCTAAAGAAGACATATTACACAAGTGAAGTCTAAAGGCACCAATGGGAGCTTTTAAAACTCCATACATAATGAAAAGTCATGAGCTGGAGGAGGTTTATAATACAAATCAATTATTAACCACTAGAAGTTGTAGATATTATATATACAGGTATAGGATGCCTTATCCTGAAACCCGATATCCAGAAAGCTCAGAATTACGGAATGGATAAAATGGAGTCTCCCATAGACTCCATTTTATCCAAATAATCCAAATTTTTAAAAATGATTTCCTTTTTCGCTGTAATAATAAAACAGTAGCTTGTACTTGATCCCAACTAAGATATTAATCCTTATTGGAAGCAAAACCAGCCTATTGGGTTTATTTAATGTTTAAATGAATTTCTAGTAGACTTAAGGCATGAAGACCCAAATTACGGAAAGATCCGTTATCCGGAAAACCTCAGGTCCCGAGCATTCTGGATAACAGGTCCCATACCTGTATTAGATAATTGTCCAGATTCCCTAATATTGATTTTTTCTCTTATTTTGTAATTATTATTAAGTACTCTTTTTTTGTTCTTTGGTTTATAAATGTAAATACTGACTTTTTTTGCTGCAGTAATGTCTGTTAAATTGCATTTTACAATTATAATGATAATTTCAGAGACGTAACTAGAGGGGGGCGGGCCCTGGCGCGGGACGTGCAGCCGGGCCCCACCCCCTCCGTACGGCCGGAAACAGCCTCATTTCCCTTAGAAGAGAGTGGCGTGCGAGCTGCTGGGGGGGCCCTGAGGGGGTGCGGACCCTGGCTCAATCGCACCCCCTGCTCCCCCGGTAGTTACGCCACTGGATAATTTTATTTTTATGTAGAAAAACGTATGTTTTGAAGTTTCATAAATAATGTATAGGAGAAGCATGTCACGGCTAAATAAATGAATACTAGGGATGTCGCGGACTGTTCGCCCGCGAACTAATTCGCGCGAACATCGACTATTCGCGTTCGGCGAATGTTCGCGAACGTCGCGCGACGTTCGCCAATTTGGGTTCGCCTTAGCTGGCGCTTATTTTTGCCCTCTCACCCCAGACCAGCAGATACATGGCAGCCAATCAGGAAGCTCTCCCTCCTGGACCACCCCCACACCCCCTGGACCACTCCCCTTCCATATATAAACTGAAGCCCTGCAGCGTTTTTTCATTCTGCCTGTGTGTGCTTGGAAGAGCTAGTGTAGGGAGAGAGCTGTTAGTGATTTGAGGGACAGTTGATAGTAACTTTGCTGGCTAGTAATCTACTTGATACTGCTCTGTATTGTAGGGACAGAACTCTGCAGGGATTTGAGGGACATTTTAGGTTAGGTAGCTTTGCTGGCTAGTAATCTACCTTCTACTGCAGTGCTCTGTATGTAGCTGCTGTGGGCAGCTGTCCTGCTGCTGATCTCTCATCTGCATCTGTTCTTCAAACAACTGCCACCTAGCTGTCTAAATATCAATAATAATACCGTCTCCAGAAACACCTCCCGAGTGACGTTTTTCAAGCAGCAATAATATATTCCGTATCCAACGGCTGTAGTGTATACGTTGACCTTGCAGGCATTATTTGCCCAGTCTTTAACCAAGTGCCACCTAGCTGTGTGAGCTTTTTCACATTCCGTGTCCAGAAACATCACCTGAGTGACGTAGTGTGATTTCTGCCCTTTACAGCACAAAACGCAGCGCTGTGTCAACAATGGATTTTTCAGATACATTTTTGCCCTTGATCCCCCTCTGGCATGCCACTGTCCAGGTCGTTGCACCCTTTAAACAACTTTAAAATCATTTTTCTGGCCAGAAATGTCTTTTCTAGCTTTTAAAATTCGCCTTCCCATTGAAGTCTATGGGGTTCGCGACGTTCGCGAACTATTCGCATGTTTTGTCGCAAGTTCGCGAATATGTTCGCGAACATTTTTTCCGCCGTTCGCTACATCCCTAATGAATACATGATAAATATATTTTATATACAAACACAGGCTGCAAGGATCTATTATGGACACAGATTCCCTGTTCTTAAAAATAAGGAAATATCAGTCTACAATGTTCACACATGCCAGCTGTAGTTTTCCTAGGTAACTGAGACCTGTGATGCATCGGTGGAAACAATGCATTGTGGGTACATGAAGAAAGTATTAATAATAGATTGTTTTTGTGTGCTCCCACAATTTTGTGTGTAATAATGGCTCAATTCTCAAGTAGAAAAAATAAATTTTATGGTCGTAACTCTGAGTTTGCCATTAATTTAATCTGAAGATATCAACATGTTCTTTAAGAAACACCAGCCTTTTAGATCCTCTCTAGTTAACTACCATTTTTAGCTGTATTAATACTAATTATCACTGGAATTAAAGCTTGTGAATAATGTATTGTGGGCATCCAAATGTAAAAGTAATGTAAAAAGGAAAAAAAAAATATTTGTAATAAACGGTATCTTCTTATATGTTTTTTGTATGTGCAATGCTGACTTCATCATACTGAGGTCATCACCATTTCATAAAGTGCATTTTATGTTTTAAATACCTGTCTGACCTGGCGTAATTTTTTTCCTGGTTTTAAGCAATATTAACCCATTCATAATACACAGAATATGGAATTTCTTAAATAGTTGTGCAACTATTACTGCAGTCACCCCCTTTTAAATACGTTTTTTACCCTTGGTTACTTACAATGCATGATATGTATTCATGATATTTATGATAATAATAATAAGAAGAATAATAACAACACTTATTCACCCATAATACAATCTATTTTATTCAAATCATTCAGATTTTTAAAAATGATTTCCTTTTGTAATAATAAATTTGATCCCACCTAAGATATAATTAATCCTTAATGGAGGAAAAACCAGCCTATTGGGTTTATTTAATGTTTACATGATTTTTTAGTAGATATGGAGATCCAAATTACAGAAAGATCTCTTATCCGGAAAACCTCAGGTCCTGAGCATTCTGGATAACAGGTCCCATACCTGTCATACATTTCGAATGAGGCAGAAGGTAAGGAAGTGGAGCAAGGAGTGACATTTAAAGGACATTGGTGACACACAATTCCTCTGAAAGATTCTACTTGTCTTACTGATTATTTAGAACATGATTAATCTACAATAGTAAATAAATGGAACAAACCTCTAGGCTGGATGCAGCACAGTTGTCATAGTAGTGCACACAGAATGATGCTACCTTTTCCAGACCCCAAGTGTTTATAGAGTGATGCTCTCTACTGTGCTTGCATGTGGGCATTAAGTTGTTCTTGCAGACATCACTATAGACTTCTTTAATAAACATCATCATTTTAATACCTACGATACCCACACAGTTACCCCATTTTGTTGATAACTACAGACTCAGAGTCTCAGGCGTTCTGACATGAAACAATGTACAATCAGTAGGTTTCTGCTGGCTTGGGTTTGTTGACTGCTTGATCACAGCATAGAAACACAGGGGCATTATAGAGAAAGGCAGTACACAATATGCACAAAAGCCATTAGGAACTGTGACTCAATGATAAAATGCAGGTGCAAATGTAAACCGAACACAGAAAGAAAAACAAGAAATTCAATAGGTTTTTCTTCTTTCTTTATTCAGGAACGCTGTGTTGTTTTTTTTGTACCAGTGTTGCACATGGGAAAACCAATTAAAAGACCCCAGGGATACACAACCCAAAATGTTTGTTTAATTACATCTGTTTTATGGGTGTCTTAATTAGGGAATTTTGGACTCAATGTTTCCAATTTTACAAAGGAGTTTACAATTTCAGTTTTACAAGATGATTTTTAAATAAGCACTTTTTTTATTTTAAAATAAATGAATCTTTTTAACTTAATTTCATTTTAATCACTGCTCATTAAGGGTGTTTGATGGTGAATCTATCCATTCCAGGTCTGAAAGTGAAAGGCTGAAATGGGCGGAATTGCCTCCCACTAATGCTAATCATACTTTATTAACCAAAGGAGTCCTTAGAAGTTTAGTTATGTCGCCAATTCATTTACAGTCAAGTCAGTAAGATCCGTCTCAATCTGGGGAAAAAACATGCTTTTAAATCACTCAGTACTTCTGTTTACAAACTTTGAATGCTATACAGGATTAATATCATAAATATTATTATCAACCTATAAATCAGCCATTTTCTTATGGTTCCATTCAAAATGTTCTACAGAAATACCCCGTGTGTCGGTTTCACAAAGATTGCCAGCAAGACTCAAGTCTAGGGTTGAATTGCAAAGCTCACATAAAAACACTCATACTTATTCAGTTAATAAACATTTGCTATGTTCATGCAAGCTTCATGAATATACATCCGGAAGTGTAATCTTACATATGGCTACACTGTTTAAAAGAAACAGGGGTGTTCTATATATTCTAGTCAATGTGGAATATGTTGGTGCTTTATAGTAAATAATAATAACAAATAAATTTTAGGGCACCCAACATATTCAGAGATTGTCCTGTTTTACCAATATTTATTGAAGTTGCTCATTAGTTAGGGCTTCATGGCCCCCAATACCTTCTGACCCCCCCCTGCAGCCACAGGGTCTGCTACTTCTGTAGTTCCACCCCTGAATATAACAAACAGTTTAGCAAACTTAAGTGGGCTATACAGGACCTGTATAAGCAGCTGATGGGTCCCAGGTTTGCTAGTTCTCTGGAGTACAGAATAGGGATGTAGCGAACTGTTCGCCCGCGAACTAGTTCGCGCGAACTTCGACCGTTTGCGTCCGCCGAATGTTCGCGAACGTTTGGGAACGTTCGCATTTTGAGTTCGCGTTCGATCGTTCGACCATTCGACCATTCGAATTCCTTCGACCGCTAAAAATCGAACGATTTCCATTCGTTCGAACGATTGTAAGCATTCGATCGAATGAAAAGCATTCGATCGAATGGCTTCGATCGTTCGATTCGAATGAAAATCCTTCGATCGAACGATTAAAATCCTTCGATCGTTCGAATCGAACGATTTTAGCGGGTGTTCGAAGTTCGCGAACTGTTCGCGAACGTTCGCATTTTTTGCCGGTGTTCGCGAGCGGCGTTCGCGAACACCAAATTGGCAGTTCGCTACATCCCTAGTACAGAACTGAAATTGATCTGGCTCTCTAATGGACTGTTTTGGGTTTGGTGGATACAAGAAACATGCTGGGGTGGGAGTGTGCGGCCCCTGATGTGGCAGCCCCGGAGGTCAAATTTTTCAGGTTAAAACCCTTATTAAAAGCCTTATTATATCCCGAACCTGGAAAAAGCTTGAATCCAGAAATACACCATCTAAAACCTGTTGAGGTCATGTAGGAGTCAATGGCAGAGGTCCTTTGAACCATTTGAAGATGTTAATAGCCTTCATGATGTTCCATGTTTTTTTCCTGAGGGTTTTGCCCAAAAACTCAATCAATTTGAGTTATCAGGTTCTTAACCCCTCACTGATTCGAGTTTTTTACAAACAAGTTTTATCTTAAATTAGAAACCATTCGAGTTGTGAGTTCATTTGAGTATAAAAAACTGTAAAATTCGAACTTTGATAAATAACCCCCAAAATATGTCTTTCACTAATTGTTAAATTGATTGAAATCATATTGTAAAATTAAAAACTCAGAGTACATGTGTATACAGCCATTCACATCATTGATTATTCCAGCCAGCACTTTGCATCCTCTTTTAAATAAATGATGTGGTCCAGTGGTGAATGCAAATAGATTCATATAAGCTAAGGTTTACATTAAATGCTTAGGATACAGACTGCTGTTGTTAACTTGCAGGAAAAAATATGTTTGCACTCTAGCCTTTTTGCATCAGCAATATGTATTTAGTTATGTTTAGCATATAATCCACACAGCTTGCTTATACATATGCATTTATTTTATCACCTCTTTCTAGCAGCAACCAAAACAGAGAGGTTATACAGCATGGCAAATTTGATTAGTCCACAACTTTAATCAAATAGTCTGTGGCTGTCGTGGTTGCCCGTGAGTCAACAGGTTTCTAAACGAATTCAAGGGTGGGTTCTTGTATTTTTAAAATACAAATCGGAGATATAAAATCTCATCTATATGTATTTGTTTAGAAAGTACCCGCAATCTTGCCAAAGTTTCCTTGTAGTGGGTGCTTGGTCAAAATATATACAGGATTTTTTCAAGAGGGACCAGCACTCCGTATTTTAAATGGAGAGCATCACTGTGCATCCAACGTTTCGGCCCCCACTTTATCAAGGATGTGGTGAATGCCAGTGAAACGTTGGATATATATATATATATATATATATATATATATATATATATATATATATATAGACAATTACAAGAGTCCTCAGCACTCAACCCATTATCAATATATTTAAGACAGAGACATTTTGTGCATACTGCTACTGAAAAATGCCTTACCCTTTAAACAAAACAGGGATTGTTTGTCCATATATTGCAATATATTTAAGCTGGCCAACTACGTCAAAGTCATCCCATATCTGGCCAGTCCTATGCTCAATTTTCATCTGATTCATTAAGAATTCTATAGTTTCATTATACATTTTATAAAAGGGACGAATACGTTTTACCTGCAACTTACTAGCTGCTCTCAAAGTAAAACTCCCAAACTTGGCTGCCCTTTTATTAGACACCAGTGGGATCACCTGACTATAGTTGGAGAGGGTGGGAGCTTTAATATATATATATTTATAGGTGTATGTATGTATATATATATATATATATATATATATATATATATATATATATATATATATATATATATATATATATATATATATATATATATGTATATATATATAAATATCTATATATATATATATATATCTATATATATATGTAAATAGGTATATATATATATATATATATATATCATGCAAGGCATGCACTATATAACAATTCTTGCCTATAACAACAGTAAAACAAAAACTTTAGATGATTTCTTTGAAACCTTCTCACAGCTGTGTGTCTGCATGCTAACATTGTTGTTCAGTGTACACACATTTATAGTATTACAAAGCAGAATAGGAAAACCAAGGTATTTTTGCATGGACTGATACAATCAGGCAGAAGCCTAGGGTACAGAGTTTATAAATACCCAACGCTGAATAGAGTGATAAATAGGGATGCACAGTTATTTTTGGAAGTTTGGAACCAGAAGCATCCTGGCACGCATTATTGCTGAGTACATCTCAATGATGTAAGCATCTTAGTAGGGAAATATTTTCCATGTGTCAAAATTCTGCTAATTCTGCAACAGAAAAAAACATGTTGCTAAAGTTTAATTGGATGTTCCAAGAAATGTACCAGCAAATGGAATCCAGAATCTTATATATCAGTGTACACTTCTCCCCTTTTGACAATACACAACAGATGAGTGGTTTTCTATTTTTTTTTGGTTCATGCCCCCTTTGAGATCCAATATATACCCATACCCCCTGCTCGTAAAAAGTTGATAGACATATTTAAGCAGTGCTGCATATCACACAAATCAATTATTTCCAGAATATCCTAGCTTGGTAAACGCTACAAAAGAAAGTAATTATGGAAATGTGGTTTATGAAGACAGGGTGAAATGCAAGTGAGCATGAGATCAAGATACAAGGGTGTAGTCCATTACTGTTGCACACTGTACCCTTTGTCTACTTTGTTTGAGCCAATAAAATTGCACAACTACAAAGTTGATTCACTCTGTCAGTGTGCAACAGTAATTTGGACTATATGTGATTTTCCTGACCCGTGGCAGGTTGGGTAATACATTGTTTGGCACCTGATCCGAAAGGAAGGAATACAGGGGTTGAGCACTTCATCATTGAATGGAATCAAGATACAAGGATATACTTGGAGGAGCAACTTTTATTTTATCTACTGAAGTAGTGATTAGTGTCAAAATATATAGGTTCCTACCGCGCCTTATATTCTTCGTTTTTTCCCTGTATTCTATTTGCACAATAATTGGTAACCATAACCAAATTGTGGAGCTAGTCTCAGTGAAAATGTGGGCTCAGTCTGCTAGGTGAGGTTTGTGATGAGTACTTCTGCTCTGTATTTATTTATATATCAGGAAATAAATCAGGGTGGCCATTACCTAAGTTAGTTTGGGACTAGTAAAAATTTGGATGTGTTTAGTTTAGATAATAACAAAAGTACTTTTTTTTGCTCTGACAAAACAATAGATTTGTTCAGAAGCATTTGTGGTGGGAAATGTAGGAAGAAAATGTGGTAAAGGTATAGATGGAGTTGTGGAAGAAAATATGCTAAAAGGGGGTAAAAGGGGTTGGGTTAAAAAAAAAATAAATAAATAAAAGCACTTTGCTCATTTAAAAATATATTCTTGGTGAAATGATGCAGAAGAAGGATGCACAGGATCAGGAACAGGATGCAAAAATGGTGCGGTGTTAAAATTCCCCTGCATTATAGGTAGTCCCCAGAATGTTGCTTGTGCCCTGTGGGAGGGCAGTATTCTTATTGACCCAGTAGTAGTATGGATAGTTTCTATTCCCTAATTATGAAAGGGAGGGAACACATGCTTATGCCTCCTTGAACTTCACCTTTAGAGGGTGTCTGGAATGGCTACATTTCTAGGATACATGCTAAATTAACTGATTGTTTTCTATAGGTGATAAGAATTGTATAAAACATTGATCTTTATATTACTCACCTCTAGAGTGGTATGGAGTGAAAATAGACATATGTGGATCTAACTATGTGTGGAGGTAACTTGCTATAGGTGGGGGGTGGTAGTAAGGATGAAAAATACATCTCATGCATAAGGCAGAAGTTATGCATAGATGTTGATCTAATGGTATCCTAAAGATGAATTATTTGCTGTGGGGAATGAGCAAATATGTGAAAGCCTCTTGGAATGGACATGGATGTAATTCATTATAGATCTGCTGCAGCCCCTCTGAATAGCACTAAGAATTAGCTAAGACCAGTGTAACATGCCTTTTATTATAGGATACACATGGTATTACATACAATGCTCTCTAAGGCAGAATACACAATTTCTTCGGCACACCACTTACTTTTTCCTTTGGGTGCATTCAGCTCCTTAGGCTACTTCCAAGCCAGTCATCATACTCCATTCCCATAGGGAGGAAGCACACCAGAGACTTTGGCAATGCCTTTAAATCATTTATTTCAGCACAAGATAGCACAAGCTTTCGGGGTCAACCCCTTCCTCTAAGGCAGTAGCACTGTGCACATAACATATCTGAAGATTCCACCCCTTTAATAAGTATATTCAGTCCCACCTACAATTCCTTACTGTGGCAGAATTTGGGTGGCAATCATCAGGATTTGCCATATATTAGTAAAATAGGTGCAAAGTACAGAATCAGCGTCTATATAATTGGTTTGTCGATTCCTTACTAATGTAAAGGACCATTCTAAAATAAAAATGGTTTGCTTAAATCAACATATATTCTTTTTAATTTAATAAAGAGAACATGACTGTATTCTATTTACGACTTAGAAATGGGTCACTTAAATCTGAAAATGAGCACTCCCAAATTTCCTTATGTAATTTTCACCCAGATATGGTTGGCACTACTATCTTCAATTTCTGGGCTTAAGCACTATGCTCATTTAAAAATATCTTTACGCATTTGTAGACTTTAAGGGATTAGGAAAGTCTTTTATGGAATGCCATATTTTCCATGTCTAATTGGTAAACAGTTGAAGTGTTTAGTGTGAAGAATTATTTTTGGTTTAATTCAGAATGTTACTTTGTAGTGAATAATGTTGACTTTTATGCAAGACATCTTCCTGTAAAAATCTAATACTTTTTCCAGTCTGTGTGTTGAAATGTTTTGGGTAATTTGTTAAGACTCTCTGGGCTGCTTTGCTACGCGGAAATTTAAAGAGTTTGAATAAACGCCTACTTTAAGCAAACTGTGTTTTGCATGTCTCTTATGAAATGCATTGCTGAAAAATAGATGGAAATATTAAATATGGCACGATATTTCCACTATTGTCTTCTTTTAATGCTGCAAAGCTGTAGAATTCTTGATTTCCTGAGAACCAATTCACTGTAATTTTAAAATGGCAAAATAAATCAGTGGAAGTCACCAAAAGAGAATAATTTTGGGGCCTTTTTGTAGAAAAAAATTCTATAACACACATAATATTTAAGTTGTTGAACCTCAAGATTAGTGAAGACAGGCATGCATGCTTCAGTCCAGGGGTTGTTGCGACTTAAAAAAAATACAGGTATTGACTAGATTCATTAGTTCATATTAGTAATAGGAAAAGAGAGAGATTCCCAGGGGTATAAATATAAAGGAAGCAGACCTTGTAGGAGTTCAAGTTGTAAAGAGGGACCAACTAAACCCTAATTAATTATTAATTTCAATTCTAGTGAAATCTGTTAAAAAACAAGAGGATCCTAAAATGAATATGTTTTGGGGCCCAGTAATAACTAGTTATGCAGCTGTTGATCACACAAATATCCAGATAAACAATGAAGCATAACATTACATTTATTTACATATACAGGTATGTGACTTGTTATCCAGAATGTCAAGACCTGGGGTTTTCCAGATAAGGGATCTTTTTGTAATTTGGATCTCCATACCTTAAGTCTACTAAAAAAAAGGAACTGTTTGTTAATACCTAATAGACTTGTTTTGCCTCTAATAAGGATTAATGATACGTTAGGATAATATACAAGGCACTGTATATTATTATTACAGTGATAAATTAACCCGGTTTTGTTTCTTTATTCTATATTTAACAAACATGGTATTGGTATGAAGGGTGATGTGCTGACACTTCACATCACAGATGGAATGTGGACAAACCTGTGACACTAAAGAACTGGCATTGACACCAGAATGAATACTACATGTTTTGTATGTGTCCACATAGGGAATTTAAATACTTGATACCTGAAACGCGTTAGGTGTACAATATTCACAACGTATGTGCAAAATATGCAGTGTGTGAAAAAATGCAAGAAAAAAAATCCATTGACTCCAAAAAAAATTCTAAGTAATTTTTTGGATACTTCGACCATCGAATAGGATACTATGACTTCGACTTCGAATTCAATTCGAAGTAAAATCGTTCGAATATTCGACCATTAGATAATCGAAGTACTGTCTCTTTAAAAAACTTCGACTTCAATACTTTGCCAAATTCAACCTGCCGACGTGCTATGTTAGCCTATGGGGACCTTCTAGAGCATTTTTCTACCTTTTTGGAAGTCGAAGTGAAATCGTTCGATCGATCAATGAAATCCTTCGAACTGATTTTACCTCGACCGCAACATACCCAAATTCGATGAAAAAAACTTTGACTTCTATATTCGAAGTCGAAGTATTTCAATTCGATGGTCAAATCTCAAAGTATTTTTATCTTCAAAATTTGACCCTTGATAAATCTGCCCCTAATTGTCACAATTCTGTTAGTTTTATTTCTGAAGCTTTGAATTTTAATAAATGTTCCCCTAGGTGCTTGGCTATTGCTCATGCATTGTAAATAATTAAAAAAAAATTCAGTTAATTGTTACAACATTGTGTTCATTTTAATGTGATACTTACTGGGGTCATTTATAAATATTGGGCAAATTTGCACCTGGGCAGTAACCCATAGCAACCAATCAGTGATTAGCTTTGTTCAGCCAGCTGCAGTTTGGGCAGTCATGTGATTGGTTGCTATGGGTTACTGCCCAGGTGCATGTTTGCCCACTGTTAATAAATGAGCCCCACTATCTTATTATGTCTCAAAACTTCATAGCTTTAACTATTATATACTTACATGTTTACATCAGGAGAGTTTCACACAAGCATTCACATCTATGCTTGGTGCCACACCACTTATCCTTTCCCATCACTTTTTGGTTATGTTCAAAATGTGTGCTCACATACTGTGGGTTTAACCATTGTTAGGCAAATTACATCTTAATATCATGTGCCCCATACATTTATATGTGAGACTGAAGAATGCATGGTACCACTTATGGTTGAATGTTTACCCTTCCCTGCTTCTAGCTCCAGGGCATCTGATAAAGGGGTACAGAAGGTGGGTTCTCCATTTCTGCATAAAGGGAAAATATTCCCCAGTTTTTACATTACTTCAGTTTGCTGGGCTTAAGTGGAAAAGGGGCACAGTATCTGAACTTCCAGAAATAACTATAAGTGTTTTTACACAGATATACCTCATTCCACAGATTAAAAGGAATCCATGTGATTCTGAGGAACCATTACCCAATATCCTTTCCTTTTTTAATGCAGTCCCCCCTCCATTGCTCCATTGTGAAGTGATGGGATTTCATAACGGAACAAGGTAAGAGAGACGACGGGAGAGGTTACATTACCCTGTGAGCCTAAGGTGTGTGAGGAACTGGTCCTACAGACAAACATTATTTCCCTTCAATCTATGGAATCAGGTATACTTATATGAAAAATATATTTATTTCTGGAAGTTCATGAATGATCTCAGTCAAAAAAAGGGGGGGGGAAGGGGTACACTTTCACATCAGTTCTCCCTTAAAGTGATCTGTACTTAGCTCTGATACTTATTCTGACAGTCCAGCAAAGTTCTCTTTTAATGGAGGGTGAATCACCGTAAATACCCATATATAAATATATACATATATATTAGTGATGGGCAAATCTGTGGCGTTTCGATTTTGCCGGAAAATTTGCTAAACGCATTAAAGTCAACAGGTGGCAAAATAATTTTGACGCCTTCAACAATTTTTATATGCTTGACTATTTTGTCCAAATGCATTAAAGTCAATGGGCGTCCGAATAATTTTGATGCGCGACAGTTTTATGCTCGCGACAATTCTGACACGCAACTATTTTTTTTGTTGCAACTATTTTTTTTGTTGCAACGGATTTTTCTCCAGCAAATTTTCACCACAGTTTCACAAATTTATTCACTGGCAGCGAAACGTGGAAATTCGCCGCAAATCCATGCCTGACGAATTTATTAGCCCATCACTAATATATATCAGTATTATAATTATGGTTAAAATGTGGTAAGGCTTAACATAGTACATACCTGGAACATTCTGAACATGGACTACTTTTATTATCAACATTTTTGTGCAATAGTTTGTGAAAAGTTTGTGATTATTATTACATACGGTTTAGTGTCTTTCTTTCTCCTCAACATTTAGGGGCATATTTATCAAGGGTCGAAGTTCGAAGTTAAAAAAACATTGAACTTCGAATTCAAAAAGTCCAACCGAATAGAGGTTTAAGGTTTTTGGGGGTCGAAGTGGTCTGTATTCGATCTACTTCGATTGAAAGTTTTCCCCTCAAAAAACGTTGATTTCTCAGACTCTTATTTGAAAGAAAAAACATTAACTCTTAAATTAAATAATAAATACTCTACAGTATTAAAGACTCTACAGCCACCCAAGGAGTGTTATTCAATTGTAAAGAAAAAAGGAAAGAAAAAGAACCTTGTTTTGTGACTGTATCGATTCACTAAACCTCCTATATTTCGACACTTCCTTTAATATTTGTAAGTTAATTAATATGATAATAGGAATTGCCTTTTGAAAAAGCGAATTGCGAAACGTACGCCAGGGCAACTGACAGTCTCCTTGATTTTAGCTTAAAAATCACCGGATGGTGGGGTGGGATTGAGACTATTGGAACTTTCGATTTTACTATTAATTTTCTCATTTCTTATCTAATTTCTATTCCAAGGACTGTAGAGTTTGTGGTTTTGTAGGTTAAGTTAGCCTCTTCCAACATAGATAGGAAGGTACAATTGAGACCCTACAGTTCCTGCCGTTCTACACCTTTGTGGTGCTCCTAGGGACTTAGAAAAAACTATTAGCTAGAATCTTGGGAGCAACTCCACCCTCTATCCAATTTTCACCTTCGTGAACTTTTAATCAAAAGGTCGATAACTAAGGCTTCATGATTGTGATCATATTAATTAACTTTTTTAGATTTTAGTTAATTTATGCACAAGTCACTTTGAAATTGTGTACCTTAGATCAAATGAATTGGTGAATCAATTAATTGCACACGGCACTTTTTAAATTAGAACACATCCTATTAATTTAAAAATCAAAGCACAATTGATTGCACAGTATAAAGTTTATACTGTGCATTTTAATGAATTGTAGAAATAACCTATTTTTTAGTTAAGTTGGTTGATAAAACGTTAAGAGCGAATATAATTCATTTATGAATCAATTGGAGTTTTATATAGTATTCGGACTTTAAATGAATTAAGTTGATTGAATCAATAGTGATTAATTCCCGGTTTTCCTCAGTTGATGTTGGTGCTGTGGGTTTAACCTGAATAAAATAACAACTCAATCAATTGACAATTTTCTTTTCATTCAAAACGTTTTATTGGGGTTTTCTGAAGGTGAATGTTGCATGTGGCACGCTGCATTCATTAATATATAATAGGGTGAAGCTAAACTTACTTAATCTCTATAACAAGCAACATTGTAACTATTGTTTATATAGCCTGGTGTTATCAGCTTATCTTAAAGACTCGAAACAAAGTATCAAGTCGGGTAATTTAGGCAGATAAGATTATCTCTTTTAAACTACACAACGAATAGAAACTGAGTAACCATTATCATTGTTACAAATATTAAAGGAAGTGTCGAAATATAGGAGGTTTGATGAATCGATACAGTCACAAAACAAGGTTCTTTTTCTTTCCTTTTTCTTTCCGATTTCTCAGACTCCACCAATGCCTCCATATAGGTTCTAGGAGGTCCCGCCTAGGCTAAAACAGCACTTCGGCAGCTTTTAGGTGGCGAATGGTCGAAGTCGAAGTTTTAAGGAGACAGTACATGATAAATTTTAATATTTGAATTTCGAAGTTTTTTTCAACTTCAAAGTTGGACTATTCCCTAGTCGAAGTACCCAAAATTCGAAGTTTTTTACTTCGAAAATTCACTTCGACCTTTGATAAATCTGCCCCATACTCTTCAGCTGAAACCTGGTAGTTGCACGAGACCTAGGATATTGCTGAGTTTTGTTGTTAATTAATGTCTTTGAAAGTCTCAAGGCTACCTATGGCAGGGCCTGGTGCAGATATTACTTACCTGAACAACAGCTGCACACAAGTTTTGTCTATCACAAACCCCTAACCCGTTGTTTTTTTTTGGGGGGGGGGGTTTGTCTGCTAGTACCTGTTCTTTGAGTTCTGTTGCAACCTGATCTGCTACCCATTGCTTGACTTGAAAACAATAAAGTGATGTCAATGGGTGCTGTGTGGAAGACACGTTGGTAAATTAAGATAATGAATCATTTGCATATATAACACCAAGTATAACGGGTTGTGCATTTAGGAATTACACATGAGCAGAAATCTTTGCTTGCAATACATTCTGGTTCCCTGTTTCCTTTATTTTGGCAGTTACTTCTATTTACTTGGTAAATCCTATGGTGCCTTTAAAAGAAATATAACAAGACAAAGCAGAACATTATTCTAAGAGCCTTCAATAAGGGCCATTCTGACCATTTAAAAACATTATGTGCAATTTCATGTATACATATTAGACATGTACATACATTGTGTATTTACACATGTCATTGTTTTCTATTATGAATGGTCACTTGGTGCATTGCTTGTCTTTTCTTTTGAACACCAGTAATGAAATTATTGAGTGTCAGTGCAGAAGAGAACATTAACTGCAATATTTTATGTGTGCTAGCAAGCTTTTCTGCCAATCGTGGTATTAGTAAAACATGCTGTTACAAGCCTTTTGTGCTACACAACTAATGACACAGCTAAAGAGCACCTAGTTAAACTTTGTTTATTCATTCTTGCACAGCTGCACAACTGATATGTTACATACTAAAACATACTAGTAGGGATTCATTGCTTTGAATGACATGTTCTAGTCATTTTGATCAGATAAGAAATACACCACTACATCTCATATTTAAACAGATACTGCTGGAATCTTAAATCTTAATTTACTGATGTTCCAATATATCTTGACATTCTACATGTGGCATTGCTGAATGATTGCATGTACAATTATTCTTATTACTCCCACTCTGACAAATTAAGTTATAAGTGCATTGTCTTCTTTGGTTCAAGCTCCCCGTTCTCCTTTGCAGTCCAAAAGTTCATCAAGGACCCCTTTAGCTCATGACAAGTCTATATGACTAATAAATAAAAAACATTATCATATTGGTAATCCATCTACATTTCAATGGGAAGCCTTCACATTTAAGTCATCCCAAAACAGTATTTACACTAAATTGCCCTGCAAGCTAGCAACCCTCTCCCTGCTATGGGCCCCAAGGTGGAGCAACTCCAAAGTTCGTTCCTACTTTATCCTTTGGTCCTTAGGGCAATGAAACAGGAGGTAACTATAACCTGGTATTTATGCCTGATTTGTCGGAGCCATATATTGGTGTCTCCAGTAGAGTAACTACCAAGGGAGCAGGGGGTGTGATTGCACCAGGGCCCGCTTCCCCTCGGGGTCCACCCGAGACTGCGCCACAGCAAAAAAAAAGAAACTGCATGTCTGGAGGGGGGCCTGGTGCACATCCGGCCCAGAAGAGGGAAGTTATGTCACTGGGTGTCTCTATCTCTCTCCTTAAGGGGAAGAAGCATGAGTCACGTGCAGCATATAAATATAACTGAAATGTAAGTAAAACAGAAAAATTATTTAGATACCCAAAAGTTATACACCCCCACTCAAACTCTTAGGCAAAACCCCCTATAATCTAGGATTACCTTTCCATTTCTGGGGGTTATGTAGACACATGTTTTGTTGGACCATTTCATGCAAAGGTTTGCCCATGTAGCATTTCACAAGTCACCAAAACTAGTCATGGAGAACAAATAGCTTGAAAGATCTCTAGTCAGAGTCTTTGGGAAACATGTTGGTGCCCATCTACTAAAGGCAAACAGCTGCAGAATGTAAAGATAGGTGCATAGACAGCAACATTTCTTAAACTAGTTGGCAATGCAATATGTGTGTATGCATCATAAAGGCTGTAATAATTAAGAAAAATGAGTAAATTGACCGCAGAATTCGCGTAACAGCGAAAAATCCCCAATATGCATTGAAGTCAATAAGCATCAAAACAATTTTGACGGGCAACAATTTTGTGAGCGACAATTTTTATACATGCGACTATTTTTATACATGCGACTATTTTGTCCAAATGCATTAAAGTCAATAGGTGTCTGAATAATTTTGACCGGCAACAATTTTGACATGAGCGACAATTTTTATACATGCGACTATTTTGTCCAAATGCATTAAAGTCAACAGGCGTCCGAATAATTTTATCGCAAGACAATTTTTTTTGCGCAATGGTTTTTCACAGACAATTTGCCCTGAATTCATGCCTGGTGACTTTATTTGCCCAAAACTGGTCAGTAGTGAAATGCTACTTATATCCCATTATTAAAATTGTATTGTAAAACAAAAAACAAAAAAAAAGTATGTTCAACACAAGTCCAATTCATTGAACTCATTTTGAACAAGAGGGTTTACAGTCCCTTTAAATTTTTAAAATTGACATGGTTAGTTTTTGCCTAGGAAATTGGACCTACTGGCAGGTTTCTTAAAATGCAATTCAAGTAATTCATAAACATATCCCCGTGTACAGATGTTGAAAAACATTGTGGAATGAATTTTTAGAGCATCTGATTTGACCTGATAATTTACAGAAGTTACCCTCAGTTATGGCAGTTTACTTTATCATATGTCAAATATGTAATTTACCATTCATTTAATTTTTAAACATTGTATTATTTTCTTTATAAGGCTGGTGTGAGGATTTAGTCACTCAAACAGAACCAAAGGAGTTAACAGAATTTAGTGCATATGGCTTGATAAAACCAACAGCAGTCAGCATTGTGGGTATCAAGGAAAAATAAGTATAGAGAAGGGATAGGAGGCATAATACTTGCATGCTCTCTTTTGCCAATTAGGTATGGAAAAATATATATTCTGTACATCTAACTTGAATGTTTTCACAAGTTGTGGAATATTTAAGAAACTGGGTTGTTTTTTTAATACTTAAGAGTAAAAAGTTAAATGGTGTTTCTGTTGGATATCAGCCTTTTCATTTTATGTCGTAGAACACTACATCTTTTTAAACTCTATGTACTAAGAACAACATTGGCGTCTAAAAAAATTCTTTAAAAAGCATAAGTATTGACTGGATGTGGAGTTCTGGTCTAGGGAACCTTAGCCTGGTGGTTAAATCATAGGACTGAATTGAAATTCTGTATGAACCACTAGCTCCCTGGGTGATCTTTGCCCAGTGAAAATCACTGCACTACATAATAAAAGCAGTTTGCAGAGTAACCAGAATGGATATATTTTATGAAAGTTGTATTACTATTTTTGTTTTTATATTTCATTTTGTTAGCTGCGTTTCTTACGGTGTAAAAGGTGGCACTTGAGAACAGACGTAGCTACAAATATTTACAAATATATAATCAAATACAAAAGAAGATTCAATGCTATAACTTGTGGCACCTATGTAGCTGTCTGTCTATCTATATATATGTGTATAATATATATATATATATATATATATATATATATATATATATATATATATATATATATATATATATATATATATATATATATATATATATATATATATACTGTGTATAGTGCTATGTGGTTTTAAATAGTGTCACTCCCTTAACATTTGTACACATATTTTATTGTGATACTATCTGAAATTTAAAATTATTTTATTGACATTTCTACAATTTTATGTATGCAAAAATATTTTCATTTTGACACAAAAGCAGACTCTTGTTGGTTACACAAGTGTTTACTCAGTACTTGGTGGTAGAATCATCTTTGGCTACAAATACAGCGGTAAGTCTTTCTTATTAAGTTCATACCAGCCTTGCACATATGAAACCTGCATTTTTTACCAATTTGTCTTGGCAAAATTGCTAATGTTTTGTCAAGTTGCGTGGTGACCTTTGTTTAACTGGAATTTTCAAGACTTGCCATAGATTCTCTACATTTGACTTGGCCTTTAGTCTCATTGTCTTGAAGGCACAGGGCCTTAATCTCAGGTCTCTTACAGACTAAACTTGGCTTCATCCATCGTGGCCTTAGTCTGGACCTGTAACAAAAAGGAGATGAGCTTAGATTTTTTAAATTACAAGGTGCGAGTGCATTAAGGGTATAACCAAATAATTTATAATGCCAGGATCTTTGAAGCACTGAACTAGGAAACTGCCTATTTATAAAGCATAAAAAATGTTGACGAGACAGTGATAAACTTGACAGTGATGGACAGGAAAAGTCACCAAAGTAGTAAAATGTTACTGAAATCCCCTTATTTAAAATGGATTTAATCAACTTCAGTAACCTTTGGACTTGAAGAAAATTTTCTCTTTTTTGTTTTTTTTTTTTCTTTCATTTTGCCAAAAATAATTTCTTCATCTTCCCATAAAAGTAATGGGATTTTGCAAGTTCTGAGCTGAAAAACAAATTTAATTGATAATTTCTTTAAAAGAGACTTCAATATGAGAAAATTAGACTGAACGAGAAATGCACTGGGAGTGTGTCAGAATAAAAGATTTTCATCAAAAGAGAGTCTTGTAAATAGGCAAATCATATTGAATTCTTATTGCTGCAATTAATTAATATATTACCAAGATGTGTGGGCTATAAAGCTGTACATGATGTATTTCTGATGCACAGACAGACTCAAATAAGCTGACTATCTATCTGTTATGTCTTGATGGTAGCATGACCTTTTTATAATTGACAGGTCACTTACAAACAAAATATACCTATATTTTCCAAGAGAACTAATCCAACCTACATTTGCTCATTTGGAAGAGAACATGAAACTGAAATATTATGATCCCTTACCCTTACTGAAATAATCACCTGCTTTGAGGCCACTAGGAACAACATTCAAGGGGTTGGTGAGCAACATGTTTCTCACAAGCAACTGATTGGGGATCACTGCTGTTTTTTAATCTTTTCTTAAAATTCTGTAGCTACCAAATTCTTTATTTTTCAGAAATATATAGCTAAAGATTTAAACAGAGAGTCAGCCTCTTGTATCACCATGTATTCCCTGGGCTTAGCTGAATAGCTGAGAAAAAAGGTTCAATGATGAAATCTGTTGTTACAGAACAGTACACAGTTTGTACATGTGCTTGCAAGTAGCCATTTGGCAAAGAAATTGCTATATATATGTTTTAATATATTGCAAATAAGGCACTCAACTATGTGTTTCAGTTCTTGACTTTTTGTTGGAAAAATCTTTTAGGTCAAATACTTAAATTCCCCAAGTAATTGGTTCTACAGATTGTGAAGAAGGAGAGATAGTGTTGCTGTTGTTCTGTCTGTGTTCACGAGACTATTTGTACTGCAATCTAAGCACTTAATATAACGCGGTCATATTCTGTTAAGCAGTTTGTACTATATGGCCTAATATTTATTTCTGTCCAGCATAATGGCATGTTGGTGCTTCGTTCATAGTGGCTGAACTCTGAAATGCTGATCCAAAGACGCAGAATTTTAACCTGTTACTCTGGAATTTTGGCTGGACTTTTCTTAGTTTCTTATACCTGGTATGCTATTGTTGTTACATGTGGAGTCCATGAGTTTCTGCATGGGTTGCCTTGCAATATACATTCTTATACCTTAAGCATAGCTGGGAAGCCTATGTAAATAACAAGTATAGCTGCATTAAACTGTGAAGTGCAGAAATACTCTTCCAAGTGAAACAGAGACCAAGAACTTGCCATAAAATTCAATGCAGAATAACCAGGAGAAATAATTATACACTTCTCTTTGGTAATAAACGAGAATTATTTTTATGTAAAGGAATTTTTAAAAGTTCTCTGAAACAGGTATGCATATTTTTTTATTTCAACTCCCTGCCATTATGAGGTTTCTTTTATTTTTAAATAGAAGTTCATAAAAAATAGACTGGGTTTCAATAATTACTAAAAAAACAGACTAAGAATCAAAGCTTATTTGCAAGTTCAGAAATTCTTTTAATCAACAGGAACAATTGATTTAGATTATGTTTGTTGGGTTGGATTATGCCAGTTGATGTGTTTTTGCATATCACAAATCTGAGGGGGGACTATTATATGTTATGAACCCATCTGCCTCATTAATCATAATACTGCACCATTATTAATGTGATAATAGCCTCTAGTCACAAGCTCAAATGACATATCTACTTTACTTATGCCAAAGAAAATTTTGGAATTGCAGCTTGTTGAGAATGGGGACAGTATAGATTTATTCTGCAATAAACAATATTTTATATTATTCTTGATTGTGCGTGGGCCTTAAATATGTGGCTTCTTGTGTGTGATTTCAGCCAAAACTGAAAATGGAAGACGATTTTATTTTCCCTAATTTCTGCTGAATGTTGAACAGTTCTGGCTTCAGTGTGCCATTGCTTTTTACTAGGAGCAGATAGAATAAGAGCACTATATGGTTTTACCTGTGATATGCCAAGTGGTAAAGGCCTCTGTAAAGGCAACTTGCTTCCATGTGTGGAGGCAGATGTTCTGGAGAGCATATGATTAATCAACCCCTGGCTTCAAGTTTGGTTATTTGTTTACTTTCATGTGCATATTGTTATGTTTTGGTTAGCCGAGGATGAGTAGAGTATAACAGTGCTTTATTAGCAAAGTCATGCAGGCATTACACAACAGTAAGCTTCCACTTTCACTTTTAAGCTACCAGGAAATATGCACAGTATAAGTATGAGCACAGTGACATCTACAGGCCATTTGCATAAACACCACATATTCCCCCTATAATAGGAAAGCATTTGGGCAAATGTAATAAACAACAACAATGCATCTTAAAGCAATAATAAACATTATTCATATCATATCACATAGTCCTGGGTCCATGCAGGTAGTTTTCTGATTCTCTCAGTATGCCTCATAGGCTCACTTTCTTCAGGCCTATTGTAGTTGACATCAGGAGTAGTAAAATGTCCTTCATCAAATGGAGCTTCTTCAAAGTCATATCTAACAGGAGCAAGGTGACTTGCATTCCATATGTGTCCATCATATGTGTATGGTCCTCGCTGGCGTCTCACTTCAAGTGGTGTAGTAAATATAGATTGTCCTTGTTTCAGTATTCCTGGTTTCTTAATTCTGACTAAAAATCCAGGCTGAAAGTGTACTTCTCTTGCACCACGTTTTCTGTCAGTATAAGCCTTGCATTTGGCTTGTTGACTTTCACAATGTCATGATGATTTTGTAGGCACAGTATTTTGTGGAAGTTTGATGTCTGCAACATGTAACTTAGTGCGCATCTGTCTGCCATGTAATAATTCAGCTGGAGATGATTGGGTTGTTGCATGGCGCGTTGCTCTGTAGTTATGTAGGAACTCTGTTGTAAATACTTTCCAAGATATCCCAGTAAGATTTGCTGTCTGTAGTGCTTCTTTCAGACCTCTGTTGAATCGCTCGATTTATCCATTTGCTTGTGAGTAATACACTGAAGATTTCCTATGCACAATATTCCTCTCTCTCAGAAAGGATTCAAACTCATATGAGACAAACTGTGGTCCGTTGTCTGATATTAACTCCTTTGGATCACCTTCTCTGCTGAAGACTGTAGACAGAAATGTTATTACTGTAGCTGATGTTATATGAGAAACAAATGCAATTTCAGGCCATTTACTGTAATAGTCTATCAAGGTTATAGCAAATCTACAATCTATAGGAGCATCTGTAAAAGTGCTGACAATATCAATAGCAAGTTTTTCCCATGAGCTTTTCTCGCAAGGTCTCTGGTACCAGTAAACGAGGAGCTCCACTGACAACATAGCCATCTACTAAGGACAGTTCGTGTCTAATCCTGTAGTAAGGTTGAAGATCAGGACTGAGTTTCTTCTCAGCCTTTGGCCATTATTTATGTTTTGGTCAGCCGAGGATGAGTAGAGTATAACAGTGCTTTATTAGCAGAGTCATGCAGGCATTACACAACAGTAAGCTTTCACTTTCACTTTTAAGCTGCCAGGAAGTATGCACAGTATATGCATGAGCACAGTGACATCTACAGGCCATTTGCATAAACGCCACACATATTAGAACACCTTTTTGTAATTTGATTCTAAATCCCAGTTTAACCATGGCTATGAGTCCCTAATCCAATGGATCTTACAACTTAAGATTGCTACCACATACACTCTACATGCAATAGGGTGAGTTTAACCAGGTACCAGTGGACCTGTATGTTTTGGAGCATGGGAAGAAACCAGAGCATCCCGAGGAAGCCTACGCAGACATAGGTAACCTAAAAATTATTTAGAGATGGTGCAAAAGTCAGATTCCAGACTGCAAGGCAGAAATGCTTACCAGTGGCCCAAGTCCCACCTCTGACTCGCTTAATGTACTTCATAAAAGGGTACATAAAATATATACTCTTATTCTGCACATTTAAGTGAAGCATTCATCGATGAAGCATGTGGGTTTTTATATAAAGATCCACTTGTTCTATAATTTTGTTTCAATTGAATTCTCTGTTTGTTTTATAATATGCTGCTTTGCTTGCAGAAATATATCTTTATACATTTATGTATAGCTGGAACCCCCAATGAAGAGACTGAACTCAGATTTAAATAGCATGTTTTGCTAGACTGAACTCTGGCAAGTGCAGCACCGAAATACTTCTCCAAGTGAAACACAGAGTAAGGGACCTACTATAAACTTCAGTGCAATATAGCCAGAAGAAATAGTCATCCACCCTTCTAAAGTAGTAAATTAGAATCATTATTTTGTAAAAGAAGTTTAAAAATATAGTTGCCTAAAAGAGGTATGCTTCTGCAAGGTACACAAATCACTACTAGATCCATTTGGCTTCCACAAAATATATTCGGATCTTTAAAAGATATAATCCATTTGAATACAGATGCAAATTGTCATTTCTTCATTGTGGGAGGGTAAATAATGAAAAATTAGCATTTCTTTAATCAGAAACATGAGATTATGATCTCTCAAATGAATCAGAAATGGATGTTTTTGAAATACATAAAAAACAGATTTTAAACAACACACAACATAATGAACTGTGATCTTAAGGAGACAGTAAAGTATGGTTTCACTGAAGTCATTTAAAGCATAAACTCAATTGGTTTCATGTTACTATACCCTCCTTTTGGTTTAAAGATACTTAGAAAATAGACTTTAATAGAATTTGTATAATCTTCCTGTGTATTCAATGAAAAAAAATTCACACTAAATTACTTAAAACACATCATTTCCTCCAAACAGGCCCTGTGCATCTAAACTAAAGGTTCCTATACTGATACCCCAGGAGCAACAAATGTATATAACAAAATGTATATTCCTTATATCTACTGAAAAAAAGTTATCACTCTAAAAATATTGTTTTTGTTTCAGAATTCTGACATATATATTCCCCAGATGTTGCTGAGAAATGTATCAACTAATGCAGCAAATTGTAACAGCACAGAATCTGCACCTGGATTACTGAAATATGGAAAGCAATGGAATTTTTTTTTTATTTCTGACGAACAATCTGAAAATAACCAAACTAAAAAAAAGTGGTCCTAGATTTCTTTCTAGCAATAAGTATATAAATATTACAGGGCGTTATTATCTATCAGAACAAAAGTATTTAGTAGGTGTAAATTTTAGCACATAAATTTGGATTGTAACAATTTAGAAACAAGCCCTGTGTCATTTCTGTGTTTATGTGTTATGTGAGATTGATGTGGGCTGCACATTTATAAGTGTGTAGTAGTGTAGTAGTTTGATCTATTGTACTAAAGATGCTGACAAAAAAATTATGTAGAGGACGTAGATTTTTAGTAAAAACTATTACTATTTTAGAGACTTTACTCCAAAAAAAATGTATTTGCTAATATTATGTGACTATTTATAAAGCAAATTACTAATAAAAGTATAGGATCCATTATCTGGAAACTTGTTATCTGGAAAGCTCCAAGTTATGGAATGTCCATCTCCCATAGACTCCAAATAATTCAAATTTTTTAAAATTATTTCCTTTTTTACTGTAATAATAAAACAGTACCTTGTACTTGATCAAAACTAAGATATAATTAATCCGTACAGGACGCAAAACCAGCCTATTGGGTTTATTTAATGTTATTTAATTATTTTCTAGTAGACTTAAAGGGATACTGTTATGGGAAAAATTTTTTTTTTTCAAAATGAACCAGTTAATAGCGCTGCTCCAGCAGAATTCTGCACTGAAATCCATTTCTCAAAAGAAGAAACAGATTTTTTTATATTCAATTTTGAAATCTGACATGGGGCTAGACATGTGATTTGTGCTCTGAAAAATCACTCTTTACTGCTGTACTGCAAGTTGGAGTGATATCTCCCCCTCCCTTTCCCCTCCCCCCAGCAGCCAAACAAAAGAACAATGGGAAAGTAACCGGATAACAGCTCCCTAACACAAGATAACAGCTGCCTGGTAGATCTAAGAACAGCACTCAATAGTAAAAACCCATGTCCCACCGAGACTCCTTCAGTTACACTGAGAAGGAAAAACAGCAGCCTGCCAGAAAGCATTTCTCTCCTAAAGTGCAGGCACAAGTCACATTTAACTTAAAAAAGTTAAAAATCAATAAAAACAAATTGTAAGACACTTGCTGTTCCAAAACGATTAGCTGTGCATAGTTTCAACCTGAAATATTGCTGCCAATAGAACAATAAGGGGCCCATTTATTTAGCACGAGTGAAGAAATAGAGGAAAAAAATGTCGAATTTCGAATGTTTTTTTTGGCTACTTCGACCATTGAATGGGCTACTTTGACCATCGAATGGGCTAATTCGACCTTCGACTTCAATTCGAACAGTTTGAACTAAAAATCGTTCGACTATTCGACCTTTCGACCATTCGATAGTTGAAGTACTGTCTCTTTAAAAAATACTTCGACCCCCTAGTTCGCCACCTAAAACCTACCGAGGCCAATGTTAGCCTATGGGGAAGGTCCCCATAGGCTTCCTAACAATTTTCTGATCGAAGGAAAATCCTTCGGTCGATGAATTAAAATCCTTCGAATCGTTCGATTCAAAGGATTTAATCGTTCGATCGTAGGAATATCGCTAAATCCTTCGATTTCGATATTCGAAGGATTTCAATTCGGCAGTCGAATATCGAGGGTTAATTAACACTCGATATTCGACCATAAGTAAATTTGCCCCTAATTGTTGGCATTTCCCTAACTCAACTGCCACCTAAAACCATCCGGCAAGTACCTCAGCACTAGAGCAATTTATCAGGAGTGCAGCCAAACTGAGATTTTAAAAATGTATAGATTTAGAAAATGCTTTGTCCTGTTTACATGAGCTGTGTCAAAAGGCAAATTTCCCTGTATTTTGCACCATCCATTCTTCCAACAATGTCACCAAGATACCCAGCTCCCTGCTGATGAAAAGCAATCAAAAGCAGTTTTTTGAGGTATGAGCAGTGTGAGTTTCATCACAAATCTTGTTTAAACTTTAGGTAAAAAACTTTATCTTGGCTTGAGGACTATAAAACCGGTTCAAAATTGCAATATGTACCACTCAAAAAATCTCATAAAGTTTATTTTTATACAAAACTCTTGGGGGCAAATTCCCTAACTGTCGAAAAATCGCCACCGACAGCTTTGCAGCCATCGCAACACTTCGCCAGGCGTAAATTCACTAGGACAATGCTAACTCACTAAGATGTGAAGTTGCGTTGAGGGCACGAATGCTGGCGAATTCTTGCTAGCGTTACTTCAGCAATCAAAGTGAAGATGCGCTAGCGTTGCCTTATTTGCATTCGGCGGGAAATGATAAAGTTACATGGACGTATATGTTGCAGCAAATACATTACATTACACAAGTCCAGGGAACCTTAATAAAGAAAATAGAGTTGTTATATTGCCCTACACATGAGCTCAGTGTATAGTTTATGTTCCAAATGTTTGAAAATGTATGGGTGAACTCAGTTACCCAAAAAAAAATTTACGGACATTTGCAGGCTATCACTATAAAAAGGAAAAGACGGCAGCGTTTTTTGGGGACTTTTTTGGTGGAGAATTGAGGAAGTTCTATGCACTTCGCCTGGTCTGAATTGGGAAAGGCAAGTCTGGCGAAAGAGGTAACATTCAGTAATATCCGCATCTTAGGGAATTTGCAGAGTTACTCCCATGCACCAGAGTGAAAATTTGCCTTGTGATAGAGTGCAAATGATAACTAGCGTCTGTCTCTTTTGCTAACGAAGTTACGCCTGTGCCCGTTAGTAAATCGGCGAAGTGACAGCGTTAGTCACTTCACCCTTTCGCAAATCTGTCCCATTATATGGATGACTTATGTACTTCATCCAGTCTTAGCTCAACAGTTCAGTTGTTGTTTCTAAGCAGCATTAAGGTGGTTTGTTTACACAACACATGAACTCTGCAGAATACAAAGGAGGAGCAAGGAGGGAGCAATGGCCTGGCAGTAGCCTTGAGCTGGACGTGAAGTTTTTATTCTTATTACCAACAAACGATCATGCGTTGCGATCTCATGACCTGCAACTAACCATTCAGATTAAACAAAGTAGCAAAAAGATCAAATCAGACAATGTTCTGGCCATTAATTGACAGACAGCAATCGTCCGAGAATTAGTAGTGACAAATAGTAGTGACAATCGCCCATTGATATCATCAGATAGGCAACACATGCAGAGATATTATCATTAGTCGACAGAAATCTTCTAACCTGTCCGATCGACTAAACAACTGATAGCCATGGTCCGAAAAATGGTGGTTGGTCATTTATAATGATATTATATAATTACTGTTATCAATAACATATAAAAAACAATTAATCAGGAAGGCAAAGTTAGAAAATGAGGAACTAATTGCTGCAGAGACTAAGACTAACCACAAATAATATTTTAACTATATTAATAGTAAAAAGATGCACGTTGAAGGTGTGGCTCCATTAACTAATGACAATATTTGGTCATAATGAATAAAGAAAAAGCAAATGCTTTTAATAAATTCTTATACATTTTAGGAATCAGTGTTTGAAGACCCACCTGAAAGGGACGGCTCAGTTTTATCAAGTCAATGGTTGACACAGAATATGGTACATAAATGTTTACTGAAGAAATACACCCTAGAGAGCTTAGTTCAGTTATAGTTATGTCTCTTTAAAAAGGGATTATTTCAGCCTGGCAATTATAGGCCTATAAATTTGGCATCTGCAGTGGTTGAAGGTTTCATAAGAGATCACATTCACATGGAGAATATCCTTATAGATAGCAATCTTTATGAAGGATAGATCATGTCAGACCAATTTGATTGCTTTTTATGATGACGTAAGTAGGAAGTTGGACCGGTGGGTTAGTAGATGTGATCTATTTGGATTGACAATGCTTTTGATTCAGTGCCACATAAACACTTTCTTTCTAATCTAAGGTCTGTTGGTTTTAGTAATGTTGTTTGTACATGGATAGTAAATTGGATAAAGGATTATGTACAGAGTTTGGTTGTCAATGGTACGTTTATTTAATGTGATCATTAATGATTAAGGATTTAGGGGAACTAGTGCAGATGACACTAAGGGGGTTTTTACTAAAAGTCAACTTTATCTCATTATTTCAATAAAAAAAGCTTGACAAACTTCCATCCCCGATTTTGCCTGAAAACCCCGAATTTATCGGATTATCAGGCTTAACCCAGCACAGACCACAATATCTTTCAACTGGGATAGAGACATCTCCCATTGACTTATACATGACCTTGACAGGTCTGAGATAGCAGATTTTTCAGATTCTGGCTTTTTGCAGCATTGGAGTATAATAAATATCGAAAAATTTGAGGTTTTTCTCAACTAAAAATTCGAGTTTTTGCCCCAAAAAGCCTGACTAGATGAATTTGAGATTTAGTAAATAACCCCCTAAATTATGCAGCCCAATTAATACTATCCAGGAAGTGGCATCCTTGCAAAAGGATCTTAACAAACTGTCAATTTGGTAGTTAAGTGGCAGCTGAGATCCAGTGTTGATAAATGTTTGGTTATGCACCTGAAATGTAAAGATATGTAAAAGTATTTAGTAAAGTAGTTGATCCTCTAGAACAAAAGGTGTTTCCCCAATCTGGCAATCAGCAGGGCTCTCCTCCACCCTCAAAAAAGACAATTTCCACAAGAGATTGTGGTATTTCTCAAAAAACTACAAGTTTTTGAGGGGGAAGTAAAAAAGATAAAATATATATAGTGCAGTATTTCAAAGTAAATAATGATATTTCTAGTGAATTTGCTATGTTCAAATATACCAGCATGTGGATAATTATACTTAAAAACTATGCACCACCATCAGGAGTTAATATTTAACCAGTGTAAAAGTCCGTAACTTAAGTGGTGCTAGAGTTGTTTTCGGCTATAGTCCTTATTTAAATATTTATGTTTTGACACCCGTGATGTTAGAGTTATAGTTGCACAGAAGCCCACACTCCGATCCTAGTGTATCCGGCTGGTGTTTATAGAAGAAGTAAGTTGATACAGGCATATGTAATTTGAGCTCATTTGGATGAAGCCATTCGGTGAAACGCGTTAGCGATGGTAGATATAGGTGAGCAGTTGTTTTTGTGCTTTGATCCATTTAAATTTTGCCATCAATATAAGCAATTTGATGGATGGCTTTACCAATGCCTTACAACCCATTTTCTTTATGAAATCTTCTTCCACTATCTGCAATGGCCTCCTCCATTACTCTATCCCATCTTCAGCTGTGCAATTGGAAGCTTCTAATGGAATCGACAAGGCAAAGTGTGGCAATCTATTGTTTTCCTAGGTAATTTAAAAGTTCCCCTTATTAAATACCTTTAGAGGCAGATTTATCAAAGGTCAAAGTGGAAATTTGAATAAAAACAAATTCAAATTTCAAGCTAATTTTTGTGTCTAGGGAATAATTTTCAAGACAGTCAGGACAGTATGAATTCTGGAAAAAATACAGAACTGCTGGAAATACCTCTGGATTTAATAAATATGCTCCTATGCCTTAGTTGTGCAATTAAAGGTTTTAATTGTGTAAGAAATGATGGCAACACTGTCATTACTAGCATTTTTAAGATCAGTGCATCTATCAATGTAATATAATCTTTGGACAATATTTGCATAATATATGTTGTGAATCTTTAATTCTATGCATCAGGAAATAAAATATACAAAAAAAATCAAGTTTTTTAATTATTCTGCACCAGCTTTTCTTAACGAGTCTGTCTCAGCTTGTTCTTCCTCTTTAAATACACTAGCTATGGGGATTAAATACATACAGCTCCACATGTGTTTGCTCTTTATTGGTTATCTCTGAAGTGAGTTGGTACTCAGATCTGACTACAAAATCATATGGCTACAATGCAATATTCAACGGCTTTGGATGGATATGTTAACAAACGAAATGAATACATAGGCCAATTATAAATGTAATATATAGTGGTAGTTAGAGCATAATGAGCATATAGTGCTTAGTGACTTACAGTGTTAGGTATTTATTACCTTATTTATTTTGAAACCTTAAACAGATATGTGTACATATGCTTGTTAGGAATGCCACAACCTAAATATATAATATTACCTATTGTTTACCGGGTTCCATAGTAGAAAAGAAGAAAAGTCCAGAAAAGTCCAGAATGCTTTGAAGTAAATAGATGGGGATCAATTAAAATTAATTCTCGTTATATCCTTTTGCAATTTATAGGTTTCCCATTGCAGATGCAGTGTTGTATTTCATTGGTTAATTATGCAGAAATATTTCCTATAGAATTTGATACAATAGTATATAAATTATTTTATAGTTTGTTAATATTATAAACGCTTTTGAATGTTCACAACTGTACTTGTAACAGAACGTAACTAACAAGAAAAGGGGTTAGGATTTATTGCAAGGAAATTGTAAGGGCAGCAATAAAAACTGCAATCAAATGAGAGGATAAAACCATTGGAGTAACATTCCCCGAGGCTTAGCTTTCCTGCAGGGTTGCGGAGATGTGCACTAGTATAGAAATCACTTTCCACATACAAAGCAAAGAATACAATGAATGACATTTGTAGATTTTTGTATTTACATGTCTGTAGGTCACATGCAGTATTCGTATACCTGATGGAAAACAACCGCTATATAACCTGAAATATAAAATTCTGCTGAATCCATCCTTCCTGATATTTATCTTTTATGCAATCACAAAGGAGATATTTACTCCATTTATACTAAAGTGTGGATTTTCCAAGCTTATCAGAAAAATTATAATTATTTCATTAGAGCATGCATTACATTACTTTTCATTATATAGCTTTGGATGTGTACGTTGAATGAGAAGAGGGAACACCTAAAGCAATAATAGATGGCAGATTTTCTTTACCACATAGTATTGTGGCCATATATGCACAGAGTTTTTTTGTAATTAATTTATGGCTGAACTCTAGAAATATCTAAAAATGTGTATAGGGTCCATTTATTAAACCTCAATTTTTTCTGGTCGAGGTATTTAGGGGTAAAACTCAAATTTTTCATGGAAAAATAGAAACTCAAATTTTCAGAGATTTATTATACCCCAAATCTGCTAAAATTTGAAAAATACGCCATCTTAAACCTGTCATGTAGAAGTCAATGGCAGATGTCCTGAAATTGTTTCTGAACATAATTTGTGGTTTTTGTCCAATAATCTGAAAAAGTCGAATTTTCACAGTGAAAAATCAAGTTTTTAGAGTGTCAACCATACGATACGAATTGAGGGTCGATCCTGTTGCAACATTTTGTCGCTCTGATTTTTCAAGAAAAATTGTTAATAAATATGTTCAGTTCTTGGAAGGGAGTTTTGTTGGATTAATTCAAGTTTTAGTAAATACGCCCCTATGTGTTGCCCTGCAGGGGTCATCCCACCAATCTGATCAGTCCAAAAGGACAACTGTTCCAGCCATCCCCACACATGCCAAGCAATTTTCTCAAGCAAGTGTGTGACCAATTTGCATTAACATCTTTCCAGTCATCCCACAGTCCAGAGTTATCAGTTGTGTATCAGAAAACATGATTGTTGCCGACATTATTATGTTATATTGTTACATGAGTATTTTTTATTTTGGGGAAGTGTCACATGGAAAACCACATTAATGATTTTTTAAATGCATACATATCTAGTATTTAGTAGTATGTCCTTCCATTCATAGAGAAAGTTTGTTGGAAAATAAAAATCTGAACTTAGTTTGTACCTTGGAACTGTCCCTTTTGGTTTTGATATCTTAAAAACATTTGGAAACTTGGAAAGACATTTTGCACAGCTTTTTGTATTCTTTGACGAGCGATTTAAAACTGAATTCCAAAACTATCCATCATCTAATAGAAATAAGTAGAACCCCAAAATCTTTTTTTGAGTATAGATTGAGTATAGATGGAAAACCAACAGACTTTTAACCTGCAATTTATTAGTCAAGAGAAAATATCAGCTGCCTCGTATTCCACAACAGACACGACATGATATATTGCTGCTAAACTTATCATGTCCCTATGGAAACAGGTCCCCAGAAATAGTAATATAAACATATAAATGGTAAACCTGCAGATTTCATTTTGGCCGATTGTGCAGTTGAAACAATTCTTCAGGTATAACATAAAAACAAAACAGAAGAAAATGCATTGGAAACATCATTGCCTTGGAGATAAGTAAATCCATTTGCAGATGCTAAGACTGGTGAGATTTGATGATGTGGATGAAGAATGTTACCAAAAAGACTAATAAGTTCTCAAGGGGAAAATATATTTTGTCATTTCACGCACACCAGCTGTCTGTTTCTTCTTCAGCTGGGCTTCCCTGGTACTTAAGGATTGTAGAATTACCATTTATGATTGTGCATGTTTGTAAAAGAAACACGTGGAATTATTTAGCAGGGTTTCTGAAGCAAAATTACGAAGACAATAAAATTTGCTATTGACCCCGGCCCCATAGTTAAGTGTCTGAATAGTGCACAGAAAAGTTACAGAAATAAAGAAACACTTTTAAGTTTAATTTGAAATGGCATGAAGATGATGGTTTAGAATCACTCAGTATCAGTTTTTTTAATTTTCTATTATACCATTCAGCAAAAGCTTTAAAGGGTTTAACACTACAGGTCCATTAATATTTTGTACAATTCTCTTCTATGAACAACAGTCAACCATCTGCTACCTTAAGTCATATTATTCTTTGACAAGATTGGGTCTGGTTATAACTGGTATTCTCTGGTAGGTTCCAAAGGTTAAAGACTGTCCACTGCTGTTTGCAAATAGTGCTATAATATTACACTCCCAGCTTCTTTTTGTTTAGATCAAATACATTTAATACCCACCCGAGCAATATCAACAATGCCAATGCACTATTTATAAGTAAGTAATAATGTTTACATTTTTATCATTTGATATCCTCTAAAATTCAGGGGATATTCCTTCTACAGTCTATTAGTTTACATCTACAGTCATATTATCGTAAACAAGCACAATAGTATGATAAGATAATTGCTGTTCTACTGACAGTGATGTATTTATAGTCAGTGCTGCCTTAGGCACCAGCCCTCTGCCCATCCTTTCCCCTTGCACTGTATAGTCTTTGCACAATTCTGAAGAGATGGGTATCCTCCTACTGCGCATTCTGGGCGACTTTTTTAGTTTTTTTTCTATACCGGTGCAATAAGGCCTTAGGTACAGGCCCTCCTATGCCTATACAGGAAACACAGTAAGTATCGCACACTCGATCAATGCTGTATTTCGGTCTGTTGACCCGGGACTGTTTACAGAAGCTTAAGCTTGACGTTACACCACCAGGAATTGCCGGCTGACCTCCCCTCAAGCTCCCAGCTCTGCTGCCAGATTTATGCAAGTTACTGTATCTCTTATCTCTGAGGTTTTTTATTTTTATCAAGTAGTGATTTTATAGGCACACAAGGACCACCACCTTAAAGCTGTCACCTAAGCACAGGCACTCAGGTGCACACACACACTTGATAGCTCCATTGTGTTATTGGAGATAAACTGATAGATATTTGAAAAGTAAAAAATATAGTCAGAACAAACAAATTCTGATGCTTGACTTTTTGATATTTAGGGGGTTATTTACTAAACCTCAGTTTTTTCTGGTTGGGGGACTTTGGGTAAAAACTTAAATTTTTTGGTGGAAGAAAAACCCTCACATTTTTCAAGATTTATTATACCCTGAATCTGCTACAAGTCCGAATCTGAAAATCTGCCATCTCAAACCTAGCGAGGTCATGTAGAAGTCAATGGCATTGGTCCCTTTTACAATTTGAAGATACAGTATTGTGATCTGCTGGGTTTTGTCCGATAAGTCTTCGAGACATAACCGAATAATTTGAGTGTTAAATCTGAAATCCGTCAAGTCCGTTCTATTTGTGTTTGTGCTCGAGTTTTTTCCTGATCCAACTTTTTCAAGCTAATTCATTGATAAATAAGATAAAGTCATGGATGGGAATTTGGTCGAGCTTGGTTTAATAAAAATAAATTTGAGATTAGTAAATAACCCCCTTAGTGTTCTATGTCAGTCAGCATTATACCAATATGCTATCATATTATTTAAAGCCACTAAAATTGTTTTGATAGCAGAGGTTTTCCTTGGAGAGATCAGAATGGTCAGAGGGCCTACTGAGTCCTAGCCTTAAAGAGTACACTCTTTGGGCCAACTGTGACAAATCAGTAGTGATGGGCGAATCACTAAGTTTCGCCAAAATCACTTTCACTTCCCCCGAAAATGTCTCGAATTTCCAGAGGATTTCTTGAAACGGCTAAAAATTCACGAAAAATTTGTGAAACTCCAAATTTGATGCCCGCGTCAATTTTAGACGCACGTCCGAAAAGTTTTGACACAGGCGTTAATGTCAATGGGCGTCTGAATAGTGTTGATGCGCAAAGATTTTGCCGCAAACGTCTTTTTTTATGCACGCCCAAAAATTTTTGACCCTGGTGAATTTTCACGCGAGTTGCAAATGTATTGCAGTATATGCAGTATAATAATATAATATAACACTGTAGTAGAAGATTACAAAACCCAATTCTGGGTTTTAAAAAGCACAATAGTTTTGAATGACTTTCCTTGCTTATTGAAATAAGAACTCCTAGCTTATAAAGCACTTCATTATTCAACATTTTCCTCTGCTTAATTGAAAAATGATAGTAATGATCTATCTTCGATTTAGAAGTAGAGGGTAGCCCACAAACTGAGATACTAATGAGATTTTGATATTTTTAGTAATGACTGTAAAGTGCATCAATGTGACAAGAATATAGCTCAACGTAGGATGGATTTCCTATTAAAAAGTCATATATTTATCAGTAAGCTGCCATTTCCCTTTGTTTCCAACCTTTAGAAGACACAAACTTTAACAAATCTCAATTAGTTGCTTGGGAATAAATCCAGGCCTTACAGGAAGAAAGGAAAGTTCCAGTACAGAGGAAAAAAACTACTATAATGAATTGCTTGGATTGACCATTTCCAAAGGAGTAGAAGATTAATGTGCAAAGCCCTCTCAATATTGTGAAATAAATCCCAGCACTGTGGTATAATGAAGGAATCAATAGGATTATGGGGTTAAAACCAAAATAAACCTGACTGACAGATGCAAAATAAATTATATTTGCTGGACTTGTTGAGGTTAAATGAAACATAATAAATAAGAAAACTGCACAGGAACAGTGCTGATAAGTCTGCAGAAGCAGACACATTTCTGTTTTCTTTTCTGATCATGAACCCTGTTTAAATGCCTTTCTGTTTTTGAGTAAAGCTTCTAAATCGTAATTCTGTTGAATGTGCATACTATTCACAGATATCGTAAAAAATACTTTAGTATAATTATTATATTAGACCATGTAACAAAAATAAAAAGGACGGGTTTTGGGTTAATGATATGATTATTGTTTTGGTTCTTTGGCTAATGTTTTCTCTGGCGCTAAAGCCCCTCAAACAATTGCTGTATGAATAATGTGTAACTTATACAGAGGATTGCTTTATTAACTGAGAAGTAGAGCAGCCTTATAAAAAAGGAACAATATACAGTTGAAAAAGTTTCCAAGAGATTTATGACCCTCCCGTGTTGACCTTGAGTTGGCAACATTGTGCATTGTCCTCACCAGGCCGCTAACTGCACATGCTCAAACTACATGTATGGGAGCACAATGGATTGCGGAATTTGTACTCGGTCATCCATGTAATTTGACTACATCAATGGAAAGCATAGCTACACACTGTACACTGTATAGGCAAAAGAAGAAGTGAAATTAGTCTAAGCATGTCCTAGAGATAAAGTTGAGGGACAGATATCTCTCCTATCAATTCCTTATTGGAAGAGTTGTGCTATGGATGGAGGATCAGTTATAAAGGGCCTGGGTGGTTCTAGTGACTGATCATAAATCAACTAAACTGTGTTAAGCATGAGGATCCCAGAGACTAGTCAGGCACCAAGATCCTTTCCATTTAGAAGACCTATTTAATACGTTATATGAAGCCAAGTTTCTTGACCCTGCATTAATTTTATCAAGGCAAGTGAAAAGGACCCTCCTTATTAATGACCTGATTAAAATAGATCTTGTATTGACTGTCCAGGATTGATAAACCTGGTTTCGAAGGGGTTATAGAAAGAAGGATGACAATTTTTTCCAAAAATTCTTTTGATAACTCTTTTCTTCCCTTGACTAGATTTATTAGAGCAAAGTTTAAAATCCTGAGCAAACCCAAAATGAAAAGTGGCGCTTCTCTCCTCTCTAAATGCTACTGTAAGATTTTGACACCCCCTTTGTCGGTGTTGCACTCCATTTGTGACGCTTACGCGATGACGCGGGACAAACCTGAGCCACTCCACAGTGGTATTGGGAGAGATTGGGTACCTGGTACTTACTAGTGCAGTGCCTCCACCTAGTGGAATCCGGGAATGCACCTACGGATGGCCCCACTAGGAATACAGTAATAAAACACACACAGTATTTGTTAAACTGAATAACTGTTTATCTAAAATTAAATGGACAACTAGTACAGACATGTACAACTGTAACTCTTGTGGTGTTGGGCGCTGATCCGGAATTCAACAAGGGACACGGTCACTCACTTAAAAAAGCGGATTTATTGTAACACACAGTGGAACATTTGGTGCGGTGGGTAAGCGGACGTGTTTCTTGCTGTACTAATTGGCACTTCCTCAGAGTCAGTCACTAGTAGCAACTAGTACAGACAGCACTCCTAATTGGTGGCAATAGGGCCTCACTAACTAACTTGCTTGCACGATCTGTCTGACTAAATACCTGGATAAGTCGTGTAAGTAAATGGATGGCTCCTCACAGTCCAAGTAATACAAATCCATATAAATCTTCAAGTGCTCTTTTATTTTGCTGGCACTTTAAATATCAATACTCATTTCAAATCCTCTTCGGATGCTTTAAAGTTTCTCTTCAGACGAGACCAGCACATTCAGACATACAGTGTGACTACCAGACCCTTTTGATACTCAGATGGGACTCTCCGGCTGGTTGCTCCTACAATCTGGATTCCTTCCACTCACTCTGTCCCTCCAGGCACAGTATCTGGCATCCCGGTGCCAGCCCGATCCAAATGTCTGCTTGTAGTGGAGCCTCTCAGCTCTCTGCGCCCACCGGCAGCTTTCTGGTCTCTCGCTCTCTGTCCACCACAGGGTTCTCTCTGCCAGGCTTTTCTCTTCTGCCAGTATCTGTGACTTCCTCTTCCTGCCAGCCACTCACTAGCTGCTGTGTACCTTCCTGTTGCATTGAGATCACTGAACAGCACACAGACACCGGATCTATGCCTGTGCCCTTACAGGGATAAGAGCAAGAGTTTTGCACTGTACAATGCTCTGTAAGGCTACAAATGTATTGTCATTGCTTTTTATTACTCATCTAAGAATAAACTCACAATTTTAAAAAAACTCGAATGTTCACTAAAAAATCTGAATATGATTGAATACAACCGTGGAAAAAAACCTTGAATACCTTGAGTCTGTGAGTTTTCAAGCCCAAAAAAACTTGAATTTGTGAGTTTTTATGCAAAATAATTTGAATCGTGCCAAATTTTTTTAATTTGAACTTGAATAAAAAAACACTGGAGGCAGAGAGGAGAGCACAATGTTCTATATATGGTGGCAATGTCCCAAAGTATTAAGATTTTGGAACAGGGTCTATGAAATAATATTTTCTGTCCCTACGATTAATTTATGTAAATCACCAGCCCAAGCATTATTAGGGAACAAAATCCAGAATATAAATAAACACACAAGAATACTCATAACCCACATTTTCATGGCTGCTAAACTGACAATTGCCAAATCCTGGAAATCAGTGTTATTACCAATACAACTTTTGAAAAACTAGATTCTAATCAATGAAAAACGGACTAGAATACCAAATGAATACTAAATCAAGAATGATTTCAGAAAATATGGGACCCTTGGGTACTTTATTCCTCCCCATCTGGTATAACCCGTGCCCTACTTTCCAGTTAGAATTGGTCATGATTATAATAAAAATAAAATAAAAAAAGAGTTAAATGGTAACTAACATAAGAAAATAAGTACTTCCCATCTAGAGAGTTCAGAGACAGTAGTATAAAGTAGGAGGCACTGTATTTTTGTATTGATTTATACATTGTTTGTATAGTGTTCTTAACATGCACAGAAAGACTTGATAACCATCCTAATTGTGATTCTTCCAAATCCTTGAAATACAACTGGAAGAAATCCAGGTACTAACCAATGGTAACAACTTGAACTGCAGTTCCCCCTTTATAATTTTTGATCACATTTTAAAACCAAGAAATTATGGGACACAGAAATAGTTTGAAGAAGTGATCTTTATTGTTGTTTCCATTTATTAATGTATAGGACGATAACTTGTCAGATATTGTTATCCACAATATGTCATCTTTATTAAATAATGAAAGGTTTAAAAAAAACAAACCCTAGAGACCTTTTTACTAATTTTCAAGGTCAATGGGGAAAAAAGTGTGTGGCAAAAATAAAAGCCACAAAACTCGTGTGACTTTTTTCTCAAACGCTATCATATTTAAGGTAAAAACATGTCCGAATATTCCTGCATGCCACTAGGAATAACACTGTTCCATTCATTTTTAACAAGACTAAAAAACTTGTCGTCTGTAATATTCGAGGTTCCGAAGAATATTCTTAAATATATTTACTTTTAAGGTTTTTTTTCCCTACATTTTTTCTTGATTATGAAAAAAACCCCACAAACTTGAATTTTGAATTGGACCCTTAATCCACCTTCCATGGATTGATTTACCACTGAAAAGAAAATACATTAGACATCTTAGATAAACTCATGAATAAATGTCACACTCCTTTCACATCTCATGTCGATAATATATACCCACCTGAAGTGGAGTCAACAAAAATGGCTCATACAAGATAATTTTTTTATTTATACATTAAATAAATAAGGCTCATTCATAGATAGAAATAACATTCAACATATAAGCCATTCAGTCCCAAAGGTCAACTATGCTATGCCAAAAATCAACCAGAGCCTAGTTCTTCTTTTCTTTCTTCCCTCCCCTTTAACAGTTCTACAATTTGTTTCTCTCTCTTCTTCACTCTTCCTTCCTCCCCCCCATAATCCCTCTTCCTTTCCTTACCTTACCTTCCCCAACCCCCCTTATGTTTGCAACCCCATAGCTCTATCCTCTCCTCCACTTGATTCTACTGTTTAATACAATAATACACACTTTTTATTAACTTATCTAAAGCTACGTAGAACTGGGGCCCAAAACTGCACTACATACTCAAGATATGGTTGTGCCAGGAATTAATGATAAGTAAAACTGTGCATTTGCTGTGCCAAAAGTTTATGTGAAACCGTGGAACTACTTGCGAGACAATGAATTGGAGTCTATGGGAAGACAAAATTAGATTGCAGCATTTTTAGCTGCTTCTCCAGCTCCAGCTCCAGCTCCAGCTAACTTAGAGTGAAGGGAGGGGCTGGAGCCTTGTATCTGAGCAGTGTATCTGACAGATACCGGAGGGTGTCACAAGGTGTTGCTGCTGCACAACTATTTGATATATGTAGAGCCATGTGCACACACAGCCATTTTCTAGTTTCACTTTGATGAAGAATGGAATGACTGTCTGCTGGGGTGCTGCAGGGCAGACATCAGGCTATGGAGAGACACCACATCCTTGGTGTTGCCCTGTGTGGGCTCAGGGATAACGGGACCCTGATATTCATAAGCGATGCTGCCCAGGAAGAGATAGAGATTCCTGGAGATGGATGACAGTCGGATGGGTTTTACTGTGCTCACACTGTGAATGGTTTTGTGAGCATGCCCTAAAGATTCAAGCAAGTTATGTGCTTGGCTAGGAGAGCTGGGAGCCTCTGACAATGTCATCACTGTGGATGCCTATTCCAGCTCTGTGTGAGCCCCCGGGTGAGTTTGCCTGAGGAAGGGTAGAGAGAGAAAGGATGCAGCGTGTCTCCTGTATGTGAACAGGCTTTATTGCTGTGCCTGCCAGTGGGAGCAAATTACCTCTATTCAGCAGGAGAGGTATTTGGGCAGGTAGTGCTACCTGTGGAAAGTAAAAGCTCTCTGGGGAAAAGGGACTGAGATTCTTTGTCCACCAGGAGTGGAGTGTGCCAGGACAGGACTGCAAATATTCCTGGGGTAGTGGGTCATTAATGTGTGAATGCATATTTAATCTGCACTTTCTTTTATATATAGTTTATATAGCAGTAATTTATAAAGCACTTGGTGTGTTTTATTATGTTGTTTTCCTAATGGAGCCATTCGCAGGTGTATTCCTGGATCCCAATTAGATGGAGTCACTGCCATAGAGCTAATTACCAGTAACCTTTGATCTTGCAAAGGGGACTCAGAACCTGAAGTTGGTAAGACAATGTGTGATGTATAACCTTTGGTACAGGGGGTGGCCAAAAAGGGGTTACAATACTCCAGCTTGGGGGGGTCACAATACTCTACCTATTTACATAGAGTATGAGAGAAAATTGGGAAGGTGCCATGTCTAAATAAAGTGTCTTGGTCAAAGACAATTATATCAAACTGCAGAAACAAACACACAACACACAAACATCTAATAAACTTCATACAATTTATGGATTTGTTCTGCCAATGTTAACCAATGATGTTTGCATAACCGAATGGTTCTAAGCATCTTTAATAAGCAATAGTAAAATTTGCTTCTTGTTCCAGAAGAACATAGTTTATGTGCTTTAAATCTGAGGCTGCCATTGTCTTAAACCCACATAAACCACATTCAAAAGTAAAATGTGTTGGGGAACAACACAAATAACACAAGCATGAGAAAAGTTCCCAAAGGGGTTTTAGCTCAATACTATGATTGGTTACTGGCTAACCTAGATTGGCCTGCTGTCCCAAAAATTCTCTGAATGTCTCAACAATAACGCCTCTGCATTTACACCCGATCAAACAGCCATCGTGCCAACACAGAAATGTGTAAAGCATCACTAAAAAGGAATAGATTGCAAGAGGTCAGAGGGTTTAACTGTTTTCACTGAAATGTTTGGATTGAACATGCTGCTTAAAAAGGACTGTGAAAATCCCAGACTCCAACATCTCCGCACTATACCAGACCCGCAGTTATGGGCACGATATGACATTAAGTACCTCTCAGACGTTATGCCTGATGGAAACCTCAGCTCATTTCAGGACTTAAAGCAGAAATTCTCTCTTCCTAATCCAATGCTCTTTAGGTATTTGTAGTGATGGGCGAATTTGCGCCGTTTCGCTGAAAAATTTGCGAAATTCGCGAAACGGCGTATATTCTCGAAACGGCGCCGGCGTCTCTTTTTCTATGCCGGCGCCCGTTTTTGACGCCGGCGCCCGTTTTTTCGACGCCGGCGACCGTTTTTGACGCCGGCATCCGTTTTTTCGAAAAAAAATTTTGACACCGGTGAATTTTTTCCGCGAATTTTCGCGGGCGTTTTGCGAATTTATTCGCTGGCGGCGAATCGCGCAAATTCACGCCTGGCGAATAAATTCGCCCATCACTAGGTATTTGCAATTGAGGCATGCTATAGAAAATCAATTTAAGACTGGCCCACCAGACACTACCCCCAGGAAGGTAGAATTAGACATCCGCTCAGAGGCTATTAGGAAACCTCTTTCATTCTTTTATGCCCAACTGACCAGGGTTGGTAGTCCCTCACTCACCAAACTGCTAACTAGATGGCAGCAGGATATTCCGGGGCTTACTTCGGAGGAATGGGAGGAGATTCTAGAATTGAGTTTGGATGGGATCATCTGCAGTAAGGACAGAATGACCCAGTTGAATTACCTGCATAGAATATATCTTACTCCCTATAGGCTAAATAAAATGAACCATAATTTGCGGGATGAATGCCCCAGATGTTCTAACATGATTTGGAACTGCCCGGCTATGCAGACGTTTTGGGGAGAGGTCAGTCAAATAATTAGCACAAAAACAGGTATCCCTGTGCCAATGAATCCTAAGGAGTTAATACTGAATTTAATGGGGGAGATCTCCCACAACAGGGCACAGAGGACGCTTCTGATCACTTTATGCATGTACGCAAAAAAAGCTATAGCTTTGAAATGGAAATCTAGAGGGGGACTAACAATACAGGGCTGGGAGCAACTAATCAACAATGCGCTCCCCTTGCATAAACTTACATATATGAGAAGGGGCTGTCTGGAGAAATTCAATAAAATGTGGGTACCCTGGACAGAGGAGGATACGGGTCTGGGCTAACTGCAGTAGAAGGAAATACCTGTATGTAAAACTGTCTTTTTTTTTTTTATGTATAGAATGAACCTGTGTATAATAACCTGAAAGTGAATGATGACATCAAGCTGGTTAATGTTTGTATAGATTGTTTATTTGGTTAAAAGGAAGAAAAACAAAGATGCAATGCTATTATATAATTTAGTGGTGCTTGCGAAGCAAAGCATCACTACTGTTATCTTGCAAACTTATTAGTGGTGCTTGCGAAGCAAAGCATCACTACTGTTATTTAGTGGTGCTTGCGAAGCAAATTTAGTGGTGCTTGCGAAGCAAAGCATCACTACTGTTATCTTGCAAACTTATTTTTATTCTTCTTCCGTATGAAAGTTTGGCGCGTAACTAGTCCCGCACCGTTTGTCCTAGACCCATGAATGAGGTGTCAAATCGTGCGGCTTAATCGGGAATGGGGTGGTATGACTTTTCTAAGGGGTGGGTGGTTAATTGCCCCTTGCGGGGGCAATTAACCACCCCGAAAAGTCCCATAGATTAACATTGAGGCCAACTTTTGACGGATTCTAGCGCAGAGAGGGAATCTTGTAGAAACGTTAAATTTACCACATTTGAAGAGGTTTGCGACCTGTGTCAGATGATACCCCACACGAGGGTATAAGTTTTACCCCCGGGGCAGGAGAGGTCCCCAAATTTGCCCCATTGACTTATAATGGGGAATTTATCGAATAATTAGTTTGTCGCAGACCCATGAATGAGGTGTCAAACCGTTCAGCTTATTCGGGAATGGGGTGTTGTGACTTTTCTGTCCTATTTTGGGGACCCAAAAAAGTGAGCGGAGCCGCAAACAACCAATCAGATTTTCTCTATTGACTTCAATGAGAAAATGTAAACAGCTGTAATTCTCACAGTAATAAAGCCAGAGCTCCCAAACTTGGCACCGTGGGTCACTGGGTGACTGCAGCCAAAATTTACAAAAAGTGGGCGGAGTCTACAACAGCCAATCAAATTTCAGCCATTCAATTAAATAGGAAAATTTTAAACTGCTGCCGCTCTTAGACGGTTAATGGCAGGGTCCTCAAACTTGGCACAGTTGGTCACTGGGGGACTGGGATTAAAATTAAGAAAAGTGGGTGGAGCCAAAACCAACCAATCAGATTTCTTTGATTGGTTTTAATGGGAAAAATTAAGAAGGCTGCCATTCTCTCAGTATTGATGTCAGGGACCTTGAATATCACAAATGTGGTCGCTGGGGGTTTCCACTTCAAGTTTAGAAAAAGTGGGCGGAGCCACCAACAACCAATCAAATTTCATTCATTGATTTTCAATAGAAAAAAATAGAAATGCTGCCATTTTTACACATTAAATGACAGCATTCCCAAACTTTGGTATGTTAGTCACTGAGTGACTGTGGTTCACAATTAGGAAAAAAAGGGGCGGGGCAACAACAGCCAATCAGATTTGGGCCTGAGTTTTGCCACGGCAAGCACCACTCACATTTTCTTCAGGAAATGTACCTCTCTAGTTGTCTTTCTGTATTGCTATAATTGCACAATAAAAGAATTGTTAAAAAAAAAAAAAGGACTGTGAATGCTATAAAAAAATATCTGATAAACTGTAGTGGATGTTATGGTGATGGCTAATTCCAAAAATAGCAAATGTTAGTTGTCCTTACCTATTGTTAAAAATACTTCATTATTTATTTGTAAATTCCCAAATCTCAGATTTTATTTCCTGCTGCAAACAACTCAACAAATGTATTTCAGCAGGAGTCAGCAATTTAGAAAGATGCAGAAAAACAGACAATAGGTACCCTGAAGATCCAAATCCCAATGTATTATGTTAATACATTTTATAGAAACACAAAAAATTGTTGAAGTTAACCTATTCACTCTCACAGTATGGCTCTACGCACCATAGCAATTAATAAAAATGTCAATTGACTCCTATACATTTGACACAAAAAAAAAACAGCCACTAACTCCAATGCATTTTGGGGGGGGGGAGAAAAAAAACTCTCTTTTCCCAATGAATTTGGCACAAGAAAACTATGCATTTAACAAGATAAAAAATGTGGCAAAAAATGTCCACTGGCTTCTATGCATTTGGCAAAATTTCAACATTTTCTAATTTATTTGCAGTTCTGTGAGTTTTCTGGCAAAATGGGTTTTACTCGTTGCTTGTCATTGGCCTTCAACTGAAGAGTAAACTGTCTAAAACTGCAAATGCCTCAGAAACCATTGAAAATATAAAATTGAATGTAAACTGCAAAAGGGCTTAAAGGACCACTCTGAATAAATATAATTATTATTATTATTATCACAATCCCTCTCTCAGCATCTGTTTTTCTTCATTCTCTCTTCATGCAGGAGTTGAGTGTCAGTATTCATTGACAGTTAGATCCAATATATCTTATAAGGGGCTCCTTTTGCCTAGAAGATGTATTAGATCTCACTCTATTAAAATCACCAGAAATCCTGTCTCTCTACATGCAGAATTTGTGCAAAAGGCAGTTATTTTGTTAGATTTTGTTTGCACTGTTATTTGAGTGAGCTCTAATACATCTGCTAGGAAGGGGAGCCCCTCCTAAGGAATATATTGGATCTAACTGTCAATGAATATCTGACACCCAACTGTTGCATGAAGACAGAATGAAGAGAAACAGATGCTAAAAGAGGAATAGTAATCATAAACTTGATTATTTCAGAGACAATGCAGAATATGTAATTGAATGTATTTTGAAAGTGTCTTATTTCAGTATTATGAAGCTTATATTAAAGTTTCATTTTTGCGATAGTTACCTTTTAAGCTTTCTGAAATGTATACTTTTTAAGATTAAACTGTGACTCTCCTCTTAACCAACACTATACAGACAGATATTCTCGTAACAGTAACATTTTCCATGAAAAATAAAATGTCCTTTAAACTTCAGATTCAGATCAAAAATATAAACAAATATTGTAAAACAATCCCACAGTGATTAGGGCAGTAGGGACATATTTATGTGGTGGTCTAGAAAGCTTGGAATATTCCAGTTCAGAGGTGCACTGTGTTCTTACTGTCTTCATCCATAAACATGCATCTAAGCCTTTAAAGTTCCTGTTTTTCTGTCACTCTAGAATGTCTGTTAATGTGTTTAAACACATCTGGAGCAGAGATAATTCCAAGTGAAGTCCTACAAAAATAAAACCAACCTACTGGAGCTGTAAAAAGTGTATCCTTGGCATTCTTAGGGTATGCAATTATCTGCCAAGATCCTTAATAGGATTTTAGGAGGCAGATGTTGCAAGTGCACAAAGCCAATATAGATGCAACATGCTGTCTAAAGTAACAAGCACATTGTAGGATTTATTTTCTTCACCATTCAACCAAAAGAGTTACACAAATAAAATGTTATGTCACAAAATGTACTGTATAACATCCCCAAACTGATATAATATGCCTTCACCTAAAAATAATAAAAATAATAATTAATAAATTATTCCTTGTGTTTTAAAACATTTAAGAAGAAAATATATACTTGTACCATAGTACGGTTTCTTGATGGACTGTTTGATACTGCTGGTACATCACCACGTGCCCAGGGATTACATATAATTAGCTGTTATTAGAACAAATTGAACTTGAATTACACACAGTGTCAGATCACAGTGTATCTGCCAAGTATGTCGTTTTCAGTATGCAGGTTGAGTGTGCCCCTTTGCTGGTAATAAAAAGTAATACGTTTTAATTGTTTAGCAACACAGAGACATTTATACACATTGGAATAGATACATAGTAGGTTAGGTTGAAAATAAACACACGCCCATCAAGTTCAACCTTTTAACTTTTTTTTAACCTGCATAACTGCTAGTTGATCCAGAGGAAGGGAAAAAAAACCCATCTGAAGCCTCTCCAATTTGCTTTTGAGGGGGACAAATTCCTTCACTCCTGACTTCAAAATGGCAATTGGACTAGTCCCTGGATCAACTTGTACTATGAGCTATCTCCCATAACCCTGTATTCCCTCACTTACTAAAAAGCCATCCAACCCCTTCTTAAAGCTATCTAATGTATCAGCATGTACAACTGATTCAAGGAGAGAATTCCACATCTTCACAGCTATCATTGTAAAAAGCCCCTTCTGAATATTTAGGCGGAACCTCTTTTCTTCTAATCGGAATGGATGACCTTGTGTCAGCTGCAAAGACCTACTGGTAAATAAAGCATTAGAGAGTTTATTATATGATCCCCTTTTATATTTACACATAGTTATCATATCAATCCTTAAAAAGAGATTTCAAATATGCTCACAGTACGAATTCCGCCTACTCAGAGTTATATAGTGGAGCCTAAGCAAGCTTGAGAGGACATGGGCCCGTCCTCTTCTGTCCATAGGTTTACACAATAGAAATATTCTATCCCATGGTTAATCACATGAAAGCTCTATCGATGGAAATATCTGGAATTGGATCAGGAGATCATTTTTCTCACTGAATTGAATTTGGGCCAAAATGAGTTGTTTTCTACTTCCAGAAATAGTTCAGTACTAGGTTCATCTAAATATCAAGTAGCATAATCTAATAAATTGAATATTAAGTTATAAAAAATATAGACAAAGACAAGAGATCCTCTGCAATCAACCCATTATCAATATATTAAGGACACTGAAGCATGTTGTGCCATAAGCTACTAGAAAATGCCCTCCCCTTTAAACAGGGATTGTTTGTCCATATATTGCAATATATTGAAGCTGGCCAACTACATCAAAATCATTCCTGGTCTAGCCAGCCCTACACTCACTTTCATCTGATTCACTAAAAATTCTATTTCTTTACACAGGGACTAAATTTACCTGCAACTTGCTTGCTTTCAAGGTTAAAATGGTTGCCATTTTATTAGCCACCACTGGAATCACCTGAGCCTAGTTTAAAAGGTGGGAGCTACAACATGGAGCTGGTCAATGCGTCTGTATAAACTATAACATACAAGGGAAATTTGTGCTCATCATTATATTTTAAAAACAAAGTGAGGGTATAATAAGGCTGTGACCACAAAATTTAAATATACAAAGATTTGTTGTTTAATATTCTGCCTAGATTAATTCTGGTTCAAACGGAATTCTGAGTACAGGTATAGGATCCCTTATCCGGAAACCCGATATCCAGAAAGCTTTTTCTCTGTAATAATAAAACAGTAGCTTGTTCTTGATCTCAACTAAAATATAATTAATCCTTATTGGAAGCAAAACCAGCCTATTGGGTTTATTTAATGTTTAAATGAATTTCTAGTAGACTTAAGGCATGAAGACCCAAATTACGGAAAGATCCGTTATCCGGAAAACCCCAGGTCCCGAGCATTCTGGATAACAGGTCCCATACCTGTTCATGTATTAACTATAGGGGACCAGAATAAAATGGTGTTAAATCCAGGGAAATGTATTATGCATGATATATTGATGGGACCTCAAAAATATGGTGTAAAATGAGGGAAAACTCAACATCAGGGCAGGTAAAATTGAGGTTTCACTGTAGATAAAAGTGATCTGATTGGTAGATCAACATTTAATTCATATTGCATAAGCCTGCTCACAAAAAATAACATTATACTCTATGGAATCATCCTAGAACGGTCACCAATGCCAGATTGAAAAGTAAAATCGTTTTTTAAACTAGAATTACTGTTGACAGAACACAAGCCCTAAATCCATATTGGGAACACAGCAAACATGAGAAATCCCTGCATTACAGCATTCATGAAAGTAAGCCAATCTCATTCACAGAAATGACACCTTTTCCATGATCTAGAGGGGCCCATAAATATTTCAGTACACTTGGCTGCTCAGCCTTATCTATCATAAGAGTTTGGGTGTATGTCCTAATTGGCACCCTGTCTCCTACTTTTAAAATTGGTAAAGCTGAATTATTAATGTAGGCACAGTGCCATACTGCAAATTTGGGTGCTGTGTCTAGACACAATTACCCAGAGGAGCTGCACACTTTCTAATAAGCGCACACAATTCTATGAAGTCACAATTTTATGAATTGGGCTTGTGTCTACTTGTAAAAAAATGAGCCCTTAAGAAGATCAGTCCATAAGACTCACTGACTAACACCAGGAGCAAAATTACACTCATTAAAGCACCACAACTACTCTTGCATGGGCTCATGTGTAGGCATTGTGCCTATTAGTCCAACTGATTTGCATGCAACTAAGAGGTGTATACCCATGCCCAGACAAAATGCCCACTTAATGCAAAGGCTCAGGTTGTTATATAATGTTGCATCATGGGTAAAAAACATGACAATATGAAGAATTTTTTTTTTTAAAACTTAGATGACATCCTGAATAATTAGGGATAATTAATTATAGGTATGTTCAATAATTGGCAACAATATTGATTGTTTTACCTATTAAATGAGAGCATTGGCCTTTGCCATTTGTACTTAGCAAGGCTAGACATAAGGCACCAAGAAATGAGGCACAAGGGTGCCCTGTACTTAACACTTGTCTTGAGTAAGTTGAACTACAGGGCCAAGCCAAATAGGACCTGGTGCCAGTGGTTCACTAAGTTCTCTTTCTCTTGCCTGGATGCTCCAAGCAAAAGACAAAAATAATGGTTCATTATCAAACACTCATCAAATGTGTGTGTGTTTTTTTTTAAATGTCATTTTACTGCACTTTACAAGCTTCCATTTTAAGCATTCTCTTTTGTGCCTATTGAATAGTATAGGGGAGGGCAAGGACACCCATATTCCCCTTGATCCAAAACTCACACTTTTTACTATCCGATACAAAACTTTTTACTTTTCCCTACTGCTTTTTATTCATTTAGATAGGATTTTAATGGTTTATTTATCAAGGGGTGAACGCTCACTTTCACTAAACATACTCCCAAAAGGTGGTGAAATTGCACTCTGGCTGCTTTGTCAAGCTCTATTTTAAGTTTTTGAATATATGCCATACACACTTAACTTAGTGAAGCTGACTCCTGAATCCAGAAATGGACAATCGCTAGCAAACTATCTGATTTTCAAGGCTAGAACTGAAAGTAGGTCGTATCTGTCTAGGGTACAACCATTTTGGTAAATGGAAGGGAGAAATTTCAGAAATAGTTTATTGGGGTTTATAACTGTTATATTGTTCAGCTTCAATTACATTTTGAATAAAAGCACCACACTGTTTCTAAAAAATGTCTCCTACTTTAATCCAGTATTAATTACTGAACCCATTGTGTTGCACATACACTACAACCAATGGGGGGGAGCAGATTGCTGCCCTTTCCAGGAGTTGTCAAAAATCCTTGGCCCAGCTCTGTATCTTCTGATTACAACATACACAAGCCAACCACCAATGAATATTGCTGCAAGGAACTTGGCAACAGAAGGACTGACAAATCATGTCTATCATAACAATTACGATTGATATTGGTAGTTCACAAAGTAATAGTTAAGATTTGAATATCCTCTCTTGTACTGGTCCAGGCTTCCCAATGACAGAACTATCAGCGCCGGGGCCCAGGTGCAGGCAGAGCAGCTGCACCCCCTTCGGACATAGTTTTCAGCCCAGAATTGGAGAGAGGGTCGGGAGGTTGTAGGCCAGGCTACAATAGCATCCCCCACACCCTTGGTATTTCTGCCCCTGGTTCTTCCTTGAGGTTGACTGCACAGCCTCTTATGATGATCATATGATGTTCATATCATACTTATCATACACATCATACTTAGGATGACGTGGATGTGATGACTTTGAATTTTCTGTTCCTCACTTTTTTAATACACAGAGTTAAAAAGATCTTTCTTGTTGTTGATTATCTGATGTTCTTTAACTCATGATTAGAAGATGTAGTAGATGTTTTCAGCTGTGGCACCAGCCTACCACCAACAGAAACATATACAAAAAATATTCCATCACCTGTTCAAATATGTAATTACAATGTTGTAAAAGAAAGATTGAACTATTTCGAAAACTACAGCATATTCTTTCCAACACAATAAAACCAAATTAGAAAAACATTCACATTATATAAAAGATCAAGAAGACCCAGGGTGTGGGTCCAAACCTCCAAGTCTAGAAATGCCCTGGTTTCCTGCAACGCCCAGTCTTAATGATGTTGCACATACTTGCCTGTAATGCTCAAATTCTGCATTCACTTTTCTTTTCACTTTCCATACATTAACACCAGCTGGGTTTTAGTCTAATAGCTAAAAGATTCCTTTAATAACAACTAAATCCTTCTTGTCCCATCTGGACAAAAAATAAATTTTCTCAGTAATACTATACATTGAAAAATGCTTTATGCTTTCAATATATTTTCAATTTACAGTATGGGTAACTAAACCAATTGTCATATATATATTTTATAACATGTCTCAACTATAACCAGATTTTTCTATTGGATTTTCTAAATCTGTATCGAAAGTTATGCAATAATAATGACTAGTAATGCAGAGTTAAGTAACGATGAATTTGAAATTCCCACTACAATTTCAAAGTACAGAGTAGGCAAGTTGAATTGCTATTGTATTTTTATTTGCTGGAGGTATAATCATGAAGCTTCTATAGCATGATATCATGATAATAATAAATGCTTTTGAATTGTATATTACCCCAGTAAATTACAATAATGATTCATCATAAAATAATAATTTTATATGAAATTACAGACAGATATTTTTAAAAATGTATTGTAGATGGTGGTGCATGTGCAAACAAACAGCAGTCCTAAGTATAGAAATGTTGCTTACATAAATGTGATTAGGTGCAGGTTGTGGAAGAAGTACGGTCACAGAAGGTATAATTTACTATTGTCAGTGCAAGGTGTTATATACCAGTTGCAGAGTAGGGTGCAAAGTGGAAACAACAGGCACAAGCCTCCAGGTAGACCCCCTACCCATCTGTTAAATTTGTGCACCAGTCATTTGAATCTGACATAAGTTGCAGAGTACAGCAATACCCCAGAATAGAGTGATGGGTAAATAAGCACTAGGAAGGTTAGATTTTGCACCTTAGTGCTCTAATACTTGCACCTGGGACATTGGTAAATTACCTTGGTAAATGACCCCTGTGGCATTCAAAATGCTCCTTAGGCCTAAAACACATAGAGGAAAAAGGCTATAAAGGAGAACAAAACCCCCTCTTTAGCCAAAAGTCCCCACTGGCCCCCTCCCTGCCTCCCCCCTGCATAGTCTTACCCCTAAATTATGTCCACTCTAGAAATACTGACCGTATGTGCAGAGTCGGTGCAGCAGTGCTCACAGGCAACATCTTCAGTGCTTCACTATTCCTTGTAATGTGAGTGCAGTATTGGCACATGCACAGTTGGAGCAATCTTCTGTTTCGCAAAAACTATGAATGCACCAAAAGTACAGGAAATTGCACAAGGGACCCAAAGAATACCGAATCGCTGGAAGATGGCGCTTGTGAGCTCCGCTGCGCTGACTCAATATTTCTAGAGGGAACACAATTCAGGGGTAAGGGAGGGGGGCCAGTGAAGGTAGTCAGTTGGGACTTTTGGCTAAAGGGGGGTTTCATTCTTCTTTAAGCTTGCCCCTAGCTTGCATGTCATTCAGAAAGTGCAACCAGGGTGTGCTGGGGGAAGCAAGGAGTTTGAGAGGAATAAGCAGGTGTTAAGTACAGAGCTCTGTGTAAGCTGAACTATGCACCTTGCTCTGGTGCAAGGAGCAGAGTGCAGTTGGTGTAATAACCTCTGCTTGTGTGGACATTTTGGTTAAGGTTAGTTGTGCTGTCTTGCCATTTGTCTTCATTTTGATTTATTTTCCTGTTCCTTATCTCTACTTTTTATATAACTAAAGCAGACTAGTCCTTTCTGCCATGCTTACTATGCTTGTCCGTCTTTTTCACCTGCAGTAATGCAGCCAATTAATTTAACCCACTAATATCCAAGCAGTTTATTACATGTTAACCTGCCATTAGTAAAAGGCACAAGTGTGCAGTAGATGTATCCTAAGCAGGGCCGGAACTAGGGGTAGGCAGAAGAGGCACTTGCCTAGGGCGCAAAAGGCACAGGGGCGCCAGGCACGTACCTCTTCTGACGCCTTCCCCTAGCTCTGACCGCTATGTTCAGACTGTGGCTGTGGTCTTCTGCGCATGCGCACTCGCGCTTCCTTGCCGCTCGCACGCTTCTGCGCATGCGCGAGCGGCGGGGGGCAAAGGACTTGGCCGGGTTGCCTAGGGCGCCCAACCGAGTAGGCCCGGCACTGATCCTAAGGTAGCTTCGTGCCCCTTAGTTCTCCAGCACTTCATCTGTAGTATTGGCAAATGACTTCAGCCTTTTTACAGTTTATCTGACCAGATGTATTTTACTTAATGCTTTCTAAATCTCAAACTTAAAGGGCAGGTCAAACCCCCAAAAAAATTTGCCTAATAAAGGAAACATAATTCTAAGCAATTTTTCAATATGTGTTTCTTAAAAATTTTCAGTGCTTCAAGTTATTTGTAAAGCAATTGCTATTGCAATCTAAGTGAATCTAAGTGTAGTAGATAGGTTGTTGTAGTCCCACAACTTCCCAAACTTACTATGGGGTGTCAGGTTACTCCTTACATTCACAACGTGTGTGTTTAAAGTTGGGTACTTACAAATGTTTTATACTTTAAATCACATTCATCAGAAGTCAGGATGGAATTCTCAGCACTTATTCCATGTTATTAGGAGATGTAGAGCACTTCCTGCAAGCCTCTGATGAAGTCCTACAGCAATGAAACGTGTAAGGTAAAAGCAAGTGGCGTCAACCCCAAGCACCCCAGGAGTGTTAAAGCATGTAGAGGCATTGTGGGTCGAAGCCGAAACCACAATACCAACCTGTGCAGTAACATGGACACTAGAGGGAAAGAGGAGATTTGATATGCCTTTTTAAAATTTCTCAAATGTGAGTGACATTGATGTTTCTTATATACATGTAACGTTTTTACACTATTATCTGCGCTCTACATCACCTAACAGTATTGAGTAAGCACTGAGAATTCCATCCTGACTTTTCTGAAGAATGTGATTTAAAGTATGAAACTTTGTAAGTACCCAACTTTAAACCCACACGTGGTGAATGTAAGGAGTAACCTGACACCCTATAGAAAGTTTGGGAACTACAACAACCAGCAATCTACTACACTTAGATTCCCTTTATGCTGCATTCTTGTCTCCACGAGCTCTTTAGCACTGACTCATGCAGACTTTGATATTGAGAAATTTTACCGGAGGAGAAACGGGAACTACCGAGTCTGAACCAAAGGGGAACGTCATGCCTGTCTCGCCTCAGTCTAGGCGCAGCTATGTTGTATTTGAACCCCATCTTTATGTGAATTTCTGCCTGCTTCTGACAGTGCTGCATACTAGAGAGGCAGAGCATGGGTGGGATCTGGGCAAGGTGCAAGGGAGCCCTGAACGGAGAGATTGCTCAGGTATATTTTCAGCCCAAAAAAAGCTAGTTTTTAAGTGAATCAACCTCCTTCACTGCCCTTTTTTTTGCAGCCTGTGACTAGAAAGTATATTTTAACCTAATTTTTTGTCTTCTCATAGGATATTTCTAATATTGTTTTCCGGACATAAAGTTCACTTTTACTGCACACCAAATGACTCTCTCATTGGGAAACTTCTGTTCAAAAGAACCCTTATATCTCAGTCATATTACTAAGATAAAATGTTATAAATGTATCACCTTGTTCAAATGGCAAAAGCTTCATGTTCTATTTAAGGCAGCTCTCCCAGTCATCAAAAGCAGAAATATTTCATTCATCGTGGCTTTTTTTTTGCATACTGGACAGTTTGGCCTCATTAAATCCTCGTAGCTCTTTTACAATGTTATTTAATGATCAGAATGATCAAAGAGAGGCATCCCATGATTAAGTCAGTATGTTGGGATTGTAAACTTTTAAATCAGTCTTCATCTCCAGAAGGTAGAACTGGATTTGGCAAGATAACAATATGGGGAATGAATACGCTGGACACAGAGAACTGTTCAAAAGAGAATATCTATTAATACATACTGAAAAGCAGGAAAACCATTTTCATTTCAGTCTTCAAAGCAACACACAAATCTAAGACAGAACAAATATGAGACAGAACAAACGGGATTCTACCATTTAAGGTTTTTTTGTTCAGAGAAGGTTTATATGATAAACACTAAATGAAAGGTCTCACGTAACTCCTATAAAATATTCAGTGGATACTTTGTACATTGTTTGATATCATTAGTTCAGACTTATCATCACTAGACAAAGAAAAAACAAATGCACCATCTCAGCATCTGAAATATAAAAATAATCTCAAATGTAGAGCCAAATGTTCACTGATGCAATAAAAATTCCAGTTGCTTTATAAAAAGAAAATGGCTGAAATATGCATTTACGAGCAAAACTGTTTACTCTCCAGATTTGTGGTTTACATCATTTTTACAATTTTCCAGGCCCCTGTTCTTCAGCAAGGGTTGGAACTAGGGGTAGGCAACTGGCTGTCTAGGGCACAACAGGGTGGAGGTTGTAACCCATGGGGGTGGTAAGCACCTGGTGGGTGGAGGCGTTGAGCAAGCATCCAGCAGCAGTAGGAGGGGGCAGCCTTGCAGGGCAGTGGTCCTTGGGACCAGTAAAACTTGGTCCAGCACTGGCATGCGGGGTGACTTCAGTTAACAAAGAAGTCATCCAAGTGAGCTTCAGCTATTGAGAAACACACATATGCAATTGCCGTTGATATACAAATACTTTACATAAAGCTATTGTGTTTAAGGAATAGAAAAAGAAGGTATAGGCAAGGGATGAAGTGTTGAAAAGATGAATTCTTACTTCCCTGATCATGTGCTATTTTCTGTAACTAAAGACAGTCACTGAGGCCTATAGCCTCCTTGGTTCTAAGACTCTTCTGAGATGGGAAGTGCCAATTATCTGCAAAGGTAGGTCTGGCCAGTCACAATATCTCAAGCTTTCTTTATATCAATAAATTATTCTATAGGTCCAGTATATGAAGTAACAAGCATTGTTTTCTATTGTGAAATCATAATTCTCTAGCCTTGAAAGAGAAGGAAAATCAGGAATAAAAAAACATTTTGGCCATTGCTTATAAGTTCTATTTTACTCACAGTGCTGCTCTTCCCCTCAGAGAAAATCACTATAAAACCAAGCAGTTGCCTGGCGTATGCTGACTACCATACATTGCCTAGCTCCCTTTCCCTGGGCCATCACATGTGTATACCACAAGATTTAGTAGAATTTCTCCATCTGGTCCCCTGTACATTTCACGTGTCATCAGTGACCCACCTCCCTTTGTAATCCAACTTACCAATGGGACTAAGCTTCAGGTTTTGTTGGTTACAGAAGATGCACACTGCTACAACTAGCATACAAGGAAATAACTGAGGGAAGAAAGATGGTGGCTATAATGGGTAGCATATGAACCCATGAGCACTGAACATATTGGGTAAGAAACTTACCAGTTATATTGGGGACAGTGGTGTTATGTTTTGGGTAGCCGAGGATGAGTAGAGTATAACAGTGCTTTATTAGCAGAGTCATGAAGGCATTACACAACAGTAAGCTTTCACTTTCAAGCTGTACAGAAAGTCCTGCGTATGCAAAGTACAAGTCCTGTGCACAGTGACACCTGCAGGCCATTTGTATAAACCCCACAAGTGGTGTAAATTTAAAGGTTTGTTTTTGTATGGGTATCTTTCCTTTTTTAAAATTCCAGTTTTTTGGAGAGGCATTAGACAGTAGCAATGGTTCTTTTTTTTTTTTTTACAATATTTTGTCAACACCAAAAATCCCTGTGAGCTGAGAAGGAAACAATATATGCTGCTACCAATAGTTGCTTATAGCATCAACTGAAGGTTAGCTGAGTAGCATGTACCCTGGATTAAAAATAGTCCCATGCACTTCGAGTACAAACAGCCCCCCACCAGCCCTCTATTTAGTGAGTCTATGGCATCTCACAACAGCTCTTCTGGAATTTGCCAGAATCCAAAGATTGCTAGTCTGGGCCAGATGTAATGAACATCCATCAATCCAGGATAAAGCACTCTCCCATGCTACTGACAGAGTAATCCCTGTTGTGGCTGAAAACATAGAAAGCAGCTGAAGGCACTGGATAGGCAGTTTCTTTATACAATAAAAAACAAACACAGTACTGGCAATACCCTGCACCACTGGCCTTGCAGCTTTAAATTGAAAACTTGTCAATATATTATCCCTCCCAAAACAGAATACCAGGCCAAACAACTTAAATAAAATCAACTGCTATTTGTTTCACAGTGATGGAAGAGCACATAGCCAGTATCAATTCACATAGACCTGCTTGTTTTTATACACACCCCTCATAGTTGGAACAATTTGTTTCAATGCAATATCAACCTTGCAATATGTCTTCTTAGCCTTAAAAGTCTTTTTTTTACCAAGTTTAGGTTTTACCAGATGATATCCAATTCCCTTTTGTACCTTGTAAGGAGAAGCAAGATGTGCAGCAATCGTTCTTTTTAACTGTCACTTGTATGAGCGAGTCCTTGAAAACCAATTAGAGTGAAGATATCATTATCAATATGGAGTGTTTCTATCTTCCATTCTTGGAGTAGCTCAGACAATCTTTTCCAATTACAGCTGGATAAACGCATCTCTTTCACCAAAATGCCTAAACTGTTTCTGTTGCAGGGCTCAGGTGTATACCTCCAACATTATCAATTGGCACAGGTTCCAAGTGAAATACATTTTCTGCAAACATAATGCAAGTTCTTTTAAAAAAAAATTCATTTTCAAGGAGGCATGGCGATTAGAAAAAGGTTAGCAATGAAAACACGGCACAGTTGCTAAGAAATCTGGCTGATTTATACTGTATGTGGTCATTATTTTGGAATAGTAACATTACTACACTCAATTCATTCTGAAATCTAATATTTGTGATTAATTATTGGTCTTCATATCCACACATAACACGAAAATATAATATTTATTAATATCTCTAAATATATGTAGGTTGGGATCAACCTAGTGATAAAACAGAGAAACATAACCAAGAGCCATGGTACACATATATATTTAGTCACCACTTCTGTTATGCACACGCCTGCCCACTTAAAATGTTTTTTGTGCCATTAGAACAGTGATCCCCAACCAGTAGCTCGCGAGCAACATGTTGCTCTCCGACCCCTTGGATGTTGCTCTCAGTGTCCTCAAAGCAGGACTATGTATAGTGCCAAGTAGAGCCTCCTGTAGGCTTCCAGTCCACATAGGGTCTACCAAATAGCCAATCATAGCCTTTATTTGGCACCCCACGGGACTTTTACATGCTTGTGTTGCTCCCCAACTCTTTTTACATTTGCATGTGGCTCACGGGTAAAAAAGATTGGGGACCCCTGCATTAGAATAACAAGTCCTGATAAGTCCCAAGAGATGGATGCCAATGAAGAATGCACCAAATCCATCACTTTTTTGATTGGGCTAAAAAAACTGCAATATCCATTAAATGTTATAAAATTTGCATATATTTGCATAAGTTCAGTCATCCCGAGCTTTAATGGGGTGGTTTACCTTTACGTTAACTTTTAGTATGTTATAGAATGGCTAATTCTAAGCTACTTCTCATTTGGTCTTCATTATTTATTTTCTACAGTGTTTTAACTATTTGTCTTCTTCTTCTGACGCTTTCCAGCTTTCAAATGAGACCCTCTCCTATTCATATTCTAGTCTCTTATTCAAATCAGTGCATGGTTGCTAGGGTAATTTGGACCCTGGAAATCGTATTGCCGAAATTGCAAACTGGGGAGCTGCTCAATAAAAAGAAAATAACTCAAGACCCACAAATAATAATAAAGGAAAACCAATTGCAAATTGTCTCGGAATATCACTCTCTATTTCATACTAAAAGATAACTCAAAGTTAAACAACCCTTTTTAATGTAACATGACTTTAAAGGCTCCATTTTTTCTTGCCTGTAAAAAGGAGAGTGGTGTGATTCAACCTTAGTGTTGTGATTTAGAGCATCACGTTTCCCAGTGGTCCCCAACCAGTGGCTCATGAGCAACATGTTGCTCTCCAACCCATTGAATGTTGTTCACAGTGGCCTCAATTCAGGTGCTGAATTTTTGAATTCTTGGCTTGAAGGCAGGCAAGATTTAATTGAATGAAAACCATGTGTAGTACCAAACAAAGCCTTCTGTAGGCTGCAAATCCACATAGAGGCTATCAATAGCCAATCACTGCCCATATTTGGCACCCCCAGGAATTTATTAGATACTTAAGTTGCTCTTCAACTTTTTTTAAATGTGAATATGGCTCATGGGTGAAAAAGGGTTGGGGACCCCTGTCTTTTCAAACAGTTTTCAAACATTTTTCAAACATTTTGCAACATTTTTCAAACAATTTTCAAATGTTTTTATTGGTTTCAACTTAAACAAGCAGAAAAATTTATAATGCTGACACTTAAAGCAGCATTTGGACAAATATATAAAGCAGACATGGACATCCACTCAGTGTTGGACTGGGACACCAGGGGCCCACCCAAAAACCTTAGCCCAGGGGCCCACTCTCAGTATTATTATTCGTCCTCGCCTCACTCAACCTCTATTCTCCTAGTCTCTTTTAGTTATACATACTATAACCTATTATTCCATCTATTTAGCCTCTTTGTTCTAATAGAAATAGAAAATGGCCATGAAAAAGGCCAAATCTTTAGCAGCACAAGGGCCCACTGACACCGTGGCCCACTGACAGTTTTCCTGTTATCCCGGTGGGCCAGTCCGACACTGCATCCACTGAATTTAAATAAAAAGGCAATTTTTTTCATGAAATCAAAACTTTTAGGTCCCACTTTTATATCTGATCAACCTCTTGTAGACATAGATTTTGTAAATGAAGTAAAATATTTTCTACGGATGGAACCTTAAGCTCAATCCAATGAAGTACTATTCCCTATATACAACTACTATCAAAGCATGTTGCACATCATGGATTAAAAGGATACTGTCATGGGAAAAAACTTTTTTTTCAAAATGAATCAGTTAATAGAGCTGCTCCAGCAGAATTCTGCGCTGAAATCCATTTCTCAAAAGAGCAAACAGATTTTTTTATATTATATATTCAATTTTGAAATCTGACATGGGGCTAGACATTTTGTCAATTTCCCAGCTGCCCGAAGTCATGTGACTTGTGCTCTGATAAACTTCAATCACGCTTTACTGCTGTACTGCAAGTTGGAGTGATATCACCCCCCTCCCTTTCCCCCCCCCCCCAGCAGCCAAACAAAAGAACATTGGGAAGGTAACCAGACAACAGCTCCCTAACACAAGATAACAGCTGCCTGGTAGATCTAAGAACAGCACTCAATAGTAAAAACCCATGTCTCACGGAGACACATTCAGTTACATTGAGAAGGAAAAACAGCAGCCTGCCAGAAAGCATTTCTCTCCTAAAGTGCAGGCACAAGTCACATGACCAGGGGCAGCTGGGACATGACAGGATCCCTTTAAGGACCACATACTAGATATCCTCAGGTATTCATCAAGTATACATATGCTTTCCATCACTTCCAATATTAGGATGAGAGATTGTCTGATGTGTTCTGATTTTTATCTATTTTCAAATTATATTTCAAAAAGTATGTAGACTAAAGATCTGATTATCCAACATCTGAAACTGGAGGCATTAATATGTAGTTGGTCTTCCTTTTGTTGCAATAACAGCCTTTACAATCCTGTGGAGGTTTCCACTAGATATATAAGTGATATACTTCCATTCAGCTTCAATGGAATTAGTGAGGTTGGACAGTTATGCTGACGATCAGACACACACCAATTTCAATATTGTCATTGCACACTGTAACATTAATGCTTGCTGTCACTAGAACAGGGGTCCTAGATTAAACCATGAAACCAGCCAGACCTTTTATTCCTCCTCCACTAAGCTTTACAGCCAGCATCGTACATTTATAAAGGTAGAATTCCCATGGCATTGTCAGACCCAGGCTCATCATCAGGCAGCCAGATGGTGCAGTGCTATTTATTGCTCCAGAGACCACATCTCAACTACTGTAGAGTCCAATAGTTGAGACCTTAACCCCACTACCGTCAGCACATAGCGATAGGGATGGCAATAATAGGCTTGTGTTCTTTTATAAAAAAAAAAAACCCACATTGCTGATCTTCTACTGATGTTGTTTTTTTTGAGACAAATTGGATCTCAGCAGAGAGTGTTCTAGCAGAACGTATGATTTAAAAAGGGGTGCCCAGATACTTTTGGATATATAGTGTATTTTAAGGATACCTGAGTCAGTATTTCTTTATAGAGCTGCTAAATATATTGAATCATAAATCTGATCAAATGTAGTATGAGCATTCAATTCTCTTTTCTACAGTCGTAGTCTGCCAAATGAAGTTTAGTTACTCTTAGACTAAGTAGATTCGATCTTAGTATGTCATTCCTAAGCAACAAAAGCTGCACACACACACACATACAGAAAAGCAAAACACAAAAGCATCTGTCAGTCCGGTAGTAAAAGAGTTCATATAACTGCATGCATGCATTGTGGTCATTTAACTATGTGGTGCTATGGCCACAATTACTCATATATCCAGAAGATAATCCACCTCATGAATGGTTAGACTTTAAGTCATACACAATAGACTTCATAGGCACGCTGTCTGGTCCCAGTAGGAAAATAAATAAATAAATGGAATATACAAGAGCAGGGGCAATTCTTAGTGCTGGCCCACAAACCTCTCACCACTAGCAATGATATTGTGGCTTCTTTTAGTCAATCATAACCATTAGAGAACCATTATTTCAAGAACTTAAGCAAGTGACTTGTAAACTTCAGTGCACGGCTGTATAAAATATTTCCCTTAAATACAGGGCTTGTTTTGTATCACACCAGTTTCTCTGTCTCTCTCTCTCTCTCGCACTATTAGACTCACAGTGTATAAAATGTTATACATTTATAGCCAGTTTACCTGGGTATAAGATAGTAGGCGTTCTTTGCTGTATTGCTTAATATCTAGGTGTCACTGAATCTTTATTTACAATTTTTGCTCCCTATAAGATGATGCAGGAGAAATACAAATTATTATTTCATATGTATATGTGTTGTGTGTGTGTATATATAAATGGGTAATTTAATCCAGCTATGTCCAGAAATTATCCATATACAAAGTTCTAAACACGGCCTTATAAAATAAATAGTTAAGATGCCACCTCCAATGTACTGTTTATGAATGTACAAGGGTCAGACAGTAAGTAATGCCCCACACAATGTACTATAGACTTGACTTTTTTACATTTCACATACAGAGAACTTATGGATTGTGATGCTTTGCTAGTGATAACTCCAAGAGATATGATGTGCTTTTCACAAACAGATGGGTAGTAGGTGCGCTTGGAGAGAAATAACAAAAAAACACCTAAAGCAATGGACAGTTGCCATGGGCCTTAAGGTTACATTAAGGGGGTTATTTATCAAGGTCTGAATTTATCTCAATATCGGCTGCTACAAACTCCTATCTAACGCTTATTTATTATTACATTTTCCCGAAAATTGCTTTGCGTGAAAAGCTCAGATTTTCATGATTTTTTCATGAATTTTCTCAGAAATCTCCGAGTTTTCACCCGAAAGCTCCGAAAACATTGTGAAATTGCCTGAAACCCCCGACACAACCAAAAATCAATGGGACTGTTCCCATTGACTTTTATGCAACCTCGACAGGTTTGAGATGCCGTGTTTTTATATTTGGGCTTTTTAGCCTTGGGGTTTAATAAATTCCGATAAATTCGTGATTTTTTTAAAAGTCCGATTTCGGGAAATTTCGGGTATTCGGACCTTAGTAAATAACCCCCTAAGTTTCACTTAAAAAATGTAGATACAGAGCTTTAAGGGGGTTATTTATCAAGGTCCAAATTTATCTCAATATCGGCTGCTACAAACTCCAATCTAACCCGCTCTGGTTTTTAACGCTTATTTATTATTACATTTTCCCGAAAATTTGCTTTGCGGGAATAGCTCAGATTTTCACGATTTTTCCGTGAATTTTCCCTGAAATCTCAGAATTTTTTGGAGTTTTCACCCGAAAGCTCCGAAAACATTGCGAAATTGCCCAAAACCCCCGACACAACCAAAAATCAATGAGACTGTTCCAAATGACTAACCTCGACAGGTTTGAGATGCCGTGTTTTTATATTCGGGCTTTTTAGCCCTCGGGGTTTAATAAATTCCAAAAAATTTGTGATTATTTTAATAGTCAGATTTTTTTTTAAAAAAATCAAGAATTTTTCGCATTTCTGGGAATTTCGGTTATTCGGAGCTTACTAAATAACCCCCTAAATTTGTAACATTTTAGCATGTTCTATATTGTAGATTCAGTGACATCCTTGCATGGAAGAGAAAGGGGGCGTGGGGATGTGGCATATTTATATACAGTGGGCAAATTTGCAAAATGGTCAGTGCAGTGGTAGCCATGGGTTACTATCTAGGTACCAATTATAAATGAGCTCTAGCATGCGCTAAATGGAAAGCAACTAAATGTTTTATTTTTTTATGTTTACAAAACTAACAAACTATGGAATCTATTATCTGGAAACCCTCAATCAAGAATTAGCCAGCTCTTCAATGTGTTGCTCTGTTGCCGTGTTGATGGCAAAGCAATTCTACTGGACCTAGAAGGAGCATATTTTTTTCTTGAAATGGAAAGTGTTCTGTTAGGCGTACCTTCATAATATTTATTATTATATGTTTGTATTTATATGTCAGTCAAGCAAATGTAGGTTTGTCATTGGCAAATGAGGGAGAAAGTATAAAGTCTGAATTGCTTGGCTGGCTGCAATATACTATTGTCATTTTTCTTTAACTTGAAGAGAAAATTCATCTTGTCATTCCATAAAGCTCTCTGTATTACAAGTGTTTGCTCCCAAGTAACAATGAATCATGAATATGTTACTGCACTGAATCTTCTTGACAACAGACATCTTAAGGGTCATTGACTTAAGGTTCTTGGGTATTATTATATTGTTGGGGATGTAAAATACCAACTTTAGGGAACAGAATTCATCATTTTTGGATTCTCCAAATACTGAATCCTCACAAAATTTGACTGAATACTGAACCTAATTTTTCTATTTAGATAGAAATGTAATAATGTGACAAAAAGGCACTTTAAATTCCCATGACATTTAGATTTGTACCCATGTGTTTAGAAAAATATTTGCACACTGAACAGATCAAGACCTATTTGTTCGATGTTAATAGCCATCCTTGTGAGTGCAGAACCTCTGGGCAGAATGAGATCAATTAAGGCATTGCTTTGTGATGGAACACATAAAACTGCACCATACGAGGTTCACGCTTGTAAATGCCCATGGGTACAAAGCCTTAAGCTGCCCATAGACGCAAAGATCTGATCGTACGAATTGAGGATTCGTACGATTTTCGGACCATGTGTGGAGAGTCCCGACATTTTTCGTCCGGCGGAGATCGGTCGTTTGGTCGATCAGACAGGTTAAAAGATTTCTGTCGGCTGCCGATAATATCTCTGTATGTATTGCCGATTGTATGATTTTCAGAGGGAGAAATAGCTTTTGTAACTTTCGTACGATTGCTGTCAGGGGCAGTTCTTTTGTACTTTATTTGATCTGAATGGTTAGTGGCAGGTCGGGAGATGGGGAAGTCCGATCGTACATTGATTCATATGATCGGATCTTTGCGTCTGTGGCCAGCTTAAGGGTTTAGATTCAGTTTGCCTTAATGCCTTAATGCTATGCATTTGTTCAAATCTGATTCTTGTAAAAAGTGCAGACTCCGGAATGCAATCCTAGTTTCTACTCAAAATGCAGAAAACTATATTTGTTAAAAAATGCAGGCACCAAATAAAGGCATAAAAAATCCCATATAATTTGCAATGCAGCCCTACTAGTGCATTCTAAACTACATAACTGGAATAAAAATGGTAATAGCCTTTTTCGTTTATTAACTGCTTATTAACTTTCATTCATTTGTAAGTACCCTACCAATGAGTTTCATGGACCGTTGCAATGACTTTGTAAATGAAACTGAAACTGTCTGATACTAAAACCCATATGGTGGTTTTTTTTTGATGATGTGATGGAGGTGATACTTGCACCCATGTGCTGGAAATGCTCAGAGCGAAGTTCCAATATACTGTTAAAAAAACTCTACCATGCGCAATTAGTTTTAACATTTCCATGTACATTATATATCTAATAAAAAATATAAAGTTGTAAATAGCAGTGCAGTCACCCCAAATACATTAAATATAGTGAGAAGCAGTGCAACTTTAGCCACAAATACATGGTATACAGTGAGAGGCAATGAGCCTATTAGGGTTGTTTTGAACGTTTCTCTCCGTCTGTTGAATATTAATGACAGAAGAAGGAGAGAAGCGGACGTGCTGATATCAGTGGCTTCCATTTAAAAATAAAGTTTCTTCCTGTGTGTGGCTACACAGAGCAGAGCCTAGCAGAGTTTGGCCTGATAAACGTGAAAGCAGGCCTAATATGCTATGCCCTTGCCCCAAAGGGTTTCAGCATTGTATAGAACTGTGTTGCTAAAAACTACAACCAAGCAGAAGAAACAGGAGTAAAATCTGGGTAAAAATCTACATTACTGGATAATAAGAACTGATTAGGTGAGGCAATCGATGACCGAAAAGAACTTGAATTATGTTGTGCTGGTTGTGTGCTTAATAACCTGAGATGACTGCCTGCACACCCATATTAAAACCAAAACCAAAATAAATTTATAGGTATCAGAATAAAATGGTTTAAAATGGTGCACCTAATACTACATAAAAATCGCAACAGAATCCCTTTAATCTGTCCTATTGTTAATGGATAGCACACCCAATTTGAAAAACAAATAAATTTATTACAAAAAGAAGAAAAAATAAGCAAAAATAATATACAAAAAATAAATGAAAATTATAAGGTGAGCCCAACGTGTTTCAACCTTAAGGGTCTTCCTCAGGGGCACAAAATAAACAAAAAAATCAAAAAGGCATTAGCATTGGGCTCACCTTATAATTTTCATTTATTTTTTGTTTATTATTTTTGCTTATTTTTTCTTCTTTTTGTAATAATTTTTTTTTTTTCAAATCGGGTGTGCTATCCATTATTCTTAATATTTGGATATATGGAGACCCTTATGGGGAGTCACCTATGGATTAGCACCCCATAGTTTAATTTAAGGGTGTGTTCCTTCTCTCCTTATCCTATTGTTAATTCAAAACTGTACATATAAGGGGTCATTTACGAACCCTGCGGGTGCCACTGCATTTGGGGTGCAAGTGCATGAGCTCTAAGGAGTACAAGAGCATGCACCTCAGAGCTCACTTCCAGAACAATTGTGCCCCCAAGGTGGGTGCTAGGACCTGGCGGCCTAGGGGAGCCAAAGAGTAAGATTCAGGCTTGCCCCCACCTGCCCCTATTACAGGGCTGACTAATGCAGTCAGCAGTGTATTATGGAAGGGAGCTGCAGGTCTCAGAGTGCAGAGGCCTGTGATTATTTGCAAGCAAGGTCCGCACCTGCCATGAGGCAAGCGAAAACCATTGCACTCTGCTGATTACGCCATATCAATGAGTCCTCTCCCTCCAGGACCAGCTCCAAACAAAATACAGTATTATTCAATACTCAACATACACACCAAGCTGTTACGGCATCCAAATATAGCCTGAGCATGTAGTCTTTGAAATACTTATGTTTACTAATATAGCTAAACCATTTCAGACTGAGAAAGTAGTCATAAACTTGGCCTTCACTGGGTCACAAATAAAAAAACACACTTATAGAGGAACGCAGCAGTTTAGATGTGGAACAACCTGTGAATACATGAAGCCTCAGCTGCTTTTCTCAAATGAAATCAAACTATTTGCATTCATTCTCAAGAGCTGATAAACATAAAGGGAGCTGTAAAATTCAAAGAAAATGCATAAGCTTCAAATGTTTCTAAATAGTCCCATTGATGCAGTTGTGGAATAAATGTATAGATTTCTGGGTTCTTTTTTTATTATTTTAGTTGGAACATCACATCAGAATCTTCCTTCATACTACCTATGCTGTGCAGTACATCATTAAGGGACATAAAGCATTGCTCAAGTCTTGGCACAAGAAATTGGACTTAGGGCTTTCCATTGCTAAAGTCTTAAAAAGAAAAAAATACACTTAAGAAAAGGTGGCTTTTTGCCAAACGCTGTTGAAATGATATATCCATCCACTACATTCTATTGTTGGGAAAATTCGAGCAAAACAAATCAAGCCAATATTGTGCATGAATGATGGGACACCTGAACATTATCCGGCAAAAATGAAAATGTATTTCATGGCAGTTAGCTAGTCAGAGCATCCCAGAAATTCATTCCAAGATGTCATCATTGAGCGTAAGGGCCTTAAAGGGAATGCATTTGATAAATGAATAACTCAGATTGCTGAAACTAGAGATACTTATACCAGTTGCAATATATATCCTGATTGGGGATGAGCCATAGAGTCCATTCTAAGCAAATGATAGTAGTTTTTATAAATGATTCCTTTTTATCTGTAATAAAACAGTACTTTGTACTTGATCCCAGCTAAGCTTCGAGGATCCATATTGGTGGCAAACAATACTATTATGTTTCTTCAATATTTCATAAATGTTTTCAGCAGATTTAAATGATGGTATTATGGACAAATCCCATGTTCCAAGCATTCTGGATAACAGATCCCATACCTATTATATGATATTGGTGCTTGCCTAAATTTATTTCTAGAAGTGATGGATTCTGGCTTAGGGCTCAGCTATATGGAGGTTTTGCTTGGCAACCTCTGCTTTATATTATGTTTTTTGTCAACAAAGTGGCTCTTGGCAGCTGGTTAGGAACAAGGGATTGCAGGACAGAGGTGCCAAAAAGCATGGTATGAATAAAACTTGTATTTGACTCTGTCTGCCCCCAAATCTCATTCATCCAGTGGCTCCAATAAAAGAGGCAACAACATTTATCTATGGGCGTTGTTTCCACTATGCATTGGACCAATGATCCCCTGTGTCTGGAGCATAATAGGTGGCAACTGGGGTCCCTCTCCCCCTGGGCCCTCAAAAATTCTAGGGTCCATTCCCTCTGTTGTTAGGCTACATGCTCTAACTGGGCTGTAATATAATCTGAACAGACCCATATTTTCTGCAACATTTTAACTACAACAATATTTCAGCACAGATGAATAATGTAACGATTGCTTCAGATTTCTTCAATCAGGGATAATTTATCTGTTTCAGTAACTGCCAGCAGATTTGGCCCTGCACATAATCAGGTTTTAAGGCACCTGGAGCATGTACTATTCTGGTGCAAATGACTGTGTTTTATTGCCTTTCACTACTCACACGTTCACAGTATAAACAAAAAAAGGTAAATAAATGTTTATACATCTCGTACTGCTAGAAAACTTCACACATTTCTCACTTCCTTTCTTTATTAAAGCACATTGAAAGCACATATTGGATCAATTCTGACATCAAATAGGATGCCAAATTAAATTTCCAAACTGTAGATGGCAGAGCTTTACAAAAATCAATCATATTCCCATCTTTGAATATATCTTCTCATCAAACCTGCTCTATTTCCCAGGATATGAATCAACATTTTATAATGGGAAACACTACGAAAAAATCCTGAACATTAAAATAAAAAAAAGGCAAATTCCAAATCATTTCTCATATAAGGGGCTCACGTTGCCCATGAATAATAATATAAAAATAACATTCATGAGTGTTCCATAAGTCATCTCCTTCATTTAATCATACCCTTACCTATGCCTAAATACTACTACAAAAAAAACTCCCCTGAACATAGCTTTCCAATGTAGAGTTTGTTAAAGTAAATGAGAACAAATGATAGAATATGCGTGCAATGGTTTGGGCAACTTTTCTCATTTAAATACTTTTTCAAATTCCCCCCCCCTTCCTTCACAATTGGTATTTGGCAAACAGTGACATCTAGTGGACAAACAGATAACTGAGGACATGGCCCAGTTTTTGTAAGATTCCTGTATTCTTGTATTAAATATTTTCTGTGACTGACTCCATAATAATATGGCAGAAGAAACAACAGTGATGAGCTTTGCAAATGGGCTCAGATGAGCTGTACTAAATTAGGTCTACCGTCAAATAACAATTCTATTAATTTTATTCAAAGTGGTTGGGAGCAAATAAGTACATGTATGGAATTTAATATGGCATTTTCTGGATAAATGGTGTTACTGTAATATAGAATGCATGCCTCGTGGATACAAAAACATATTTAAACACGCAGTAGGACAGTTTTACCATCAACATGGATATATTGTAGTTTAGTTACGCATTACAATGTACTGTGTCATTATTACATTTGGCCTCTCGTTAACAGACTGGCATCATGTTCTTTAAATGCTTATATATTCTTAACATGCTAAAAAGTTAAGTATTTTGCTTTCAAGCTAATTCATTGTGAATAAATTGGACTATGGCATTTTCAACCCAAAACATGTGTGTGGCTGAGATATCCATTTTTTGTTATCCATTAAGGAACCTCACAATAATACCTTTGATATTCTAGGAGCAAGACCTATACACAATAAAATTAACTCCTTTATTCAGGGGACCTTTAGACCCAAGGGAGGAATCAAGAAGCGAGTGAGGTTAAGAGGCACTGACATGATAACAGGAGAAGGGGATCGTACCACTCCTAAAAAGCTAAGCACCAGAAAGAAAAAGGGGCATATTTATTATGCTGTGTAAAAAACAGCAGGATAATACACCACACATAACCAGGTTTCGCCATTTAAAAAACGTGGTAAAATGTTTAAAATAACGGTGGCAAATCTTAGTTTTGCATGGCATAAAATTACACACACCTTGCAAAATTCTCCATTTCTTTTACACCATTTTTTTTTTGCACAATTTTGTTTTACATAGCATAATAAATATTAGAAATCTCTAACTTTAAATTAAATAAAAATCATATACGGCACCAAATAAACTGTCAACAAGCATAATTTTATTAAACAATATAATAAGGTGCCTTTTGCACCTTCTCTTTTGAATAATCTTCAAGATAAGTTGAATTTACAATTAGCTATGGATCTTTTGGAAAAAACAAGGCTTTTCAAAAGACTTTCGAAAAAGATTCTTTTTATATAAATATTTAATCTGATTTTAAAACGCTTTGAACTAGAAAATCCCGTTTTAACCTTATAGGTAGTGAGCAAGTAGCACTTTGTGAATTTCAGAGAACTCATGATAATAAAAGCAGCTGATAAGGGAGGGGTTGTTATATTACAATGTTACAAAAGCTTATTTACAAGAAGCACATTGACTTTTGGGTCAAACTGGGTAATGCCTTTAATTGAAAATTTCACGAGTCTTTTAAACACTTAATTCACAGGCTGTATCTTACAAAAGCAATCACAATGGATAAATACATTTTGAACAGATTATAAAATGCCTTACTTTTATTATTTACTGTTATTAAATCCTTTAGATCCTCCACGTCAACCTATTATAGCCAGAGTGGACTCGTAACTAGTTTAGAATTTTATGTGAAATATTCTCAACATATTTTACAGTTCTTACATAACTTATCTTGGGCTACAACTGACGATCACTTTATATTCCTATTTACGTCACAACCTATAATTATCTGGACACAATCTCCAAACCTGTGAGGCTGCTATCAGTGGCAAAACTAGATATTAAGTTCACCTCTAGTTATGTGAACCTCTTGGATACTGGGAACGTGTCCAGTATCAGGGTTGTGGCATGTGGGAAACAAACATGCTCCATTACAAATGGTATACTAATGATATTTTAATTATTTGGAAGTCATCAAGGGACTCTTTGGAAACATTTATTTTGTGGCCATCAGCACATGTGCAGTGGCGTCAGCGGATGTGACGTCATGGTGCATTGTGACATCACTTCTGCTCCTTTGGCGCTGGGTACCCTCTACCTAACCCTACCTCTGCAGCCGGATTTCGAGAAAAGTATCCAGCGACAGGGGAAAAGGTTTTTTTTGTTAATTGTATTTACTGTATAGGCATCTGAGGACCACCCTTTTAAAGCTGCCACCCTAGGTACAGGCCCTCAAGTCCCTGTATCGTAAATATGCTCCTGAACATCCCCTGTAGCCAATTTCTTAGAAGGAACTGCTCCACCCTTGAGGACTATCACAAAGAAGCTGACCTACTACCTAAAGGGTTTAAGGAAAAGGTTACGAGGGTCGCTTAGTGGAAAAAGCAAGAAATCAGCTATGGATAAGATAAGTGATGTTCTTTAGGTCTGAAAGGAAATCATTTAAAAAAATGAATTATTTGATTAAAATGGAGTCTATTGGAAATTACCTTCCCATAATTTGTAGCTTTCTGGATTGTTTTGAGTTCCTCACATTGCCATTGGCTATGTATTTAACCATGACAGTGGAGATGTGTTTGTATAATCTGTATATCTATCTACTGCACATTACCATGGTTACCAGGACTGAACCAGTCACTTAGGGGAAGATTTATCAAGGGTTGAATTTCGAATTTGAAAAACTTCAAAATTTTAATTCAAATTAAATTGAAGGGGTTTTTTTGGCCTAATAGGTCTGTTTTCGATCGAATAGGTCCAATTTAGATCGAATTTGAATCGTGTGAATCGAAGTAACATTATGTTTGATTTAACGTTTTTCCAAAAAAAACCCTTTTTTTTTTTGATTCCAAATTGACTCCAAATGGGTTCTACGAGGTCCCCCAAAGGCTAAAACAGCCATTTGGCAGGTTTTAGATGGTCGAATTTTTAAAAAGACAGTACATGATAAATCTCGAAATTCAAATTTTCAAAAAATTTTGACATTCAAAACGACTTTGGACTATTCCCTAGTTGAAGTACTCAAAAATTAGCTTTTTTTTTTTAAATTAAAATTTTCACTTTGACCTTTGATAAATCTGCCCCTAAGAGTGGGGGCAGATTATGGTAGTTTTCACCATTTATTTTGAGGAGGCTGTGCTGTGCACAGACTACACTATTGTCAGTGTCGGACTGGGGGGTCCATGCCCACACCAGCTGCAACCCTTCTCTATTTGCAACCTCTTCTGCCCCAACCAGTGCTTACCTGTTTTTCTTCTGTCTGGGAGGGAAGAGATCAGGGAGCACAGAGTTTCAAGCAGGCGGGGGGAAGTAGATCTAGGCCAGCGGGGCCCATCAGGTTTTTTTCTCAGTGTCCCGCCGGCCCAGTCTGACCCTATCTATCCCTCTCTATCATACAGATTTATAATTTCTGTTGATACTATTACAGAAATATCCTACCATGGCTTGTGGATGACCAGTTGGTTTGGCAGCATTCATTTTTGGCACAAAATTTGAAGTGCCCCTTTATTTAATTGTCTGTTTTTGTTTTAAGGTCTTGTGTATGAGGAGGCTGCTATATTACTGTGATGTGTTCTTATTGCTTTTTCCCTTGAATCTGATCGGCAGCCAGTCTGTGTAAAAAACTAGTTTGATTCTTAAAATTGACACACTCACAGAGGATCATACAACTCAGCTAAAAAATTATTAGAATTGCATGGTAAAATTGTATTTTAGTTGTTGCTTGCATTAATGGAGCATGAAGGGAGAATCATAAACATCCAAACAAATTATTGAAAAATTGTTTGCTGTGGTTTTCTGAGTGCTTTTACATTGCTTATATCATGTGTTTACAATAGGAGGACCCCCTGCTGTTCTTTTTGGTTGGCAAGAAGGTTAAGTTAATGATGCATGAACATCTCCTGCTCAGTTACAATGCTCATTACGCCAGGGGTGATAGAACAGAGCAGAGAAGCGTCAAGAGTCACTTCATGCATCAGTAACCAGAGAGTAAAGCACTTTGAAACTACATGAGACACCTTTAGGGGTGATAGTAGTGCCACTCTCTCACCATGATGAGCTGTGTAGAGGGGACATGGAAAGCTGTCATCCTGACTGAGCCCTGGAGGATCAATATTATTATTATTATTATTAACATGTATTTATGTGCGTAGCACTGTAGCTCAATATTCCACAAAGGTGTACTATAGAACAAAGACAAGCTCATAACCTAATATTCGCCATACTATAAATCTATGCCAGCATGGGTAACCCCCCTCTATAGTATAATTTGGCTGTGGGAAAAATGGTGTAGTGGCCCTTTAAGATAATTTAAATTGTTTTCCATCATTCCTCATTCCTTTCTTTCTTTCTATAGCTTGCTAATGTCTCCTTAAAAGTAAGCATCATAAAAAACGCAAATAAAAGTGGTAGGGGCAATAAGAATTCATTATAATAGCTTAACATTTGCATTCAAAATAGTGACAACCGTCCGATTACTTTGCATAAACATGAACATAAATATTTCTACTTGTTTATTACTTCCCTTTAGCAGAAACAGCAGAAATTTTCAGCAACTTAGATTTCTTAAAGTATTGTATTTTATTAGTCATACAGTAATGGAAAATGATGAGTCTAGCCGAATCATCTTCATTGCAGCCCCATGTTCTCATTAGTGGGGAGGAGGGTAATTCATCTTAATCCCAAAACTGCTAAGGGTTTGCAGAAGAGATTTGGCTCCTTGCAATGTTACCAGCCTCTTCAGATCATGTCGAATTACCAAGTAAATCACTTTCAACTGCCATTGCTATTAACAAAAGCTCAGTTCAAAGAGAGCAGAAGCCTTAACAAATCTAGGAGAATCGCAACCTATTGATCCTTCCCTTGGATTAGTAATTGGGCAACAATAGACAGTAAAATCTGGGGAGTGGATATTTGAGTTTGCTTACACAGCAAGACAACGTCTCTCTCTCTCATTTTGCAGTGACACATTTTCCTTAAGTAGAAAAAAAAGGAGACTATAGATTCTATTTAAAAAAAAACTTGGCATGTGTGGAATACAGCAAAAGAGAGATGTTAGCACTTCATCAAATAATAGCTCTTTTCAAACAGGAACGGCATGATACAGATGAGAAAAAAAGAAGTATGTTCTGATGTTTTTAAAAGCTGAGAAAAGAATATCCTCCTTTATCTACAATTTAAACAGTGGAGTATAAATATTAGCATTAGCTCTGCAATACTGAAGAATGACTGGTGAGGTAAATTCAGTAAAGAAAAAAATCCTTGATGTTTGGAGATGTCGAGACGGGCTGCGGATTCACGGCTTTGTAAGGTTAAAACGTGGCTCCAAAGATTTCTCAGCAAACAAGATTTTTTTTCCTTTGATGGAAGTAAAAAAAAAGAAGTATGGTTGATCTAAAATGGTCTATTACTTAAAACATCACATTTGGCTTTCCGCCACTTCCATATATACGTGTAAGTAAAATACTACATAAAGAGTCAGTTATATGACATAAATATTTGGTCTTGTGCGTTTGTACAGTTACACATAATAAATTCCGGCTCTTTAATTGGGAGAACACAAATGTATCTTCAGGTTTACATCACTTTGATTAACAGGCCTAAAAAAGTCTTACAATTTTTACATGGAAGTGACTGGAAAATAAAAGAAACATGGAAAGAAAAATTCTTCTATAGCATTTTAGCTTTACAGGCATCAACTGGTATCCTCAATATCAACATTTAACTCTTTTCTCCCAACACACTGCCATTTAGTGTATAACTTGCATTTATATTATTTTTGCCAAAGTGCATAACCTTGCATTTATCAACATTGAACCTCATTTTCCAGTTTGCTGCCCAGTTTTCCAGTTTAGACAAATCACTCTGCAAAGTGGCAGCATCCTGCATGGAACCTATAGTTCTGCACAATTTAGTATCATCTGCAGAAATAGAAACAGTACTTTCAATGCCCACCTCCAGGTCATTAATAAACAAGTTGAAAAGAGGAAATGATGCCCCAATCTATCACTTATATAACGTCTCCCTGGGGATTTCCCTACCCAACAGCGCCACCTGGTAAGCAATTTAAATCAACAGTAGTTACATAACATTATTTATCCGACTTTTTACAAGAATATAAAATGCTAGCAACAACTTAAAAGCTGGAAGCAACACTAGAATTACAGCATCACATGAAGCAGGCAGCAGTCACTTTGTGAAAAGTGTTATTAAGGCAAACTTTGCCACATGCCAAAATCTTGTTTATGCTCCAGAATGGGGCCCCTGATACCCATGCTCATGCATTGGTTAACAATGAGATGGTGAGGAGGGAGGGAAAATGTGTGGAGACCAGTGAAATCTCGGAAATGCAGAATGGAAAGTGAAAGTAATTGACTGTCCTTACCTCTATGCCTAAGGCAAATTAATGACAATATATGATTATCATCTTAGAATTTTAAGAGTTTATAACAGTTCTGGGTGTTTTAATAAAACAAGAATTTGAGTTTCATGTTTAATTAGAAAAGGACTTTTATTATATGGTTTATTTTATGTCTGGGGGACAGGTCCCCTTTAAGTTTCCTTTTGGGCCTAAGTACAATGCATAATGTGTATCATTTTGCCAAATAATTAATTTCTTGCTAAAAAAGATGGTTACGTTTCCTTTCTTTGTCTCATAATTCTACTACATTTAACATGGTGATTCTAGATTTCCTAGTAAGCGATCATGCAAACCACAGTGTTCTAAATCCTGTTTAAATCTCATTGCTGGCACATTTACAGGATTTTGAGTATTTAATATATAAATTGATTACAACAAGATACATTTCATAACACAAAATTATAGATCACATATACAAATGCCATACATAAAAAAATCAATACGACGGATAAAAAGGATCATAACTCAGAAAACATCATCTTTTCTTGCAGCAGTAGGCAGGTTGGTCACCATTGTTTCCCTCATTATTTATTACAATTAGGGATTCAACGAATCCACTTTTTTGGATTCGGGCGAATCCCCAAATCCTTCACAAAAGATTTGGCCGAATACCGAACAGAATCCGACCCCTAATTTGCATATGTAAATTATGGGTGGGAAGGGGAAAACATTTTTTACTTCCTTGTTTTCGGACAAAAAGTCACGCAATTTCCCCCCCTAATTTGCATATGCAAATTAGGATTTGGATTCGGTTCGGCCGTGCAGAAGGATTCGGCCAATTACGAATCCTGCTGAAAAAGGCAGAATCCCGAACCAAATCCTGAATTTGGTGCATCCCTAATTACAATCAAGTCCAATATTAACAATTTAACAAAAAAAACAACACCTTGAAGGTAAATAGTAAACTAAATGTATAAATCAACACAAAATAATAAATAATAATAATAAATAATAATTCTGTATGCACCAGCCACAATGCTTGTAATGGTTGCAGTTTGTAGCTATTTCTACATTTTAAAGATACAACAGCTTCAGTGTAAAGGGCAAAGCACATCTTTATTATATATATATAATAATATATATATATATATATACATATAGACAAATACAAGAGTCCTCTGTACTCAACCCATTATCAATATATTTAAGACAGAGACATTTTGTGCATACTGCTTCTAAAAAATGCCTTACCCTTTAAACAAAACAGGGATTGTTTGTCCATATATTGCAATATATTTAAGCTGGCCAACTACATCAAAGTCATCCCATATCTGGCCAGTCCTACGCTCAATTTTCATCTGATTCATTAAGAATATATATATATACTGTATAGAATGAATAAAGTCACATTTTATTGTATTCAATTTGCGTGTCCAACGTTTCGGACACGCAAATTGAATACAATAAAATGTGACTTTATTCATCAGAACAAGTTGGAGTGCGGTCCTTTGTGGAATTCTATGATAACAAATTTTGATCCAGCACTCACCATCAAACTAATAGATCCGGATCAGAGTGCGGCTGCCTATGCTGAAATATATATATATATATATATATATATATATATATATATATATATATATATATATATATATATATATATATATATATATATATATATATATATATATATATATATATGTATATATAAGCAATGTAGAAGAGCGGCACTCAAAGGACTTGCTGAATCAATCTTCCAAAGTTTTAATTTGTTCAAAGTTTCGGTCCCCCACAGGGACCTTCGTCAGGAATCAAACAGTGTACAATTGCAGCACAGCACGTTATCACACAGCACCTGCTGCTCGCTCTTATGGCATCATCCAACTTCTTTAATCTCAACAACTGCATGAGGGCACTGGAAGTTAAAAGGCCATTCAGTACAATAAAACCGGAACTACTGAAAAAACATTTTTTTTTTAAAACTTGTAAAACTTGTGTTTCACATGGAAAAAATGCAGTTTTGCTGTAAAAACTGTTAGGTTACCTTTCTTTAAATTTATGTGTGTGTGTATTTATTGCTTGCAAGAATGAGCATATTGCCAGTACTGTATCCTAGTGTAATCAAAGGCAAAGAAGAATATATTACAATATAAATGTAAGGTGAAATGAAAGGGACACTATACCTTAAAATTAAAGGAGAACTGAAGCTTAAAAATATCTAGGCCAGAAATTCTGCACTTGTCTTAAAGGAACAGTAACACCAAAAAAAATGAAAGTGTTTGAAAGTAATGAAAATATCATGTAGTGTTGCTCTGCACTGGTAAACTGATCTGTTTGCTTCGGAAATACTACTATAGTTGATAGGAACAAGCTGCTGTGTAGCACTTACAGCATATGTCACGAGCCCTGTACATTTTTATTTTAAAAATGTATTCAATTATATTGACACCCCAGGGCCACTCCCCAAAATCTGCAGCCCTAGGCACAGGCCCTCAGGTGCCTATATATAAGTATGGGCCTGCACTAGGGCCTGGCCACAGCTAGAGGCCTATTTATCAATATCGACTTTTAGTGCTTTTAGAGTTTTTAAAACAAAAACAATTTGAAAACAACTGAACTGAAAAAAGGTGTTGGAAGGTGAACAACCCCTTAATTGTTTTTTTGCATTTTCTGTCTATATTGTCTTCTTGCAGCCTGACACCTGAAAAGCTATTTTGATTCATACCAAGGAGGCAACTAATGCAGCGTTCAATTTAGGATTTGGTCACTTACAGGCAATGATCTCTCTGCAGTCTTTTTGGTTGTGTCTGTGCATTTGTGTGAACCACAGTTTATGTGCATTGCCTTCCAAACATTTCTGCATGCACATGGCTCAGAGGGAAAATGAAACATTGCAGGCATTGCATTGGGCCGTTGCATTAGGTCAGTTCCCTAAACACCTTGACAGTTTGTAGACTGTGCTACAGATGCTAAAAGTATGCAGTGTACTTTCTTGATACTGATATTCATTTCATTCAAATATCTTGTAGCGATAAGTCTTCTTTTCAGGATACTCTGCAAACACCTTAGCAGCATTTGGAAACTGTTCAAATCTTGTATCTTGTTGAAAAGCTTATAATTTTGTGGTTTAATAATTGTAACATGAATATATTTAAAAAAAGAAAGATTTTCTATGTGCTTATACGAAGACTAGTTCTGTAAGAGAAAATGTAACGGTGCCTCTAATTCTATCTTTATTGTTCCGAAATCACATTTAACAGAAAACATTTGTAGGAACTTACAAAATATTATGCTTCATTTCTTACAAGCATTTAATTGGTCTATATATTTACACGGCATTGACTAAAAAATAGTTAGTTTTAGTGAGAAATAAATGTTAGAAGCGTTGTTTTTTTTTTTTTGCAATAGTGGAAGCACAGGGCCTTGTGAAGTTCAACTAGTTAAACTGGTTCCAGACTTAAATGGAACTAGTTGGGATTTAAATGGCCATCCAAAGAGAACAGCTATATATTGTTACTGGCCAACAGTACTTATGAGATTTGGCAGACAGAGAGCAGCTTAGTCAACTAAAATAGCAATAAAAGCAGTTCATACCAGTCCAGAGCCAAGTGAAGGGGCATGTGTCCTAACTGTCAGTCAATGCTGTGGTATTTATACAGTGTACTATTTTACCAACAAAATACTGTAAAAATACTACAAAGATATCTGCTTTATAGTAAATGTGACCTTGGATTTTAGACATTTGCAACATTTTCTGTTTTTGCACAATTGCATCTCTGCACACTCATACATCATGCTTTCAGAGTTCTTGGAATAGGTTTGAATAGACCCATGGTTTGAATTTTATTTTACACTTCTTCCTGTATAAAGTATTTTACTGAAGAAACGTCAATCCCTGGAAGTTTAGCTATGTTGTTGCTATGCTGTAATGAAATAACATATTTTCACATAAAATATCTTGCTTGGTTCATTTTAAAGGATTCAAATGCTGTCCAAATGTGTAAAAATGCAAAAACAGAGGTCTTACAAGTCACATAGGGAACAGCTTTGTCTACCCTGACTTATAGGGTTGTCTGAGGAATGGCAATGTGTTTCGAGAAGCTGGGTGCACATATAATATGATAGGGAACATAAAGAGGAGTTCAGTCCAACCAATCATCACATCTGAAGAGCAGTGGGGCTGAACTTCTGTAACATCTGGAATCCATAATATGGAATCTGCAGTACAGTTTTTAAATTAACAGTGCTTTTATGTGTGTAATTTAATTTTAGCCCTCTTGATTAAAAAAAAAAGTATGGTTGGAGTTTTTTTTACACCCTGTAGGTGGAAATGTAGGTGGATACTAAAGTCTCCTTATACATACAAGAGGAAACCAGCACGGTAGGGACTAAGGCATTATCCATACTGGAATTTGCGGTGTTACTCCATAGAAAAATGGAAGCATATTGATATAACAAGTATCAATTAAAAAAAAAAAGTAATTGCTTATGCTAAGCATGATCAGATGAAAGGGTGCATGATGTCCCTCTGTCTGTTCAGAACCAAACTCTTCACCTATTTCTGGATTTTCTCCCCCCCCCCATCCAAATGATTAGTCAAAATATTAAAGGGTTGTTCACCTTATTATCTTTTAGACTGGAATATGAATATGAGAGGGCTGAATAGAAAGATAAGTAGTAACAACATTAGTAGCCTAAAGGTGGCCATAGACACACAGATCCTATTTTCGGATTGCGTGTGGCGTGTGCCGACATCTTTCGTCCGGTGGAGATCGGTCGTTTGGTCGATCGGTCAGGTTTGATTTTGAGCATTTGTTTTTTAGATGGGACCAGTGACCAACTTTTGGTAGCATTTGTTAATGAGCCATATATGTTATTTTTCTTCTCTGATGTGACGTTTTTGTTGATTCTCTACCTTGTAAGGATTCCAGCATTGTTTCTTGACTTGTCTCTATTACAGTGCTGATTGGGGCTACTGATTTGGATCTGATTTTGCTTAATATCTGACTTTCATTTTGTCTTGAGTCTCCTTTTCGATAAGCTGCCTGTCTGTGAATTGTGTTCTGCTTAGTAAAGCTGCCTGGTAGTTAATCACTTCAGTCTCCTATTCAGTATGCTGTCTGCCTTCAAAGTCTACTTTTCTGCTAAAAAGCCTGCCTCTACAGTTTCTCTGCTACTGCTCCATTGCTGCTGCCTATATCTCCTTGCACCCTCGGCTATTCAGCCTCCGCTTATGTCACACAGTTTCTCTACTCCAGTGGAGAAAGGGCCAATCTGTCCCATATGTGTACTTAAAGTAATAATTGAGATCACTGTGCACACCACTAGGATTTTTGCTACAAAATGTAAATATGAGCATTTTCTGGCCAAAATCTGCCCTATGTATGTATTGAAAGGTGATTTGGATTCATTCTTGCCACTTCACATAAAGGAAAGGTGCAGGATGGATTGATTTCTTCTCCTCCTCTACCATCATAAAACTGTGTGACATAAGCCTAAGTAACATTAGCTTAAACTGTAATTACACTTACCATTCCCTGTTTTCTTCAGCTCCATTGTCCCTCTTCTAGCAAAAAAAAAAAAGATTATTTTATTATTTTTCTGTGGCAGTTTAGTATTAGATACAGTATATTGTTAGTTACCTTCAGTTCAACTTCTCTCCATTACCTGTGGAAAATAAAGGTTTGTTGAAGGCACATTCCTGTCTGTATGCTGATCAAAGACTGAATTATGGCTAACTGTGCTGTACTTAGACATCAAGAAAGAAGGACGGCACTCCAGTACATGGAATATACTTTTATTCCAAGCTCATGCAAGGATCCAACGCTCTACGCGTTTCGGGAATCACTCCCTTAATCATAGGCATCGTATATTCCATGTACTGGAGTGCCGTCCTTCTTTCTTGATGTCTAAGTGAATTTCAGCAGTGGGGACGCTGCGGACAGAGCACCCGATTGGAGCAGCAAATAGGGAGAGTGAACTTGGAGTGGTCCTTCTCTGAGGAGTTAAGTAACTGTGCTGTACTTGCCTGTATTCTGAGCCTTAGTTCTCTAGAGAATTCCCTTTATTGTATCTTGCACCTGCAGCCTGTAAGAGGCTTATTAGCTACATGTCTAACAACACCTACAAAACCGGACAGAATAACTTTTTTTGGCAGACAGGGGTTAGCACCGCTCCCTTGCTACAATAGGGCCCTAGGTTCAAATTCAGTAAGATTACTAACTGCAAGATGTATTGATGTTTGCCATGGGGGGTAATTCACAAGAGCAGTGGTCTAAGCACAATTGGCATATATTTTACCCACAGTACAGTGCTTTTTTGCCATAAGTACAGAATAACGGTGGTTGCCAGGAGGAGATATGCCACATTCACCACAAACACGCACAGGAAATCAACCACCTCTTTATGAAACTTTTCATAGTGTGTGAATGTGATAGGGACCAACAGAGTGTAAACTGAACTCCCTTTGGAATGTGTGGTTGCTATAAAACTAAGGGATGATAATAATTTCCGACAGTCAGTGTACTCTTTCAGAGGACCAAGTAAAAAAACCAATAAGTCCCAGTTTACTTCTTGGTGTCAGTGGCTTATATGGGTTCAGTCACACATAACGACTTGAGAGGAGGAGTAGAAAGTATTGCATGGGTTTATATCTTTTATTAAACATCCCGATTGTCTACATTCTAATATATGTGAAAAATTAAGAAAGATGCTCCTTACTAAACTGCTTGCAAACTGTATATTATTATGGTAACTCCCCATAGTATTTAATGCCAGCTGGAAAGTCTTCCAGTTTGACATAACTTTTATAAAAACAGGTTTACAAACTAAAAAACACTTTTTTTTGCTTTTTTGTGTATTCACTGCAATATTAATTATATTGATAACTGTGATGCAAGTAGCAGATGCTCAGCTGTACTCTCATTGGTTGTTTAGTTTACTGTGTGGAAGCGTCCTCCATATTCTGGGTTGAAGATGGTAGTGGTGAGTTTTCAAGATTTTGCAGCCAGGAATATAAGCAACAGTTTATACAGAGTATAACTAAACTGGAGCTGACAACAACTTTAACTGCCATTATGGATTTATAAGAAAATAAAGATCTGAATAGCATTCGAATTACAATTGTTAATTACTGTATTTTTGCCATTTCATCTTTGCTTTGTTCCCGGGTTAAAAAAAGGCCAAATGTGTTATTTGTGGCACAATTAGCATGAATGTGTTTCCACTTTTCACACAGACCTCTTGTCTATTGATCACACATTGACTGCTTAAGACAAAGCAGAATTTCTCTCCTTAAGTGTGAGATTAGATGGCCCACATTGTTCAACTGGAGATAACAGGCTGTGACAATGGCTGTTTGATTAAATGAGACCAGTGTGATGGGAGCAATAAGATAGGGAGAAGCAGAAGGGACACAAGAGGGAGGCTTCCTAATTGGGAGCAGCAGTGTGCTGCTTCTTTTGTCCCTAGTGAGGGAGGTATTCTGTCCATCAGGCAGGCGTCAGGCGCCAGCTCCAGGACAAAGGCTTGTCTGCTGCCAGGGTGGCTGGGATTTCCAACTGCCCACCCATTCTATTTTCCAACAACACTTAACCCTTTCTCTTTTACACTAGACAGAATGAAGCCACAAGTTCACTGATTAGTCAGCACAGCAATCATATGAAAGCAAGGACAAGGGCAAATAAAGTTGCTTGTTCCCTTTTTATCACAAATATTTCTACTTAAGACAAAGTTGCATATATATATATATATATATATATATATATATATATATATATATATATATATATATATATATAATACACAAAAGCCGTGAATATCCTGTAAATTATATCCTTATAAACGGTGAGTTCTGATGTCATTTCTGTCACATGACTCACTGAAACTTGTGTATTATAATAAATAAAGTACCCCCTGTTGCAAAATATGAGGATATTAGAAGTTACCTCGCAGTTCCATGACCTGTATAAAAACACTCGGCCTTCAGCCTCGTGTTTTTATATGGTCATGAAACTCCTCGGTAACTTATAATATCCTTATATTTTACAAGAGGGGGTACTTTATTCACTATATATATATATAGATATATATAACCATAATTGCAAAGAATTTTTAATTTTAAACTACAAAGAAGCAGCACAATGCAAACATGGCAAGCAATTAAAACCAACTCCCAACTGATCCAGAAAATAAACTTGTACATCTTACTTACATATAGTTTTAGGTGAACTGCCCCTACAAGCGTTCAAAATTCTGACCTGTGACCTCTGTGACAGAATGCTCTGTTAGAAAGATGTCATCCCAGCCACAGAACATTAGGAATTTGCTGCTCTGAAGACCCTTTCCCTTGCTGGTGCATTTTGGCCGGGGAGCCAGGGATTGGGGCTCACCCTAACCTTCGCAGGAAGGTGAACCCATAGGCTCGGGACGCCTTTAGAGCCTTTTCTTTAGGTTTTGGAGCCCATGCCTTCAGGTAGGACTCGGGATGCACCCTGCACTTTATCACTGTGCACTTAAAGGGTGATAGGAAGCACAACCTCAGGCTTTCAAAAAATTAGATAAACAACCATACCAACAGGTTGGTTTTTTTTTTAGCTTTCTTTTGGTCTGCAGTAACAGGGTATTTTTGGTGACCTCTCTAAAAACTATGGACAAGTAAAACTAAAAATGGGCATTCTGTTGCCTTAAGCTTGATAAAAGGCCAAGAGCAGCATTAAACTTTACTGTAATCCAATGTCTTGCCGTGTGTTTGGATTAAAGGCATTTTTATTGGAATAAGGTGCTGTACATTTACTCTCTACATACATTGGTGCTGTTGTCTGGCAGGGAGCTACTGTACTTACCACGTGCACAAAGGACAGGCCCGGCTTGTACCCACTGATTCTCTGCTCTGCACCTTGTTTCGGATAATTTTGCCCTGGGGCAGAAGTGCTCTGTGCAGGGTCTTTTTAAATTACCCAAAGCCCCATAAATATACCCCAGAATTTACTGGTGTGTATATCAGTGTTGGGAAGCTGTAACCCATGTGTCCTGGTACCCTTCAAAGCCTTAACAAAACATAGAGGCCATTTTTTTTGCTCTATGTGTCTGTTTAGATCTGCCTTTTCCAGAATAGTATCTGAATACTCTTGGGAAAACCCTGGCTCTGCATCTATCACTACATCCCTGTGATGCTCTACATTATTTCATATTTACTCAGTTCAAATTCATTGTGTCTATTATTAGCCAGGGCTGCCTTGCCTTTACCACTGTATTTATTGTGAATGTAAAGTGCACGCTACTGAGGGATTAAAGCTTAATACCCTAATACTCAAATGCCTTTAAGGGACACTATCATGAAAAGACAAACAGTCATTGTGTTTGTGTAAAACCACCGTGTAATGCTGAGCAAATAGTGTAGCACTGAGATTTTTTTTTTCTACCTCTTGTAATCATTTTTCAGGTTGCACTGAGAAACATAACTCTCTGTGACCGTGAGGTTTGTATCTACTTTCCTTTTGTTAAATGACAGCAGCCTAGGCATGTTTTATGACTAAATAAGTCTGTGAAAATGAAAAATAGTGTCATTGTTCATTTAATCTCCATCTGACCTAACCCAGAGAAACAGCAATTGGCAATATCAAGGACAAGTCTCAAGGCCCAAGGTTAAATAACAAAATAAATTATCATGATGCAAGGTCTGAACATAATGATTTAAAGGGGATGTAAATCCCCCAATCAAAACAATTTATCACTTTCACATGGAAGTGTGAATGACAAAGAACGATACAATACTTTGGAGTATTATAATTGTTATTAGCTGCAACTGTTAATTTCATTTAAATCCTTTTTCCCATTTCATGTGTCTAAATTAAATATTAAGGGTTCACTGTAAATAATTATTTTCTGGCTGCATTTTTTGCCCAAAATTATATCATTTGTTTGCTGATTCAGCTTCAGACAGTTTTTCCACAACTTTCCATATATCTCCAGAATGCTTTTCTAACCCTATTACATACATAGTAACATAGTAAGTAAGGTTGAAAAAAGACGCAAGTTCAACCTTTTAGTTTTTAGTTTTTTTTAATCTGCCTAACTGCCAGTTGATCCAGAGGAAGGCAACAAAACCCATCTGAAGCCTCTCCAATTTGCCTCAGAGGGGGAAAAAATTCCTTCCTGACTCCAAAATGGCAATTGGACTAGTCCCTGGATCAACTTGTACTATGAGCTATCTCCCATAACCCTGTATTCCCTCACTTGCTAAAAAGCTATCCAACCCCTTCTTAAAGCTATCTAATGTATCAGCCTGTACAACTGATTCAAGGAGAGAATTCCACATCTTCACAGCTCTCCCTGTAAAAAAAACCCTTCCAAATATTTAGGCGGAACCTCTTTTCTTCGAATCGGAATGGGTGACCTTGTGTCAGCTGGAAAGACCTACTGGTAAATAAAGCATTAGAGAGATTATTATATGATCCCCTTATATATTTATACATAGTTATCAGATGGGGCCTTACCAGTGCTCTATAAAGTGGAAGAATGACCCCCTCCTCCCGTGACTCTATGCCCCTTTTAATACAGCTCAAGACCTTATTTGCCCTTGATGCTGCTGACTGGCATTGCTTGCTACAGCCAAGTTTATCATCTACAAGGACTCCAAGGTCCTTTTCCATAATGGATTTGCCTAGTGCAGTCCCATTGAGGGTATAAGTGGCTTGGATATTTTTACATCCCAGGTGCATGACTTTACATTTATCAACATTGAATCTCATTTGCCACTTAGCTGCCCAGATTTCCAGTTTGTCAAGATCATGTTGCAAGGATGCCACATCATGGATGGAATTAATTGGGCTGGATGGTTTTGTGTCATCTGCAAATACTGATACATTACTTACAACACCCTCCCCTAAGTCATTAATGAACAAGTTAAATAAAAGAGGACCCAATACCGAGCCCTGAGAGACCCCACTAAGAAACGTACTCCTTGCTATAGAAGGATGTGGCCTTATTATATTAAGAACAAGGCCAGCGAAAGTTCTTTGTAACCCTGTAACATGGCTTGGGCAAAGGGGACTGGGGGTCCGACTGTTGAATACCCAAAGGTCTCACAACCTTAAAAAACCCGCACCTGACCCTAACCCGCAGTAAGCTCCTATTTTATATACTTGCTCTACGTGCCCCGCCCCCTTCCATGATGTCAAGACAGAGCACACTGGCATGCAAGTATATAAAAAGGAGCATGTCTGGCGGAAGTGGGGCACTAGGAGGCCCGCAAACTTTGTGCAGAAGTCGACTCGAACCTGCCAGACCCACTGGTTTCTGTTTGGCCCGCACATCAGTACTTGCCGGCCCTTGAATGCATTTTGACTCATTTTCCCAACAATGCTTCTTTGTATATTAATCACGTATTAAACTAACAAGCAGCAGGAAGTACAAGACAGGGTGCAAGTCATGGCATAGGTTGCAAATAATCTTGTTTTCCAAATATTAGATGCCATCATTCCAGCCTCAACGAGACAAAACAGAAAATCATATCAAATTTTATTACTATCATCTTTTAGTAGCCAAGCCTGGCAGGCACCAAGTTTATGGAGTGAACATAATTGTAATCACTTTTAGCAAGAAATGTATATTCTACACTGTGTGTCAGAAGACAGCTGCTGTCAATACAATGTGAAAAAGTGACAGCGATCAGAGCTCATAGCAACAGGTGTTTGGTTTTGGAAAAATAGATCCTCTGCAGTTCCCAATTCATCATAGTAAAGTTAAAGGAACATATTTAAAATATAGGGTCAATTCACAAACTCACCTGCAACTGGGTGTGCTCAAAAATAGACATAATGGGAAACTTAAGATGGTACTTGCGTCTAAACTCCTGCACCTCCATATTGGTACAAATTGCATCTATTGCAGTTTCTACATGGGCAGTCATAAATGACCCTTTATAAGGGTGATTTTTAAAGAAAAAAAGGTGAATGTAGTCATGCAACTTTTGGTGCTTTCATTGCAAAAATTTTTGGCATTAATTTACAAAGTGCAAATAAACAAAGCTACAAAGCCACAAGCATTTTACCCCTACAACAAAGAGTAGCATTATCAATTAATGTAAAACATAAAAGCGTTATTTACTTACCATGAGTGCAATATGTAAAGAGCAATTTTAGATGCAATTGGATTATCTTCATATTCTGCTTTATTGAACAAAACAAAAATTAATACAATATCCAGTAAAAAAACATTTAGTTCCATTATGTAAGTATAATATTAAACAAACATAATTTATGATAACTATCACATACAATAAAGAATCTTAACTTATACAAGTGAGTGCAATGTAGAAAGAGCAAATTCAGATGCAATTGCAATGTTTTATCCACAAAGCAGTGTTTATCCCATAACGCCAGTATAATTGCATCAAGGAGAGGGTGATGCATCTGACGCAATTGCGGCCAGTGCATTAAACTAAGCACATTTGCACATGCACTTTAAAGCAAATGGAATGTAATTACGTCCAGGTAGGTGGTAATTCCTGTGTTCTTGTGCATCAGTGCATGGATATTATCAAAGCAGAAAGAACGGGTGCATTGTTGCTCTTGCAAGTTGCAAAGGAGTACGTATGGGTTGAAGTACTTTTCTGTATAGCGTTAGTGCACTGAAATTTGCATCTATAATAGTACTCTGCACCTACAATTGTAAATAAGCTTTATTTTTTCATATACCCAAATCCAAGTTCCAGGCAGGAATTAAGTAGATACAATACAGTTGGGGTTAGGAACTAATCAAAAGTCTAGTAGTCTGAGCCCCATCCTGCTGGGCGGAGCCTGTGAAAAATAGTACAAAGAAAATGGGACATTGGGAAGTTTCTCTACTGTATTATTGGCAAATGTTAATGAATGGATAAAGTCGTATGGCTTCAAAATAATGATGGCTCTGTTGTGCAACTACAGCCAAGCTAATTGCTGTAGTGTGTTCTTTTCAATACCATCTAGTTTTAGTCGTTTCATGAGCATCTTTGTAATTCCTAGTTGAAGAAGAATTACTCAGCACTACATATAGTCTTAATTGGGGTAAAATGAAATAAATGGAACACCCACCAAAAACCATTGCATGGATTCCCCAACAATAACCATGCCCATACTTTTGCATCAGCATAACCACTTTTAAGCAATTCTACAGCCTACTGGCCTGTGTATAGGGACAGTAAAAACACATTTTTTATTTTTGTGTGTGTTTTTTTTCATGAGTTTGGAATTTCAGCAGCACAGGTCTAATTTACAATTGCAACCAGGCAGTGGTTTGCATGAGATACTAGAAAATGAATAGGGGAGGGCCTGAATAGTACAGCTGTATTAAAACGTAACAATAACAATACAATTGCGACCTCACTGTTAGCGACCCCCATCTGAAATAATTCAAAACTATGAAAAAAACCTGAAGATCAGCTGAACAGCTGCCAAGAAACTTTATGACATAATAGAAACTTAAGGTGACCTACCATTTTAACTGCAAGAGTCATTCAGTTAAACTAAGGATTATTACAGAGCCTGGTTGGAGAAGTGCGAGGGGCAGGACACAGATAGACTGTGGAAGCCAGGCCTGGACTGGCAATCTGTGGGTTCTGGCAAATGCCAGAGGGGCTGCTATAAGGTTCCATAGAAAGTCAGTATTTAGTGGGCTGGTGGGGGCTGTTTGGGCCTCTATGTGGGCTGATTGGGCCTCTGTGTACCTGAAATGCCAGGGCCTATTTTAATTCTCAGCTGGTAGAAGCAAAGCCACAGACACATGACCCTGTAAGACCCTATACAAAGGAATGTAAGGCTATCAATGATATATTGAACAGTAGGAAATATTGCACATTGCTGGCCAATGGGTGGGAATGGCTGGGCAGAGCAGAGCTGTACCACAATACCATGATTGCTGCCCTGAATGCACCAAAATGCATTGCTTAAATTCTGCAGTATGACCAGAGCCGCAGGCTGACTGTGATGACTTATTATATTTACATTTAATTAAATCTTGTGTCTAAATGAAACCCTGATTATAAATAGAGTACATGTTCTCCTTAGCCATATTATTTTTTCAGTGCCACATGTTAGTAAGCAGTAATATATTAAGGACAATCTTCTTGTGGTGACTGATCCAGAGAAAACAGCATATACTTTAAAAGTGAACACTGTGGTTACTTACAGCTACCCTCTTCAAATGCAGCCAAAGCCAGGAGACATTAACAGTGGCAATTTATATGATTACACATCCCACCAAAGCTATTTGCTCAACAAGGATTCTTTTGTTATTATTAAATGCCTTTCCTGTTTTCCACAGCCTAGAATTAAACTCATCAGATCACATTCATCCTCGTATAAAGCACAGAAGTCATGTTAGGATAGCAAGGCTATCTTGGGCTCTGTACAGTATATCTATGCCAGATTGCTAATGCCAAAAACAAATTATACAAGATTTCTTTTTCACCTGGACTGTCCATGATATAAACAGGTATATTGGATATGGCAAGAGTGACAGGAGGTAACACAGTATATTGAACATGTATTTACCAACCCATAAAGCTTGAAACAGGCCTCACATTAAGAACAGTTTTACAGCGTCTGCATAGAAATAAAAATCTTTGCAATCTATGCAGACATGAGCAAATGTGACCCAGCTGGCCCCCTGCAGGTAAAAGACATGTAACAACATCTCGGTCTTGGAGGATTATGGTTCACTTTAAAGGTGTCAGAAGGAATGATATGTTCACTTTTAAGTATATATTTACTGATACATCTATAGCACATATCATGTTTCATATTCATTTATACAGTCAGGTCAATTTAATTCAAGGGAACAAATGAAAATTTAATACAGGCATGGGAAATGTTTATCCAGAATGTTCGGACCTAGGGTTTTTCGGTAATGGATCTTTCTGTAATTTGGATCTTCATACCTTATATCTACTAGAAAATCATATCAAAATTAAATAAACCCAATAGGCTGGTTCTGCTTCCAATAAGGATTAGTTTGGATCAAGTACAAGCTACTGTTTTATTATTACAGAGAAAAAAGGAATTTTTAAAAATTTGGCTGATTTGGATAAAATGGAGTCTATGGAAGACGGCCTTTGCGTTAGTCTGAGCTTTCTGGATCACAGTTTTCCGATTAACAGATCCTATAACTGTACGAGCTTTATTACATAAAAATAAGAAACTTTTTAAACATAATTTAGTATAAATTCTGCACCATTTCTGAAATGATCAATGTACTCTTTAGTATCCTCCTCTAGCATCTTTCTCTGTTTTTTATCTCTATTAATGCAGGAGTTGGAGTCAGAGTTTGACTGACAGCTACAGTATAATACATCATTGGTGTGGGTTCTCTTTGCCTAGACAGTGTATTTGAGCTAACTGTCTTGGAAGTTGGACTCCAACTTCTGTATGCAAAGAGACTAGAGAGAGACAAATTGCTGAGAGGGGTACGTTAAAGATCATCTTAATCAGGCCCGGATTTGCGGCAAGGCCGCATAGGCCCGGGCCTAGGGCGGCAAAAAAATAGGGGCGGCATGCCGCCCAGCCGCATTATGGGGACGCGTTTGTTTTTTCGCCGGCGCGCTGGGAAGGGGAGGAGAGGTGGGCGCTAGGACCGCGCAGCCGCCTGGTCGGACCGCGCGGCCTAGGGGCGCGCCTCATTGAAATCCGGCGCTGATCTTAATTACATCAGAAAAATTGAATTTTTACTAAATTGTCTTTAGAAAGTGAGCTCATATTTATGTTTGCATTAGTTTCCCGTTAAGAAAAACAAATAGGTTTACAGTGAAAATGAAAACAGATGCTATCTGGATCCATGGAATCTTATTGCATCACTTGATGTTATTATTTAAATATAAATTTATACCACATTATAAAGACACAGCTTGAATAATAGTATAGAAATGATTACAATTAAATTGTTGATTTAATAAGAAGCATGGAACAGCCAGGACTGCTGTATGGGACCAGGTGAATTTTAAGCAGCATGCGAATTACATGCTTGTTGGAATCAAAAGCAGGACCCTAACCTAGTGATGCAGGGCAGCAATGTGGTACAGGACTCCATTTAGTTTCTGTTTGCCACCAGCTAATTCAATTACTGCCACCAGAAGCACTCACAATGGAATGGTGCAGGGAATGTTTCTCCAGGGATACCTATAAGCATTGGCAGCTATGGCCAGTGACAGAAGTGGTGCAATAATCTGCAGTGCATCTACAGTTGTCAACTTCTCCAAAACATCAGCAGTGATGTCAAAACTCTTCTGCTTACAGATATATACAGTATGCTACAAATGCAATGTTCCTTTACCAAGTTACTGTGGGAAGGTAGAGTAAAGAATGAAATGCAGAGAGCAGATTATGTGAGTCATGCCCACTGCAGGATTTAGGAAAGGCCACTCAGACCACAAAAGACAATGAATGCAGAGCTTTAGGCAGATGCCAGCATGCCCATAATGTACATAAAGACAAACAAAAACTACTGAATATTTTTACTTTTACAGATTATTTTTCTTCATACAATTTTGAATGTTATTCATCTGGTTTTTACCCAACCTATATGTGCTAATATGTTGTGTGCATTCCATGAAAAGAAAACTCTCTGATAATGCCTTTGAAAACTGGCATTGCTGCAAAGACTACAGCTGGCAATGAAACCAGCTCTCACAGTGTTTTTATCTTTCCTCTACCTTGGAGCATATTGTCCCTAGAGATGACTTAGGGTTATGGTCCCACTCTTGAGCATGCACAGTTGATGCTGATGCCATGCGTTTATCATAATAATCACCCAAATACATAAAAATATTTCCAGTGCCAGCACTATGGTCTTTGCATGCTGGCAAATGAAAATCTCAGGAGCCATCTCGCCAGCTTGCTAGTTGTAACCAATTAAAGTGACAACAGGGTTTGCCTGGACTGGTGGGACACAGGGAAATAAACAGGTGTGTCCCGCCAACCCAGACCCAGAAACCCTGGGCGCTGCCTCCTGAACTTCCCACATAGCCCTGATTGCGGCTGCAAAAATAATAAGCACACAGGGCGGGCATGGGGTTGCAGGCCCCTGAGGCAGCACTGGTGGGCCCTGGACCCTCCTTTAGCAGGGAAGATCTGTGTCTCCAAAGATGCCCCAGTAGTTCCCCATCTTCTTTTCTGCAGATTCACTGCACATGCACTGTGCTGCTTTCACTTACTAACCTTAGGGGCCCACTTACAATATACAGTACACATAGAATATAAATGTCACAATAAAAGGCTGATTAGTAATTAATACAGATAATTACTACATGGCAGCACAGAAACCAGTGCAATTAGCATCCGAATTTAATAATCAGCCCCGTAGCATCAGCTTATATTACAGACAAACCTCGTGTTCTGCTTGATAATTTACAATGACCCCTAAGCTTAGCTTCTCAAAAGCTGCTCAGAGCCCACTGAGCATGTGAGTGTCGCAAACACTTTCCAAGATGGTGACCCCCTGTGACAAGTTTGAAGTCCTGGATCATTACTGCTATTGAGAAGCTGAAACATTAGGCTGGTACAAGAAGTTCAGCATGTAAAATATGGCATTTTTGGCCACATTTATTTTTATAGTTTAGATCTCCTTTTAGGGTAATGGCAGAAAGGACAATGTCAAGCCATTTGTTGCCCTGTTATTTTGTAGCTCAATGTGAATGAAAGAAAATGCCTGAAATTACTTCCCTATTCACCATTATGAGTTTGGTCCTGTCAAGTTTCACACAAGTATTGCCGCTGCTACCTTTTTGGCTGAAATTCACCTGACAATTGACAGGAGGGGTTTAAAATGTTTTGAGTCTCATTTCTTTGTATGTGAACACAGAGGCTCAATAAGCCAGAGGAATGGAATTAGTACAGGTATAAAACCTGTTATTGAGAATGCTTGGGACCTGGGGGTTTCTGTATAAAGGCTCTATCCATAATTTGGATTTTCATACTTTAAAACTACTGAAAAATCATTTAAACATTAAATAAACCCAGTAGGATTGTTTTGCCCCCCCCCATAAGGATTAATCATATCTTAGTTTGGTACTGTTTATTATTACAGAGAAAAAGGAAATATGCTTTAAAATTTTGTATAAATTGATTAAAGATGGAGTATATGGGAGATGACCTTCCCGTGATAAGGAGCTTTCTGAATAATCGGTTTCCAGATAACCTGTACTTAAAATTGCAGTGTTGTATTGTGGAATTATCTAATCACACCTACTATTAGAAATGTTGTAAAGTTCAGGTGCATGTAGTTTCCCTTTAAAATCATCAAAATGTATGTTAAAAAAAATAGGTATTACAAAAAATCTAGAAAAAAATATAAAAAAAAGCTATTTAATTCTCTGAAACTAAAAGCTACATGCAAATCATTCAGTTCCATGCAAACCAGGTGATTGTTTTGAAGATTTCCTAGTAAGCATTCAATCAGCCCTTGTAGTAAAAAATGTTACTTATTTACACACAGACAGAAACAAACATGCTTTGTTTTCAGCTCTCTCTCTGCTTAATTCAACCATAACAGGCGAGTATTTTGTCTGTGTGATTAATTTGAGGCCAGCAATTACTGTACAAACAAGAACGGAGCACAGGTAGCACTTCCCAGCTCTTTAGCAGCACAATAACTGTCTCCGCCACAAAAGGCATCACAGAAAGATTGTAATAAAAAGACGCCACTTTTTTTCACCAGACTAAAATGAAATGTGTTAAAATGTTTGCCGTAAACTGAATAAGGCTATGCTCGGGAGACTGGAGAATCTATCATTAGGGTTGTATGATGATGATTGCTGGTCTTTGCTCAAAGCTTCACAGTTTCCTACATTATACACAAGAAATGAACGGCTGTGTTCAGGGAATCAATTTACTTAAAACTGGACACATTCAGTGGTTTAAAGGAGTTGTTTCATCATATTTTAATATGATGTATTCTAAGACAATTTGTAAATGGTCTTAATTTTTTATGGTTTTTCAATTATTTACCTTTTTGTTCAGTAACTCTCCCAATTGGTATTTTAAGCAGTAAACTATGGTCTTATTTACCCTAGAAACCAGGCAGTGGTAGTGGCAATGGTTATAAGGAGAGGCAGGAATATCAATGGGAAAGGGCTGAAAGATTTATCTTGGGATTTACTTGCAAATTCCCCATTGACTACAGATATATGTGTAATGCTAACTTGGGCTAGGCAGACCAAAAGGAGTTAATGTCCAGCTAGTGCTTACAGCATGGGTTACATGTGACTCAAACATCCCAGGCTAGGGCCTTCGCTAAATGGAGGATTCAATGTGTGGTGTAGTGCAACTACAACTGCCACAGGCTACTGTGCTATAAAACAGGAAAAGAATGGGCACCAGGAGGTTCTTGCAGTCAAACAGAATAAACCTTTATTTGTCAGAGACAAATTATTCACAGGGTACTTAAGTCCAGGGCCGTCATCAGGGGGGCACAGGGGGTACAAGTGTACCTGGCCTGGGCCTGAAGGGGGGCTTGGCAGTGCTGAACTTTTCAAAAGAGCTGGAAACTCTTGACAGCCTCAAAGCCGTGCCTCCTTCCGAAGTCGCGAACAGCTGAAATGGCAAAAAAAACGAAGTCACGAAGTTGCGAAAAGACCCGAAGCCACGAAAATAGCTGAAGTCCCGAAGCGGTGAAAAGACCCGAAGTCACGAAAAAAGCAGAAATTTAAATAATGAAGCCCCGAAATGACCCAAAAATACCCAAAATCCCGAAAGGAGGCGAAGCTGAAGTCGTGAAGCCATGAGTTCAATTCCTCTGAACACCAATGTGTGCTTTTTTTGTTGTTTTTTTTTAATCCCCTGGCCACCAATGTATTATTTTAATACTCTATAGGCCCCTGCCACCAATGTTTTTTTTAAAAATATTCTTTGGGGCCCCAATTATTTTTAACTTATAAGGGGGGCCCTGGCGCAAATGTTTTTTTTTTTTTTTTAAAAATGTTCTTTGGGGGCCCAATTGTGTTTTTGACTTGTAAGGGGGGCCCTGGCGCCAATGTTTTTTTAAAAAATATTTTTTGGGGCACCAAACTTTTATGGTGGGCCCTGGTGCCAATATTTTTTTTTTACTTATAAATAGCTTTTTTTGTGTGTATGTCGGGGTTACTTTTTTTTAGAGCTGGTGTATGTGTGGTCTTTTAAAAGGCCAGTAACATTAAAAAAAAAAAATTAAAAAAAATTGTTTCTACTTGACGAAAAAAAACCACCAAGACAGTTTTAACTTTAAATTCACAAAGTCTTTATTAAGAAATTACTTACTGATTCTCTGCTTGCGCTCCTCCTTCTGAAACGGCAACAGGGCGACGATCCATTGTGCGTGCATCGCTCAATTTCTCATCCCTGCCTTTTATAGGCAATAGCCAGGGAGGAGAAATCGATCGCCGCAAGATGTATCATCACCCTGTCTTGGTGCTTTTTTTTGTTAAGTAGAAATGAATTTTTAAAAAAACATTTTTTGTTACTGGTCCTTTAACTGTGATGTGGAGTGGGTGTGATCTGGGGCAGGGCTTGTGGCCAGGTGGGCGGGGCCCAGGAGGCCCCCAAATTTTTTTTGTATGGGGCCCCGTGATTTCTAATTGCGGCCCTGCTTACATCAGTACAGAGGCATTTGCAGAATATATATGCACACCCCGCTCACACAGAGCTGACAGGCTCACAAAGAGCTCATAGATAGAGGCAGAATATATGTAGGCACACAACTCACACAGAGCTTCAGAGGTAGAGGCAGGTGCCACATAAAGCCTAACACCCTATCAACTGTGGTCCCTTCACTGTAGGCAAATCTTACAGCCTGGGAAGCTACTCCCTGCGCTACACCTCCTTGATGCACAAAGCTGCTGTTTCTCTCTTCCCTCTCTGCCTTACTCTCCTAGAGAGTCTATAACATTATATTCCTGCCACTCACTAGCCTCATTTATGGGGTCCCTGCTCCCTGACTTATCTCTCTACAGCACATGGCTTTTCTGGGTCTTGCTGTACCCAGGCTCCCCTGGGCACACTCAGCTGGATCAGCATCCAGAAGTTAAAGAGTAAGATCCACCCCTTCTCACTCACTATACCAAAGTGTGAAAGGACGTGGTCACAGCGCCTCCTGGCCAATAGCACAACTATGCAAATGACATCTAGCTACATGGCATCTGCCCAACAACTAGGGAGATCAGGAAGTGTAGGGAATTAAAGCCATAGGGACACATTAACCCCACGGGTCCCTACATATGTATGCGCAGGACTGCCAACAAGGCAGTACATACTCTAGTAAGGGGCTCTGTGGCAAAGGGGGTTCCCATTCTACTTGCTGGCAGGGCCTACTGCCCATGAGGCTCAGGCAACTGGTGGGTTAATAACTGCTCAATTAATACTATGGGCCCCCATGATTATAGCCCTGATTATATGTACTGAAAGAACTACCTATACATTATGTGTCCCTGTGAGTTATTTGTATCGCTTAGTTATAGAGAAGAAAGGACACAGGTTGTGTGCAGTGCATCAGTGACACTGTTAGTTTGGGCCTGTGCTTTGGTCACTACCTGTGCTTTCATCATCATCATCATCATCATCAATATGGTCAAGGCCACCCTCAATAATCATGGCAGCTCATACTACTTAGCTATCATACTACACCGCTACCAGGGACTCCTATTATTAGCCCACAAGTCACCTAGGCCCTCTGGATGGTGGGCTCCGCTAACAAGAATGGGGCCCAAAGAAATAAAATGACCCATGATCACATTCATGTCCTTAACTATCCCAGCCATACACCAGTTATGCTAAAACCCACTCCATGATTTCCCTACCACTACCCACTTTCTACATGGCCCACCCCTTGTCTGCAGTACCCCCTGTACCCCACTGATGGAAGCTCCTCACTTGAACTGTGTTGTTTATCGTCTCTGGCCTGATCAAAAAGCTTGGGCTAAATGAATGCAGTCTGTGTAGTGAAGCCAGTGTATAATTTAGAAATCAAGTGATTCGTCTATTATGGAGAGGAATCTAATCAGCATCTACCTCTCCCTCTCCCTCCCTATGCTAGAGACTGCATTGCTCTTGGAATACAGGCAGAACCTAACTACTAGAGAAGGGCATGCCATAATGCATTTCACTGCTGAGCAATATTCCACAGACAGCAAAAGCATAATATATATGACCTCTAGTGGTGGCTATGGGCAAATTTGTTAGCCTCAATTTAAAAGAGAAGTAAAACACAGGATCAAGAAGACAATTTATAAATAGTTAAAAATAGTTAAATACTTGCCTGTAAATAAATCCTGTGCTGTATTCTCTGCACCCTTTCTTAAGGCTCTTTATAAAAGAAAAATATCCCTGTGTAACAGCTTCCAGATCAACAGTCTGTTCTGTCTCCTAATATCCCAATAACAGGAGAGTTACACTACAAAACAGGAAGCTGAAAATGCAAAAGATATTTCCTTGGAATTTTCGATTTCCTTTGTGCAGAGCACCGTATCAAAGTTGACTGTCATTACACAGAAACCTGCAGCTGGTGAGTAACCTAATTAACAACCCCCAGCAATTGTAGTCTTGCTACAAAAATTAACGATAATTATGATTATTTCCACGCAGATATCTGCATATGATATTTTATGTTTTCAGAATACTGTTTATTCATCTGTAAATTTCCCCAAACACCCACAGCCCAGCTAGATCTATTATAATATATATCTAAATGTATCTCTATTAAGATACTTTGGTTTGACGGCAGATCTTCATAGCCCCATAATAAGCCGTTTCTAAAACTCAATTCGGTATTTCAGAAAACAGAAAAAAAATAATTAACATTTCCCGTGCGGTTAGCGACATATACACTCGAGAATAAATGTAAGCAGGAAAGGATTTCGTGCCTGAAAACAAAACATTTGGCTAAAAACCCCAACACCAAATTATTCTCTTTATCATTTCTGAACAGCAGAGGGCACCCTAATCTTATCTTTGCTGCTGCTGCAGGGATTTAAATCTTTTTTTTTTTGTTGTTTTGTTTTAGTTTAGTTAATAAATCTCCTCTGGAGAAGAAAGATAATGACTGAAGAAAGGGTTGTTTATTACCTCATTAATTACTGTACTATAAACCCACGCTTGAAAAGGAAAGGAAAAAAAAGAAGAGAGGGATAATGGCAGTGTTGGACTGGCCCACCGGGACACCAGGAAAACTCCCAGTGGGCCCAGGTATCAGTTGGCCCTTGTGCTGCTAAACATTTGACTTATTTCATGGCCATTCCCTATGAGAACAAATAAATAGATGGAATAATGGGTTGTAGGATGTATAACTAAAGAGACTAGGAGAATAGAGGTTGAGTGAGGAGAGGAAGAATAATAATATTGAGAGTGGGCCCCTGTTCTAAGGTTTTTAGGTGGGCCCCTGGTGTCCCAGTCTGACACTGGATACTCTCCCGCTCTGTGCTTAAAAATTAGCGTTGGAGCGGGTCTAAGGGGGCAGTATCGCTAGTGCATTAAGCGCAATGGCGCTCTCTGCACTAGCGGAGCCGAATTTCCTGGTTGAAACCCGCAAGTTCGGCTCTTAAAGTTACAAGAGGCCACTTTTTGCCGCCCCTTGTAACTGGCCGCTCGCTGCCGCCTGAGGCAAGGGTCTCATCTAGCCTCATGGCAGAAGCTGCCCTGTACTTTGGATAATCTGGCTAGTGGGCAGATTAAAGAAAAAAACTGAGACTATCTACCGAACAATGTACCCCAACTTTAAATAACAAATTCAAACTGTAGTAGCCCTAGGCCTCTGTTGTGGCTGACAAAATAATTAAGAATTTATTTGACATTCGTGGTTCTTGTGTAAAATATACATATAATTTAAGAAGTCGTGTTTCTAAAAATGAAATACATAGTAAGGTTTGATGGGGGCGTTTTAATTGACCTGTGTGGTTCCTAATACACCTGGTGGTAATAAACCCTATTTCTTAAACTTTGTGTTGCCACTGGGATTTAAAAAGGACATCTGCAATACATTGTGGCTAACCAAAGTGAAACCATGCCATGAAAATACATTTTTGTTAAAAAGGGCTAGTAATATACAAGACCCCCACAATGATAGTCATAGATAGATAAATATGGGCAGTAACTTTCTTCACTTTGATTCCACAGAAGATTCTAACAGCATTTTGGGGTGCATATATCACCAAGAGATAGAAGAGACAGTAACATCAAAAGGTCCAGTGAATTGTGAAATATCTTAGAGATGAAAGCGATATGTGACTTCTTTTGATTTAAGATTACTAGATCATGTGAAAACCCAAGGCACTTAGAAAAAGTAGAAAAAGTGAATGTACAATGTAGTTGGTGACAGGCAGATAGTTGTCGTTATACAGGGCACTCACCAAAAGGCTGCTCTAATACAATGGCACTGAGCAAGGTGCATCCCTATAGACAGGGGTGTGACTACAGAGGAAGCAGACCCTGCGGCTGCAGGGGGGGCCGGAGGTTTAGGGGCCCCATGAGGCCCTAATTTATATACAATTTCAATAAATATTGGTAAAACAGATCAACCTCTAGACATTTTGGGGGTCTGAAAAATAATTAGCTGTGGGGCCCAGTGATATCTAGTTACACCACTGCCTATGGGGCAATGTATGCTTATATTAGAGTGCAGTCTCTTATACAAGGCGTCATTGCCTTTATGGCAGCATTACTACAATGTCAGGGTGCAATGTACTTCATTAGTATAATGCGTTATAATAATGCATGCTTGCAATAGTTTAGTGCCATACTGAACCACATTCCGTGCCAGAGTGTTGGCATTAAGTTGCTGGACCCGAAACTGCTGTTGACTGCAACCTTGAAACAGGATTTCTTTATTTTTGCCTGTGTTCATTTTATCATTTAGATGTGTGTTAGCAGCTGCCCCTTTTCATATTGGGTACAAATAATATATTTATAATATAATATATCTAGGAAGACACAGTGGCTGATATAGCATTTGGTTCAGTTACAGGGTGTGCCTGTGACCTTACATTAATTTGTTCTGCAGTCATGTCACATATATATATATATATATATATATATATATATATATATATATATATATATATATTTATAATACACAAAAGCCATGAATATCCTGTAAATTATATCCTTATAAACGGTGAGTAGTGATGTCATCAGTTATAAACGGTGAGTAGTGATGTCATTTCTGTCACATGACTCACTAAAATTTGTGTATTATAATAAATAAAGTACCCCCAGTTGTAAAATATGAGGATATTAGAAGTTACCTCGGAGTTCCATGACCTGTATAAAAACACTCGGCCTTCGGCCTGGTGTTTTTATATGGTCATGAAACTCCTCGGTAACTAATAATATCCTTATATTTTACAAGAGGGGGTACTTTATTCACTATATATATTACACAAAAGCCATGAATATCCTGTAAATTATATCCTTATAAACAGTGAGTTCTGATGTCATCAGTTATAAACGGTGAGTTCTGATGTAATTTCGGTCACATGACTCACTGAAATTTGTGAATTATAATAAAGTACCCCCAGTTGCAAAATATGAGGATATTAGAAGTTACCTCAGAGTTCCATGACCTATATAAAAACAGGAGGCCGATGGAACTTCGAGGTAACTTCTAATATCCTTATATTTTACAACAGGGGATACTTTATTCACTAAATTATATATCCCCCTATATACCTATATTTATAAACACACCCTGAATGCCTTAGTCTTTTAAAGGAAAATATTCCCTATGTAGTTAAACTCCTTTACATGGCGATTGTACTTAATTCTATTCCCTTGGGACAGGCAGAGCGAGAGGAAATGTCTCCGTATAAACCAACCCCCCCCCCCCCTTCCACTCCATCTCCTAAAAGAGAGGAAACAGTGGGAATTAAGAGTTACGGGCGCCCTGTGCCAAAGTATATATCCCACTCACCGGATCATGCTCTCTGCTCTCAGTCCACCACTTCTTTCGAGGAATAATCAAGCGAGAAATCTTTGGACGCACTTTAGTGGACTGGGAAACCGATCTCAGCACCCCCCCCCCCCTTCTATAAAAGTCTTGCGAGAGTTTCCATTACAATAATAGAAAGCGGATGGGGAGCATTTTAATCTTTCCTGATCGAAATTAAGTGCAGGCATCGACTATTTCTAACAAACTCTCTAAATCTGCACTAATTGCAAATAATAACTAACATCCCGACCAGAGCAGAAATCGCTCCGTGCCCTCGTCTGCCATCCGCTGGCTTAGACTTCCACTCAACCAGGCACTTTCACGTGGGCGCTTAATTCTACTCCTACAATAAACCTGAATCTAATGGAAACAACTAGCTGAAAGCCAAAGGGGCCTGTGTGTGTGATTCTGCAATATATTTGTAATATTACTCTCATACAGGGAGGTAAAAATTATGATTTGGGTCTTCATTTTTTTAATTAGAAAAATAATAAGTAACACCAAGCTTAATTGTGCCTTTTTTTTCTTAAAATTTTAAAATGTAATGGCATAACTAAAATAATATACTAATTTATATTGCAAAGGCAAGATGATAGGAACGATTCCTCCTAGAGTAAGCTTATTTTCATCTAATTGTTTTTTAATTCACATATAATTCATAAGACTTGTGTGTTCTGTAAATTAATATTTCAGGTATGTCCACTGTCCGACATTTAAACGAATCCTCATAAACAAAAAAATATGATACAGCTTAGGTGTTAATTGCAAGGTTTTTTTTCTCTTTGATTTCTTTTTCTTTCGTTATCTTTTTATTAGAACGAAGTCTGCTCCCACCTCTTCTGTCTAATCTATCTATCTATCTATCTATCTATCTATCTATCTATCTATCTATCTATCTATCTAATATCATCTATTTATCAATCTATCTATCTATCTATCTATCTATCTATCTATCTATCTATCTATATATCTATCATCTATTTATCAATCTATCCACTATCTATCAATCTATCTATCTAATATCATCTATTTATCAATCTATCATCTATAATCTATCTATCTATCTATTATCTATCCATCTATCATCTATTTATCAATCTATCTATCATCTATAATCTATCATCTATCTATGTATCTGTTTATCAATCGATCTATCACGTATCTATTTATTATCTATTTATCAATCTATCTATCATCTATTTATCAATCTATCACCTATTTATCATCAATGAATCTATCTATCATCTATTTATCAATCTATCATCTATAATCTATCAATCATCTATCTATCTATGTATCTATTTATCAATAGATCTATTATCTATCTATTATCTATTTATCAATTTATCTATCATCTATTTATCAATCTATCTATCATCTATCAGTCTATCAATCAATCTATCTATCTATCAATCATCTATCTATCTAGGAGATATCGATCTCTATCTGCTTGTGTATTCCCAAAATGAGAACAAGGACCATAAATTAAATATATCTATATAAATAGATATATTTTTTATGTTTTATTGTAATGTGTGACTTTTTAAAGAAAGAAAATGAACAGATACCCGAGTAACCAGCACGTTTGAAATCATGGATTAAACAAACATAACGCAGATTTGTGATCATTAAACTTTTATTGAACTCGAGTGAAAAAGGAAAAAAAAATAAAAAATAAAAAAAAACGAAAACCTGAGGTTTATTCCTGCCTTGCACCCCACTGTGTGACACCATGACAGGGAGTTTTTTTTTTCGTTTTGGAGTCCTGTAAGAAGCCAATGTCACTAGAGTGCAAGCATGGCACACGATTGTCCTGTGCAGAGGGGACAGGCAGCTACAAACACAGTAAAGAAACCATACGTATGTCCTTCAATCACAAAATGCTAAATAGGTTTTCATTTACAATATATATATATATATATGTATCATGTAAATTGGAAAAAAATGAGGAAAATTAAATGCAATGAATTATTCTCTAAATATTATGTACACATCATGTACAACTCTGAATAAATTAATAACAATTTGCATATTTTGGGATCCTTATAGCTTATTTACACAAATTACTATGTTTCCATAAATATTTTTGGGCCCTGAGTAGGTATAATACCCTACTGCTGCACCAGCTTTCGGATTTTTTTTTTTGACAACAAATGCTTTCTAAGTATGCGGCTTCAACTAAGGATGGAATCTTTGTTTGACCATCCAACATAATATATATATATATTTATATCTTTTAGTTATTTTGTATTCACAATGGGATTAGACATACTTCGTATCTGCATTGTGTTTCCACAGTCATTTGTGAACAAACAGGTCCCAGACCTGCTTTAATAAGAAATCTGAAGAATTCTTGTTTCGCCCATCCACTGCCTATTTGTCCATCATCAAGTTTAGAGTCTTTGCATTCTTGGGCCATGCCACTTGAAGTGTGGGGAAAGGGGGTGAGCCCTTACAATAGCACTATTATGATGAGTTCACCATGGCTAAGAATAAGGCAGCTGTCCAGGCCCAGTGGCAGGTGTAGAATTCAGAGAGGATGTTTCTACAGAGATAGAAATGAGTTTTTGCTATTGTAAATCATCTCAAGCCTTCATACTTGGTGGGGTTTCAGTGTGTGGTTGCATTAGTCTCAGATTCTCATTTGATTGCTGCTCCTGCTCAATAAATAGAGTGTGCTGTACAAGATCCCAGTGCTTTTAAGCCCTTATGGCTCAGGTTAAGGGCAAAGGTGCCAGTCACTTTGGTGTCTCCCTGCCAGGGGAGATTTCCCTCTGACTCTCCAACCCACTGACGAGTCTCTGGATGTTCTGCAGCTCATTTATGGAATCCTTCATGGAGGCTTTGGGAGAGAGGGAGTTTGAGTGGGACCTTTTGGGCACAGGAGTGTCTGGGATTGGACTGGACTCCCGGCTACTGCCAGGTTTGGAGCTCTCTGATCCCGGGTTGAGGCTGCCAGGCAAGCCAGTGGTCAAGAGGTTAGTGCTGGGAGGAATGCCCACCGGGATTTGGTAGGGATTAAAGCGGAGGCGGGGCCTTGTGCTGCTGAGGAAAGGGTTCCTTGGCATAGTAGTCGCAGCGCTGGTAGCTGGCATCGCCGATGCAGCTGCTGCAGCTGCTGCCATGTAAGTGTAGGGATAAGGAAACAACCCTCCAAATGCGGGCATTGGTATTCCCTAGGGGATAAAGAAGAGAGATATTCAGCATACAATGTCCATCAGTAAATAAAAGAACAATCCCTATAAGCACCCATTTTTTTCAACACAGCGCTATAATAAGCAATGCCCTGTACCTGTTACATGATGCAACTTTTAACTACATATTTAAATAAACAAAAACATATATATATATATATATATATATATATATATATATATATATATATATATATATATATATAATTGAAGGCCTATGCGAAGTATAACAGGGTCTAGCGGGGCGTCCTCTGCTGGCAGCCTGGTGTACTCCAGTTAATTGGGAAGCAGTTTTAATATATTTCCAGCCCAACGTTCTTTCAACTTCCCATCTAAAGGTCTAGGTAATAATCTCCTCAAGGCTTTCACATATAAAAAAATACACACACCTAAGATTAACAGTTTATAGACACCAATCCATCCTTTAAAGCACAACATTCTATATAACATTCCACAGATAAAACATTTTAATTGTAAACTTTTTTCATGTATCGACTTCACCAGGACACTCTACCTCCAAGAATTGTTATTGAAAGAAAATTCTATTCTAAGCAACTTTAAAAAAAAAAAATCATACATTAATAAATTGTCAATAGTTATTTGTAAAGAGAATTTCAGCACAAAGTTGTAATTCTTTATCCCTTTCTACTCCCTGGTTCTGACTATTGAGACAATGTCAATTCTCCTTAAAGTTCATTATCAGCTGGCTTCTTTTATATTGTTGCAAGAATCCCAGCCAGGAGTAAATAGCCAGTCAAATATTCCTTACAAGTTACATTTAAAAATAACTTTAAAACTGCAAGTTGCTTATAACTGCATTTTCTTTCACAATGTAAAAAACAAAAAAGAGCACAGTTTTGCACAGAATATACGTTTATTACATTGTATTTCCCGTGCAAAATGAAATATTAAAGGTACAAAAACTGTACATCGCTGATTCCATTTCTTTGTTACAAATATAAAGCCCAGAAGTATTATGGAACAGGACACACGACAGATATTGGCAGCCAAGCAGGACAGTCAGACGATCTGACCACTATGAAACTGTATGCCATATTAATGCAAGCACCGGGTCTATTTCTCAGAGACATAGAAAATTCCCAGAGATATTGGAAACTCTGTATCGGGTTCATTCAGGAAGAAAATGAAAAGGTTACAAACAGCCTGTTTGCCAAAGAGTTCAGTAGAACTGTGTCCGTTGTGCAAATGGGCATGAGAATGTCAGATCCGACTATAAATCATTCTACTGACATTGCAGCTAAAGTAATAAGTCGCCTATATATGTTTCTTAATTTGCAAGGTTAATAACAACAGCGACATCTTGTGGTGGGTCAGGGCAAACGCACAAGCATTAACATTTTATAAAAACAAGGGCAGTCATTAGAGAATATGACTCTTACCTGAGAGGCCAGCATGTGTTGGGAAAAGTGAAATGGGAAAGGATTAGCTGCTCCCGTTGCCCCCTGCACTGAGGAAAGGCTGCCATTATCCAGAGCACCTGCCCCTGTCATTGAGGCTAGTAAATGTCCCATGCCCATGGCAGAGAAGGCTCCCGGGCCCATTGTAAACTGTCCCGGGTGAATGAACAAAGGCTGTCCGGCGTTCAAGGGGTTAAAAAACTGCTGGCCGTGGAGGCCTGAGAGAGCCAGGCTTTGCAGATGGCTAGCGCTCAGGTGAGGTGGGCTATCAGTCTGTACCATCAGGGGGGCAAAGGTCTCTTTACTTAAACTCCCACACTCCGGGTCACTTTTAGAGTCCTCTTTCCTCCTGCTCTCCGCCTTGTCTTTCTCTAAGCTCCTGATGCTGCTGAATAGAGAGTCGCTGCCGTCCTTGCGACTTTCTGGGGAGTCGGATTTCTTTTCTGGAGTGCTCTTGTCTTTGCCCCTGTCTTCGAGTCTGGGGCTACTAGGGGGGCTACGGTGGCCAACTGGGCTATGGCTTCTGGCGCTCCTGATCTCTCGCCTGTCCAGCTCCTGGTCACTGTCTGCCCCGAACTTCTCTTCTGCAGCACAGGAGAAATCGCAGGTTAATTGATTGAGTAGTCAAAGAGGTAAATCAGCAGTGATAGAATCACAGTCCCCCTCTTTCGCATCTAGGAACACTGTCACTGCGTCCTTGAATATTTACAACTTTGTATAACCTCCAGCACATCTATACACAGGATTCTCACTTAATGCACCCTGTTCTCTTCTCTCTTTTACCATATTGTATTTCTTTCTATGGTACGTGTGTTTATGGAATGGAAATAAGCTACACTGATGCATTCAATCTGCTTGATTGATATCTTTATCGTTTAATCCAAATAGAAAAAAACGAACATAAACTGCTTGTTTGTGTGTGGGGAAATATAAAGATAGAATACACATGAAGAAAATACTATTATTCGGAGTTCATTGATTTACATGACTTTGGGCTCTGACTTCTCTGTTTAGTTTTATACAACCTTGAGTGAAAACAGACATTTCTCTCCTTTGATGTGTAGAATAGAACTATTTGTGCAGCGTGAAAAATGGAATAATACTTATGGTATAAATCAATGGAATTTATTTCAATAGGTGAGTTAAGCTTTTTATTTGCATTGTGCTTGAAGAAAGTAAAACTAAAAATTGTAAGAAAAATAAATAAAAAAATAATAATAATTCCAGCACCTAAGAATTATATTTGAGAGCCTGCTTTTAGAAGAAACTGTAGTCAAGTTCTAATAGAAACTGTTATTAATGTGATTATGGTAATTATACATCCATGGGAAAAGGGAAATTATACACAAAGAATATTGAATATAATCGAATATTACAAATATTTTTAATAGGTTTTTTTTTCGTGTTTTTATTTGAATTTCCTTTGCAGATTCATGAATCAACTCCTCATTACTGTAAAAGAGGCAACAGCTAAATGTAACTTTAATGGTGGCCAGATTCAAAATGGAAAATGAATGCAAAGCAAGTGATACAGTAAATAGTAATACGTGTTGTCTGCTTGGGAGTACTTAAAGTATTTAAAGGTAAATTGGCTGTGTTCATTTTGCCATTAATTATTGGGAAAGCTGGAAAGTCCAGAATTTTGTCCTGAATTCAGGTTAGCAGCAGCACACTGACTTTGAGCTGTGCTTACATTTGTCTAGCTCGACTACAGTGGAAAAATGACCATGGGACTGCTGGATGTGAGCGACTAATGAGAATGCAGTTAGACCAACGAAAGTGCAGGGGCTCAGACACACTAATCCTGGGAGTTGCAGGACGCAGCGCAATTACCTCTATTATTGCGGTGCAGCCGGAGAGGGCTGGGTTCTGCGCTCAGGGGGGAATGTAGAGAGTCTCTGCCTGGGGCAGGATCACAGGAAGAGGCATCTGATTCTGCGCCATCTCTGTCTGCTTTGCACTGCTCTTCATACATCCGAAGGGATGGCAGGCTCAGTTGTTTCCTGATTCCCAAACAAACCAGGAGAAAAGGGGTTAAATGCTGATATAAAGCGACACACCGTTGCATAATTATTTAGCCCCATACCCGCCACCACAAGAAAGAAGGTTACATCGTAATTTAGAAAATACAAAAACCCTGCTGCGCCATATTTCTAGCCATTTGTAAATAGCTCACAAACGTGGCCCAGAATGAATCAGATCTAATCCCCCTGTAGCCAAGTTGATTGCACCTCTAATCTAGTTACCTTTTCTCTCTTCTTCCATTCCCAGTGTCTCTAAATCCTTTAGCAAATGGATTGTTATCAATTTTAAGCTGAGTGATCTAAAGGAGAAGGGAAAAAAATATATATATATACATAAACAAATATTTCAATAATACAACCGTTTGACATATCTTGATTTGATCTATTGGATAAGAGGACAACCATGTTTTCCAGCCCTGTTGGGTCTAAGATAAAGACCCCGCTATAAATGTATTTAATATGTTTTTTTTTTTTTTACAAATAAAATTCAGACAGATAAAATGGATAGATAGGCAGGCAGACAGACATTCCACCCTGGGTCTCAGGGATCTGGGTGTTGTCTCAGATGCCTACAATGAATGAGTTAGTGTGCCCATTGTGATCCGCTAACAATTGTAAAACAGGTTAATCCGAGTGGAAGTGTCAGTGTCTGTGTGTTTACTTTATCCCTGCACTAGCTAGTAGCACGCAGTAGGCAAATAATTCAGTCTGACTAAAACAAAACAGCAACCCCCTGTCGTTCGTCTCCAGCTTTCCCCACAATGCTTTACACTATTATCATAGCTAACAAAAAAATGTCATATTTCCCTGTAAGGACTCAAAAATACCTTAAAATACTCAATGCAATGTCTGGTTGCAAAGCAAGTGGACGAATACTAATATTTATTCTGTGTTGTACCAATGGAAAGGGTTAACAGGCAGGTTCCATTCTAACTATGTTCTTTATGTATATAAAGCAGAATTCTGCCCCTGGATCCCCCACACTGGGCAGGCTCCCTTACCAACAGATTAGAACACGCAGTCTCCCAGGTTTAACACACCGCATGCTTTATTAAAAATGATGCTGAGGTTTGCCCTGAATTATTAATAGAGTTTTAATGATAGGAAGTTATTTTTCAGAGCCCCCTGGAGGGAAGATGGCGACTAAACATTGCTGTGTTGGTTAAAAGCTATTCTTATCTCTCACATAAGGCTGAATTATGGGGCAGGCGACATTACATCAATTAATAATTCATCGTTTTGAAATATGTTCCTTTTTAAAGCTGCATATTACATTTCATAAACATTTACGAATTCCTGTTTTGTTTCCTTTCTAAAATATTTTTTTTTTTTTGTCTTTTTTTAAGAGACCTTTATTGAGTTCCCATGTACCAATCTATATACAATGAGATCAGATAAGGAGAGTCCGTTAAAACTTTCCCAGAAAGAATTAAAATATATTTAAAGGTATTATTCATGCAAAAGGCATCCACGTGATCCAGACCATATCCACTTATATTTCCTATCATTCATATGCCTGACTAAAATGTAAAAATAATTCAGAAATAATAAATAATATATTTATTATAAATAATATAATATATAACATATATTTTATATATATTTTTTTTAACATTCAAATTGTGACCAGCTACCTGTGATATATTTTTGTCTTTGTCCTTGTTTTCCTGTTTATTTGTGAATAAAGAGACGCCTCACAAATGAGCTCATTGTGTATTGTTTTGCTGCTGGACAAATTCAATCAGGGAGAGTGGAGTTTAATAATGGCCCCAGGCTGTTTTGGGATGCACAGCTTATGAACATTGGTAGCTTGTGGCTGGCCTACACTCTAAAGTGTTCTTTAATCGATCGTGACTCTTTGCCATAAAGTTTACGATTGGAACAAGCCCACCAGGACCCTCCGACAGATCTGTCAATTAACATCAGCAGCAAGGGGTAAAGGTGTGTGCTGGGGCAGGGACCATGCGCATGCGCACATGCAAGCTGGGGGAGTCTTTCTGGTGCTGCCTACATTCAAGTAGAATGTTAGCATATGCAGATAAAAGACGCCAAGGAAAACAGCTCGAGCCAATTAACAAAGACCTAGGTCCAGCCTCACCATCCTAAAAGAGCTGGGAATTAAAAGATGGCAATAAAGTATGGGACCTGGGTCTAATATTGCACCAAACCGAAAATATAAAATCTAAGTGTCTTATAAAATAGAACAAAACCGCAAAGTGTTAATTGGACCAATAATTTGTTCAACAAGCCATAAAACGTATACATTATTAAATCCTAGTAGATAACAGGATATTAAAAAATTGCCCCTTCCACTAGGCAGTATGTACAGTAAGGCCCTGTTTGAAAATATTGGGCAATAATAAACATGTGTATGGGATCTAAAGAAAGGGAGAGAGACAAACAGAGAGAGTTCATGCCCCTTCTCCAAGATCTATGCTAGAGGCCTGACAGAAGAAAGGAATTCCTTACCTTATCGTTCTGATAAGCAGTCACCGCTATAAAATCTGTCTCTGGAAATACATATGTCCTAAAAGTGCTGTAGGGAAGTTTCAGGATATCATTGGCTCTCACTATATGAAACCGTGGCTGATACTTATGCATGGAATTCAGAATGGTCTGAAAGATACAAAAAATATGCTTTGTGTTAGACGTGACAAAAAAACGCAAAATATATTACATTGTAACATTGTCGCATATCAAACGCTCTCTGGAGGTGTTTATGTTTAATAAGTTTCATTTGTTTTGTTTTTAAAGAATATAAAGGACGTTCTCAGATAGGAAAATAAATAAATATTCCTATATTTTCTAATAACACAAATAATGAGAAATGATTGGACTGCCATGCTGGGTATTTGCTTATTTACTTACTAACAAGACATGAATTTGACAGACAAATCATACTGGAAGATACAGATCCATACAGATTGGTTTAGAATCTGCCCTACCAATAATATGGCTTTGGATCTGTGCTGAAATAGGATTTATGCAAAAGGCAAATCCCTTTGTGGTCAGAAAACATTACATCGAGTGTATGAAATGCTATCCTGATTTCATAAAAGATTAAAACGATTGGGTGAAATAAATATGCTTAAAGTGTCGTAAAACGAATCGATCTGATTGTTGTTCTATCAATGGAAAATTTAGAGAACGAAAAATTGTAACAGCATTTCCCATTCAGGCGTGCAAATCCCCAATGAAATAAAAAAAAATCCATCCTGCTGCTGCTGTTGCCTGGCACGGCCAAGCTACAGATGGGCATTGATTAAACCCTGCTGCCCAGCTTAATATAACAGAATGTGGCCTTTCAGAGAAACAGATCTCTACACGAGGAAACGAAAGCCTTTGCAGATGCATTCATTTTTCCCTTAGACTTTTTCCCTTAGAAGAGAAAAAAAAATATCCAAACATTCGCTTGTGTTTTTTTCCACTTCCACTGTAAACAGGCGATGTTGCAGTGAAATGCAGCACCATCAACTGACTGTTTGGATATAGAATCCTTATTCGGTTTCCACTATAAACCAATAGAGTGGTATGTAGAACATATTTGGGATTACCATACACTCAGCGCTGAAACACTAAAGGTTTTGGAACAAATTCAGAATTTAAACTAATCCAGGTTAATGCCATGGTAGGTGCTTGGATTTCCTCAGCCCCCAAAGACACTGTCATTAGGGAAGTATATACATGTCTCACAGTGATAAATGGGGAGGAAAGCGATAGCCTGCTAATGTTTAAAAGAGGGCCACCGGCTGAAATAATATTTGGGCATAATACTAGCATCCAGAACCTTGGGGAGGTTCATCATGTGCACATTGGTAGGACAAGTAGCTTAGCGTTAGCTGGCATCTGTATGGAGAGTAGATGCTATGCTTGCCCTACAACTTTTTATAGTTCATCAATATCAGGGATACTGCTTTACTAGCAAAACAAACTTGCTGTCATCACAGCTGCTTTCACAGTATCTGCCACTAAAGAGATGCCATGGAAATAAATGAATTCTAAACTTGACCTTGCCCTTTCCTACTGTATGTCAGTTCTTGGGAACAGAAACCTGCAAGATTGTAGGGCAGTGCCAAGTTAAATTCCTCAGGTAGAGTCTTTTAATTATTAACAATAACTGAGAAATTATTTTTAGTATTCAAGCATCTTATTTTATATATATATATATATATATATGTCTGTATGTCTGTATTTATGGTGGTATATATATAATTTTACATACAGTAGATTTCCCTACCATAAAATATTATTCAACATATCTTATTATGCCACATGTATGAATTTTTACTCTCCCAAATGACTCTCATTTTCTTAGATTAATTGACCGACTAGAGTATTTACTTTGCACACACACAGAAGTATAATAATAAATGAGCTCGCTTTTATTCTGTGATGGTGGAACGAGGCACAATTCAAACGTTAGACATTGTTATTTAGAGGACTAGGCGCAAAGTTCGCTGTATTGGGGTCTGTTGTTAAGTACCTAACGAATTGATTGACTGCACCATAAAGTCGAGTAAAGTCTCTAAATCCTTTCAATTACCATATCAAAAAAAAAAAAAAAAAAAAGTTCGGGTCATTTTCCCTTTGATTTACTTAATAGTTGTCAAAAGGCAGAGACTGCGATTGCACTGAATGCTGATAAGGACGCAAAGAGCCATTCAGGAAGCTTCTCATTTGTCTAGAAGGAGGGTCGGAGTCAGGCAGGGGAGAAATACTAAAATACTCTGTGTATAAGATCAGCCCAGGAAGAATGAATTGTCCCACTCAGGAGTCTATTTTCTGACATGAGGAATTCATTTCTAAAGCAAACTCCCAGTAACCCCCGCTAGCTGGTTTATTTTTCTTTCCTCTCTGGATCAATTGATCGCTGCAGTATTAAGATTTTAATGGTTTCTTAAACTTTTCTTTGATCGAAATTAAACTGTGGCTATTGTGATGTTTAAGCCTAAGAAAGTACATAAAACTAGACAAGAAATTGCCTCTGTCCTCTGCCTAGGTGATTGGGAAGGGTTGGTCAGGGCAAGGAATGCTTTACCTATCCTACCGACCCCTCTCAGACACACAGTCTCTCCATGACCTCATTTCAGCAGCTTTGTTTAATCCCCAACATTTTCCAGATTTATTTTAAATACTATCTCTTGGGGATTCTCCTAACGCACAAAATTACCGTGGTGGTTATATTGTTGCTGTACCAATTGCTGCACGATCCCCAGATATCAAAAGATGATCACAGGAATCTTTTAATAAGCCAAATATTTAGAAAATATAATATAATTTCAAGATCCCCACGAGAAACAAGTACAGCAATATCTTGACAGCACCTATATAGCATGTAACATATATATATGTAATGTAATATATCATTTTACTTTATTCAAGGTTACCAAAAAACTTTCTCTACAAGACCCATAATCACATAGTGTACAAATATGATAGGATAAATTAATATATGTAGGAGCGGATCAGTATTTCACTTGAGGTTGATTTAAATGCTACAAAAACAAGAAGTTTCGTGTCTAGAACTAGCCAGAGCAAGGTGCCTATTCTAAATCAGTTATGAATTATCCATGTAAGTATCTCTGAAGTTAATATGGATACATATTTCTTGTATGAAACTTGCGACTCCCACTACAAATATACATTCCAGGTGAGCAATTGTCTCTTTTAACTATGTGAGTATTTAATTTCCTAATTTTAAGTCCACCGTAAAGTTAAAAACTCCATTATCCAGGGGGAATAGTAAACCCATTGTGGTTAAGGTACATTTATTAAAATAATGTGCCTGCTGCTCTTGCCAAGTGCAGGATATTAACATTCCCCCATTAAAAATGCATTCAGTCCACAACATAGGTCTGAAAATACATTAAAACCTAGATACATCTGTCTCTCTTCTAATGAAGCATATTCAAATGATTATTTTCAGCAATTGCCCTTGGCCCTGGTGCCCACATATCTAGGTATAGATGGCATATATATATATATATATATATATATATATATATATATATATATATATATATATATATATATATATATATATATATATATATATATATATATATATATAAATGCACATAATGAGGTACATAGTGTGACCATGGAGCAAATGGTAAAGATGAAATGTTTATACTTACAAAGCCATGTTTGTCTGATATATTATTGGTGAGCTTGAGCTTGTGAAAAGCAACGGGTTTGGCCATCCATTGCTCTCCTGTGGCAGGGCTATCAGGGTGAATATACATGCGTTTGGGCATCTCTGGGTCAGCTTTGCCAGCTACCATCCAACGGGAATTATGGAATTTATAACGACAGTCATCCGCAGCCACTATATCCATTAACAGAATGTACTTGGCTTTCTTGTCCAGGCCGCTTACCCTTACTTTGAATGGGGGGAACATTCGCCTGCAACAGAAGGAAAGGGATCAGAATTCAACAAGTAAAGAGAGCGCGCAGAGCTCACTTGCAATGATAGCTCACTACTAGTTTTGCTACAAAGGATCTTTTGAGCGGTAACATATGCCAGGCCTGCCTGAGGGTGGAAGCCAATGCATTTCCGAACTATAGGTCTCACTTGGTACTTTGTACAGAGGCAACCCAATATGAGAATACTTTTAGCCAGCGAGCTTGATCTGCTCCACGGTGTGGCTCTAGACCCCTATATATAAGAGCAGCTTTCCCTGGGATAGGAACTACAGTCTGTTCTTTTGGGTTAGAACTTAGAAACACAAGGAGACCGCAGAGAAACGGCCAAGTCTCACTTCTAATTGTCTCAGCGGATCTGTGTGTGTGTGTGTGCATTGGACATCCGAGCTTGTTTTCTTGGCATATAAACGTCCAGTGGATGGAATCAAAGCCAAAAAGGATTTCAGATGCACCAGCACATTAGCTTGCACCATAAATACTTGTTCTGGATGGGAAACAGTCAGCGGGAGGAACAGAAAGAACAAATCAAGGTGCTGAGGTACATTTACACAAAGTGTGTGTGTGTTTTGCGTGGGTTTCCTCTCTCAAACATGATCCAAGATCTGGCGCAGAGGCGTCTGTTTGGGCTGTTGCTGCTAAACGAGCTCGCTCCTAGCTCAGCATTATGTGGAGCTCGCAGCCTCTGCTTTCTATTGTACTTTGCTGACATCGCTATCCCTACCGCTAGGCCTGTCATGATTTCAGACCAAAGAAAAATGATTTATCAATTATGCAACACACACAAAACATTTTCCCTGGCTTCTTGCACTTTCCATAAGCGATACATTCTCCAGCTCGGATTCACACTGAATGAAACACACACACCAAGCAACTTGTCTGTAACGGTTACACTGCTGCCTGACCGCACACATTATTATATGAAATATATGAGCTACTTGCGGGCTCACCTCCCAGACTTGGTGATGACCATCTCCGTGCCTATTTTGTGAAACTGGTCCCACAGTTCCTTAGCTTCTAGATTCACTTTGGGGTCGTCTTCCACCTCCTCCTCTGGCTCCAGGCTCTTGAGAGAGCGCAGATGAGCCGCTTGATGGTGATGCCCGAGGGCCGAAAGGTGCAGCCCGGCTTCTGCGGCTCCAGCCAGACTAGCGTCCGATAGGGGTTTGCCCAGAGCTGCCGGAGGCAGGGTTAGAGCCGGGAAAAAGGAGGGTTGTGCGGCTGCCAGGAAAGCAGACATGGGGAAATCGGCTGCTCTGGGAGCGTGGAAAGGGTGATACGCCATGGCAGCCCCCGGGAAAGCTGGATCTCTCATCGGTGCATACACAAATCCAGGAGGGAAGAGAGGAGCTTCCAGAGCGAGATAGAGCCCTGTCCGATGCCAGTCCTGGTGCCAGAGGAAGTCTCGTTACAAAGCGCAGTGTATGTCTCCCCCCCCCTACACACAAACTTCTCTTTAGTCCCAGGAATGAGCTTCCCCGCCGGCCTGTGGCGCTCACTCTGGCTCCTCTGTGCTGCTGCTGCTGCTTGAAGTGAAGGACAGAGAAGAGCAAGTGTGACTTATGGAGCTGAAGTGTGAGCTCAGCCGGTCATGGTGTAGGATGGGAGTGGGAATGGTGAGATCTTGTCGTGATCTCTGGAAAACTGTGACTATCTCACATGTCCTTCCTGCTCTGATCCCCTCGCTAATGAGCCAAGCCCCCTTGATTGCTGATTTTACGCTTTTCGGACCAATTGTGGATCTCCATAGGCGGGGTTTTGACAGCTCAGGCCAAGATCTGGACGAGAGAGGGGGGAGAGAGAAAAAAAAGGAAGGTGTCGGAAGCATCAGCAGTAAGAAAACATGTCAACAGAATCAAATATTAACCAATGACAGCGGGAAAGGGCTGGAAATCCCCACCCACTGGAACGGCTCAGTCCCCAACACTGGGCTCCCTTGCATTTCCTTGCCGGCTTGTGGGAAGTCGCCTGGCCGGGGGGTGGTCGCCCAGTGGTCCCAGGTGGGGCAACTTTTTTTCTCGGCCCGTTTTGTGCACCGGTTTCACACGTGTAACATCTGGGCTTCCCCGAGACCTTCTATTTCATGCTTACACCTACAGTAGGATATAGTCACATGATTCTGCTTTCCCCCACTTATACACCTGCCTTCACCCCACTCACACACACAACACCTATCTATCTATCTATCTATCTATCTATCTATCTATCTATCTATCTATCTATCTATCTATCATCTATCTATCTATCTATCTATCTATCTATCTATCTATCTATCTATTATCTATCTATCTATCTATCTATCTATCTATCTATCTATCTATCTATCTATCTATCTATCATCTATCTATCTATCATCTATCTCTAGCACCTAAAACGATTTGCTTATTCTGCCATACCTATTAGTCTACCATCTGTTTATCTTTATGCAGTCTGTTCATATATCAGTCCCTTATTCCACAATAATTACCTGTTGCCACAGCTAGATTGTCTATAATTACTAAATTATAGATAGATAGATAGATAGATAGATAGATAGATGATAGATATAGACACACACACATATAAATTATTGCCATCCTAACTACCTAGTTATGGCCATTCCTATATAATCCGTCCTTCATCTGCCTCCCTACCTGCCCACACAAATCTACACTGTATCTGTATGCCAGGTTAAGTGTGTTAGAAAGTTTAGAAGTTGCCCCCCAGGCACCCAGGTCTGCGTACAATGGACTGTAAGGGAATGGGCTCAGCCCTGTGCTGAAGAGCAAGATGCATATAAACTGGCTAGAGAGAGGTGGGGCCCAACATGCATTAAATACAGGGCATGTTTGCTTGTATGAAAACCTCCTTGGCTGGCACACACTGAGGGGATAGGCTGCTGCTTTCTGTCTGCTAGTTGTGTGTGTAGGTGCAGCACTCCTGCAGTGCCTGTTGCCTGGGGGTGAATAATCTGGGCGCTGTAGGGCATCGCCGCTTTAAATCCAGCCCCTGAGGTCATGTGCAGAGTTCAGCTAGGATCGGAGCATTCTTCAGCCGGGGAGCTGCAAGTGAGTGGATTTCCAGAATTCTAGCCCAAGCTTGGGGTGAGTGACTGCCACTTAACTTTGACACGCTGCCATTCTATCTCTTTCTACAATTAACTCCGCTGCCTGCAACATTGCTCTTCATTGCCCACTTCCTACATGAACCTCATTGCGCTGTGTACAGTGCGCCTAAAATAAAGTGGGTGCCAGGATGTTGGGGGGGGGGGGTGGCATGACGCTTGATTGTTTCACATGTAACTGCACTGAGAATAGATAGAGACAAGTGACACATTTGGTGGTGGGATACTTGCAGCAGGTTGTGTTGGGTTTAGGAAGCCTCTCGCCCCTCTGCTTAGTCACTCTGCTCCGCTGCCAGTGATTGTAACGATTCACACACATACACACACATACACACACTTACACACACGCACACATATATACACACACACACACGCACTGACTCGTCCATTTATAGATCTGTTCTGATTAACTGGGGCTCAGTTTGTTAAAGAGCCGCTTGGCGCCAGTCTGCTGACGTCTCACAATAAGACCCGTCTCTTGTCACTTCATATTTACCCAAAAAATCTTCAAACAGCGCCCTCCGAACGCTGCGATCCCTGCTCAGGAGCTGAGGGGGGAATGTGTGTCAGCTGCACCCTCCACTCCTCATCCCATACAATCCAATGGGAGGGATCCCAACTGGCTGGTCTATTCCTGGGAACAGATTGGAACCTGCTTTATCTATCTATATAGAGATTTATACAGGCAACAAATAATTTATATATATCTTTTTTTCAATTATACATATATATATATACATGTTTGTGCTGCTAGAGAAGGTATAGAGTCGGCCAGTGCTACCTGTAGTCTATGTGGCTCACCTGGCTATGGCGCCCTGCCATTACCCTATGCAAACACTCTCAGACTGACAAGGGCGTGAATGCTAAACACAACAAGCAGACTTCAGTGTGATGAGTCAATCTCCATAAAGATAAGCCTTATCCTCAATCTGCCGCCTGTAGCCAGCAAGACTCAGGGCGCCCTCTTCCCTTGCTCGTGTGGCTAGGCATGTCGGCACGCCGGGGGTTAAACATGGATGTCAGTAACACATATAAGCTAATATACAATGTACAATCTGCAGCGATCGAGGGATTCTAGATTCCATGTGGGAGCAGGGACGTGAAATCCAATCCGAAGGGACACAACGCTCCATGCGGGGCCCATCTGCTCAGCATACTTGTATTGATAACACAATTTAGTTTACATGGCAACACGAGATCCCCTTGATTGGGGACTACTTCATATCTTGTCTTTTTTCCTTCTAAATGAATTATTTAAACATGAGGCTGCCCCTCTTGTCACATCCATGGGAGATAAGACTGCCATGCTCATCATGAAGCATATGGGAGAGGGCGAATAGAGGGAGATTGATAGGCATCAATGTGTCATCTCCTCTCTGGGTGTCACTGTCCCTTGGTCCTAGTTGTGGCGCCACTGGGGAATCAAGTCGTGGCCACTAAAGTAGGATCAGGGCGAGCTCACTGCATTGTGTATTTGCAGGAGGCTTTCTGTGCTGGGGCCTAATTGGGTTTATGGAGAATTCCTTTAATACACTTGGAGATTAACAGTGGTTTCCAGAATTCTCTGCTAGACGCAGGTTTCCCAGACTATCTGACAACAGGATGGGGGATAATTAAACTAGGAGTGTCAGGATAACATGGAAAATATAACGATTAATAGTAGCACTTCCTACATTTGCCAGGCAAGCTTTGAAAAGTCAGAAGTGAAATAAAAATACAGCATTTGGGAAACTACAGCTCCCAGCCTGCGTGCAAGTGCAGTTACTACTCTTTAGTTTGCCTTGTATGTATTTATGTGTGTGTGTACATTCTACACAATCACCCACTTATAGATAATATACAGACACTATTGCAAGGTTGTGCTGCCTAGTGACACCCACTTTCCCACAGACACACACGTACACCTTCTTAACGCTCTGGTTGCTTCCTCCTGTAGTTTAGAATACAACTAGATCACAATGTCACAATATTTTGCACAAAATGCAATTGTGTATGTTTGTGTATGTCTGTATAGTTATGTTTATGTGTGCATTATGGGGAGCTTCTATTTATTTTAAAGTATGGCCATGTCTGTCTGTAAATGTATGTATCTAGTGAATAAAGTACCCCCTATTGTAAAATATTATAAGTCACCGAGGAGTTCCATGGCATGACCATTTTTATACAGGTCATGAAACTCCGAGGTTACTTCTAATATCCTCATATTTTCCAACAAGGGGGACTTTATTTATAATACACAAGTTTTAGTGAGTCATGTGACAAAAATGACATCACTACTCAGTGGTCACGTTTATAAGAATATAATAAACAGCATATTCATTTATATATATTTTGTGTATTATATATAATATATATATATATTATTATATATATAATAATGTAGTGCAATATATATATATAATAATGTAGTGCAATGTATATATATATATATATATATATATATATATATATATATATATATATATATATATATATATATATATATATATATATATATATATATATATATATATATATATTTATACATTGCACTACATTATTATTATATATATAATATATCATGATGCAAAGGGGGGTTGTGGGAGCACCACAAGAATGAGTAAAAATATATAAATACATAGATAAAAGATATGTGTGTTGGTGTGGTTTACTATAGTAGAAGTTTATTTCATTATTTCATTTATTTGTGGAACCTGCTACTAGTGGTCAGTAAGGACCCATGTCTGTAATAATAAGTAAAGCTTGTAGGAACGCTATACCCAGGCCAGTAATATAGCCTAGGAGCTTAGCTAAGTGTGCAACGGATAGCTTCATAATCTAATTTTCTCCACAGCTGATGTAATATCTGAAGCATGTAGAATCTTTATAAAATATTGAAGGCATCAATTCGCTGCACCTAGTCACAATCATGTATTATGTACCAGCTGCACAGTACAGAAGGTCTTCAGCTGCTTCCGCTTCCATTAATGGAAGGAGGCCTTGCACACCTATTTTGTTGTTTTTTAGAAAAAATACTAATTACTACTAATACTAATTATTTTCTAATTTGGAAATGTAAACTAAAATCAAGGCAAACGCTAGCCTGGACAGTAAAAATAATGCACATGTCTGTCTTTCTTTTCCTCTTTGCTTACTAATCGTTTGCCTTAACCAGCTCCATTTATCAATTTCTTATCTATTTCATCTATTGCATGTCTGCGTATTCTATTTCTCAGTCCATCACTTTGATAAATATATCATACATTCCACAATTTTGCCGTCCATGAAACTGGCAATCGAAGAGTCTTCTATTAGTCTCGGTGTCTGTCAATTTGTATTGTCTGTTAATCATAAATTGCACATCTATCCGAATCTATTTATCTATAATCAAGTTATGTGTTGCTTGAGCCTATTCCTCTTATTTGTATACATGTTATAAAGTATATCAGTAAACAATCGCTATATTTATATACTAGTTATGTATTTGCTAAATAATTATCTGCACCTAATCGGTTGATTGACCAATTTATTATCTATTTACTATCTCTCATCTATCTTTCTACGTATCTACGAATCTGGAAACACTCAGTACGTTAGATTTTTATGTTTATGTCTATTAATTGTGACCATTCTAGTAGCAGCAGCAGGGTCATTATAGGGGGTCCCTTGCCCAGTTGAGGCTGCTGTTGCCTTACAGGAGGGCTGCATAGACAAGTAGCTTGTGAGTGGGTAGTGCCCAGTGAGGAAGGCCTCTGTTTCCAAGCTAATTGGTGCCAAGGAGGCAAGGGAAGTTAAGTGATAAAAGCAACGAGTGACGAGGTGCTGCTGGGCTTGTGCTAGTCCCCTCTCTCTCCCTTTCATCTCTGCCCATCTTTTCTCATCATCACTGGGCTATTTTTAGTCTGGAGTCTCAGGCCTTGGCGCCAGGCCGTTTAGGAGCTGTCAGAGTTGCTCATATTCCCCATGTGACACAGAGCGCTCCTTCTCGGCCTCGCGCTCACAGGCAGTCAGAGCCTCCTGAGTCGGCAGTTGGGCAGCAAATGCAATTTGCTCTTCTCCATTGCTGGGTTGTCAATGTGACCTCAGCCAGTAGGACTGCTGGTATCCTGTCCTGTCCACTTAGACAAATTGCAATTGATTGACGAGAAATAACAATTCTCACAAGGAGCAAAGCCTCCCCGACCCCTGGCATCTCCTCCCTCTGCTAAACCTCTACTAAACATGGGATCTGGCTCAGTGCTCACTAGAGGAAATAAAAGCAAATCTCCCAAATCGCTCGGGCCATAGCCTACTGGCAGGAGCACAGACCTCCTGCGGTCTATTTACATAATCCTCTTGTATCACCATCATTGAAAAGGCCCATTAAAAAAACACACGTATTTAAATAAAAATATTGTTGTGCAGTACTAATCCTGTCTTTCTGTAACCTGTTACAGTGGAATAGTCGTCATCTCAGTTCAATCCGCTGGTGCCATGCGCATAAAGTGCCCATGTCTGCCCATGACCTGCTGCTGCTGCTGAACATGGAATGCCTTATGTTACGTCTCAGTAATTGTACCGCTGGTTAAATGCGTAGTCTGAGCCAGTTGTGTGACCAGAACAGGGCCCAACAATAAATATCAATTTAGGGCCCCATAAGCAAGGCATTTTTCATAAGCATAAATTGAAACTGTTTATCAGTCAGTTATCAGTCAGTTCCACCACTAGATCCTTAGCAGTCGGGTCTGTGTCCTCTATATATATATTTATATATATACACACACACACTTATACACTTCTATACTTTGAGCCAACTATGCCTCTAGTGCTGGCAAAAAAGTGGCAAGTTCAGTGGTACTAAATAAGCACATACTATAGAGAGAAGGAGAGGAGAGAAAAACATTGTGTTTGGGTCTCTCTCTCTCTCTCTCTCTCTCTCTATATATATATATAAATAAAGAAAAAATAGCTGCACTCATAGAATATCATATAAAGAAAGGCACTCACAGGACTTTAAAATATGGTGAGGAGAGATACAGTTTATTTATTCGTCCAATGTTTTAGTCTTCCTTGAGATCTTTGGTATTGTGTATATATCTAGATAGATAGATAGATAGATAGATAGCTATAGATAGATAGATAGATAGATAGATAGATAGATAGATAGATAGATAGATAATATATAGATGATAAATAGATAGATGATAGATGATAGATAGATAGATAGATAGATAGATAGATAGATAGATAGATAGATGATAAAGAGATAGATAGGTAGATAGATAGATAATAGCTAGATAGCTAGATAGCTAGATAGATGATAGATGATGGATGATAGATAGATAGATAGATAGATAGATAGATAGATAGATAGATAGATAGATAGATAGATAGATAGATAGATGATAGATAGATAGATAGATAGATAGATAGATAGATAGATAGATAGATAGATAATAGATGATAGATAGATGATAAATATATAGATAGATAGATAGATAGATAGATAGATAGATAGATAGATAGATAGATAGATAGATAGATAGATAGATAGACGATTTGATATTCTTCAGCATATACTGTACATCTGTATCATGTTAATCCTAAACAACTTTGATAGTACATGACAGAGTGAATGTATGCATATATAATCTATAATACAGGTAAAAAGTGGATTTTTGTGTGCATGTGAGTGTGTGTGTGTGTGTGTGTAAAAAGAGATAAAGAGAATATATATGTGTGTTTTCTAATATTTTACAGTTATATAGATTGAAAACGTCATAGCTTGTTGGTTGCTCCTCAATGAGGGATGAGCAGCAACATTGTCACCACCACAAAAACCTAAAAGGTTAATGCACCTTGGCCAATGGCTCTCATTGGAGAAGGTTCAGTTGTTCTTATCTGCAGCCCTATTGTCCTTATTTATATACAAGATCTAACAATCTCTCCGTATTGATTTGAGTAAAAATGTGTGATTGTTTTGCCCCTCTCCCTGAAAAAAAACCCCCTCTACCTGAAAGGACAATCTGTAGAGCCTCGAGGGTTTGCTGGGATCTCAGGGAAGGCAATTTGGTCAGCATAAAAAGAAAGCCTAGGCCAACAGGTGCAGTTCCGCTTGCTTATCTGTATTGTTACTTATATATCTATTGTTTCCATCGTGAGATATACAAGGACACAGGGGGCTTTGTACCAAGCAGCTCTAGCATAGCCCTAATTAACAGGTGTCATTGCCTGTGAATCGGCCTCTTTATTTCATTCTAAAATACCCTGCTAACTTAAATCACGTTTAGACGTTATGCAGGATAATGAAACTTTTTGAGACATAGCTATTGATTTACTGGACGCCACCAAAAATATACAGTACCATACATCATATATACATCCTCTTCCCAATGCAAGTAATCCGGATACAATTTCACCTTCTCTGTGGAAAGTTCTATTCCTTTCGAGTTCACTCCACCCCAGCCACACAAAGTAGACTGTTTCAGGAGTGTTTGGGATTGGGTTTAATTTGTTTTCTGTTGCAAGGAAGCACTGGTGTTTAGACTTCTGCCCTTTCTGCTTTATGGAAGGCACAGGTCTCTGTAGTCCATAAGGCAATTAAACCTTTGCTATAATATATATATCTATATATATATATATATATATATATATATATATATATATATATATATATATATATATATATATATATATATATATATATATATTTGTGACTGTGGTTTAGCATATTGAAAAATATTCTTAGTGGAACATAGAAAGGTTGCTTGCTGTTTTTTCTTTGCTTAAATGTTTGATCTTTTCAAAACACTTCCCTTTCTCCCCAAACTTTAAATATACACTGGAATGACTTCCTCTGCTTTCATTAAGGGGACGAGGAAGAATATGTTTTCTAAAGACACAGAAATTATCTCCTTAGGACTGACTAAGCTGATTATTAAAAAAAAAAATACTGGGTTTTCTGAAACGGGGGATTAGTTTTCTTTCTTTAAGTTTAATTGCAAGTATAATAAATATTTTCGGCTGTGGCTGGGAAAGAGGCTATGGCGTTATTATAGTATTACACTTGAAATAAACATCACATTTTCAACATGCAGATATTCTAGAGTGGGATCTAGTGTAACCTTGAGCATTCAACATTTTGTTAAGGATAAAGTTCAACACGCAGAAATGATATTCTGAAAAATACTTCTCAGTCTCGAAATAAACTCCTGCCTTTAGTATTCAGAAATGTAAATGTTGTGTGTGTAGCCCTAATTTTCCCTCTGTACAAATTGTAGTGGATTAAACAGATTAAACTGTTAAATCCACTACAAAACTGCATTTCTAGCGAGGGAAAAAAATGACAACAGATAATATGCACACATTATTGGACAAAATAAGAGTCATGTACCTTCAACATGAACAAGAATACACTTTAGTGTAAATCTACATCAGTGTAGGATAAATGGCAAGGCAGACATTCTACTTATAACCATAATACAGATAAAATGTCCTTAAAAGTTAAAATGAAAGCCCCACCTTTCGAACAATTTATCTGCAGCCAGGTATAGTTCAGTGTAGAGTGGAAGATCAATTTAAAAGATTTCTACAAGATTTTTGTAAAGAAAAATAAAGTTTGAATAATGGATATATATAGACATAATGGGAATGTTACAGACCGTACAGAGTTAATTTTGGCTTCATTTCTCCTTGTTTTACTTTCTTCGTAGCTGCTGGCAAAATATCTCATTCTTTTTGCCTAAAAAAAAAGAAATCCCCTTTGCAATTGCTTTGTCTTATAACTGATAATCACCAAGATTTATACACAAGCATATAGGTTTTTTTAATAAAATCGCTTTGTATGATTTCTGCTGCATTAGCCCAGGTCTCTTCTTTTCTTGATTCTTTATCTCCTGCCTTACCTGCCTGAACGAATCGTCCAACACAATTTCAGGTCTTGTCGTGCTTCTAACACTGAGCCAGAGAGGGCGCTAGCGGTCGCAAATTAAAGCTACACTACCGGCGCAACTCATTTACTGAGAAACTGATTTGTGTTCTTTGCATTATCACAAGCTCAGTTTTTGTAACCAATATATAATAACATATTCGTTCTTTGTTGTGTATACGATTAAAGAATAGAGAGATAATACAATCCAGTCCATTAAATTGTTAAGAATTATTAACTGTTTTTAAAGCCTGGTTGCCAATACTTAATGGTCAGAAAATATTTTCTATCTCTCCTTCAACCATTGCAATAAAAAAAATTCCAGGCTGTTTGGATCGCATTAAACACATCAACGGTGTCTGAAGAGAGAGACAGAATTTTGGAGTTTATTTCATACCTGCTTGCAGAGAGTGACAACATGTAACATTGTTGTGTACATTTTCAAAAGATACACAAGCTATTCACAGTCATTTCCATAAAACTGTGGCTGTTTCAGAAATGAAAAAAAAAAATGGAAACAGGAAGATACATAGGTGACACAATGAAGCTAAATCTACAAAAAGTAAATGATTGGGAGACATAGTATATAATATATAATATATATACAAACAAGCAGTTGATAAATAGATAGATATTTCGTAGAGAGATAGATAAATAAATTGTGATGTAGATAGATGATGTAAGAAGTTTTATACATCAGCAACTGTTACTACAATGTGAAGAGAAAAAAAATTCACAGTTAAATAGTTAGTCAATTTGTGTTGAGCATAATATCCACGTGTGTGTTTTGTATGTACCACTTGTCTGATCCAACGCCCTCTGAAATAATATGGGAGACAGATAATGGATAGAAAGGACAGCCAATATATATGTATGTGTGTGTATGTCAGGCAACAATTTGGACTTTGGCAACGACTTGGATTTTGTATTGTATGTGTACTTGAGTTGGAATCTGTATTAACAAAAGAGAAGATTTTGTTCTCTCTAGGTCCCTTCTCTGTTATTATTTTTTTAAGTGAATGCCTATACAGGGCCTTAGGTGTCATCTTTTTCTTATATTTTATTCACTCACAGATATTATGCATGTGTATGTTATCTAATATTAAGCAAACATCATTTCAAAAGGCTGGGTGTAGATTTTCATACAAACAGTGTTACAAATCGCAAATAAATCACATTGCAACTCTGGGACTCTGTCCCTACAGGTTCTCAAATAAGTCATAATGTACCCCATCCTTTCCATGTTATCAGTGTGCCTTGCCACAGAAGTTGAGCTGCTGAGCTGAAAGTGCAGTTTGAGAGAGGAAAAGAAAAAGAAAACTCATCACAAATTTGACAAAACATAATACAAATTGGGGGTGCTAATGTATTATATGTGTGTGTGTGTACTGCTGATGTACTGCTGATGCATCTGCAATAATGGTCGCACCATGAGTTGCAGAGACTGCTCTATGTTTAGGTTGAAGGCAGGTCCAGTTCAAGGCACAGTGACAAAACTCAGCAGAGGTAAAAGAGTTTATTTGCAAAGCCTGGGCAGCAGCAGTAATGCATTGTCCATAATGTCAGAGATGATATCTTGTAAATGACCAGGATAGCCTGAGAATAGAAAACGTATTATTTTTTCTGGCAGCACATCTAGCAGGCTGTATAAAATCGTTATTTTCCACACTCCTCTGGATACACATTACCCCCACTCTTTCCCAATTCTCCCTCTCTTCTTTGATCATTGAGCTCTGACCTTGTTCTCAACAGTCCAGCAGGTTGATTGATTTTCAATTACAAAGTCTTCACTGAGTTAGGACTAAATTAACCCCTTTTCGTGTGTATGTATGTTTTTTTTTCTATTTGTACTTGCCCAGTCCGTTGATACAGATATATCTATTAACCTCCCCCGGGTAACCCAACAAAGACACAATTTCTTACACAAGCAGAACCTATTTATTGTCAACTGTAATACATAACAATAATTGAGTTTGCTCCATCAACTTTCTGAAGGCTATTTTTCTTATACCTCATTATATTCAAAAGTATTAAAATGCTATTAACGAAACAAGGGTTAACAAATGTTAAAATCACTCCTTTAATTGTTTGCTATCTAAATCTCACCAAATGCATAAAAGTTAGTTGTTTATGGCAGCAGACCCTGAACCGGAAAATAGAGTTTAAACTAGATTTATTTTGGTCAAAAATAAGTGTTTGAAAGGATTGTTTACACCATTTGTTGCTAAGCAACCCCATTGTGACCTAGCAATTTATCATAATGTTTAATTCTACCAGATATTATTTGCAAGGAATCCTCCCATTAATAGAAATGGTTAACCAAGCCATAGCTGCCATACATCTTGCTGGGTTTATATGTCAACTATTGCACTATATGCAAAATAAAAGTTGGCTGCTTATCTAAACTCTAAACATGTAAGCTGTGTATTTTCTCTCAAAATTAATGTGGGTCGCTGAACCTAGAAAGTAGAAATATTTATCAAACACCAGGGGCCACACACAAACACCAGTTGCATCCACAAAGTTTTTTTTTTAAAGTATACAAATAGAAAACGTATTTAGAATCCAGGGGGATTTACCAAGTTCACCATTGTATTACTACAAAGTTATCCTTTAATTAAAAATAGGATTACTTGAAGCTAATTCTATATGTTTTCACTGGGATTTTACAAATCTTAAAGCAGTAGTGAAAAGTTTGCAGTTCACTTTTTACAATGTCCTGCTTCTGGACAAGCATAAAAAACCCTTTTAAATAAATACATTGAAAGCGAAGTGGAAAAAACAACGAATTGAGAATAGTTCCCTTTCGTTTCCTGACAAACATAAAGAGGAGAAGGGGAGCTTGTCTGTATGTAGGGACTGCTGCAGTGATTAGAGAAAGTAATGGCAGGCGCTAGAATGGATTTATTTCCTCTCCAGGCTCCAGAGAGTGTCCCCTAATCATTATCATAGGTAGTTTGCAGACAAAGGCAACACGATGGCTAAATAGAATGACTTTTCCTGATCTTGATTCAAGAAAAAGTAGCCACTACTATTTAATCTCTTTAATCTCTCCTTGTTTTGCCCTATCGCTTTTCCTTTGCGCCATGATTATTTCACCCTTTTGCTTTGCCTTTATAATTGTTGGGGGGGGGATTAAGGAATTTAACCCTTCATGTTCGGCGCAGATCCCCAGGATTAAAAGCGCTTCCAGATGGAGGAGGCTGCCAATCTGATTTAACATAAATAAATAATCGGCTAAAATAGATACAGGTGTCGGTTTTCAGGTCAATTTTTAATCACACTTGTCTTTCCTTCCCTTTTTTTCATTATCTGACTTCCAGGTCCTCCGTAATGTTTTGGGAATCCCTTAAAACTTTCTGCCGATGCAGGAGAGACGTGGTTAGACAGACGGATGATTAGAAACCCGCAAAACAGACCATTCTTTTCATATGAAAGCGTAGAAATCATTATTGTAGGAGATTATGGACTTTAACTCCTTCCGTGCGCTTTTGTGCATCTCCTCACCTTCATTGCTGCTGATGTTAGCGATCAATAAATAGACGCTATACTGCACTGAATCAGCTCCAGACTGGCCTTCCCTTCCCTGCCCCTTGCCTTGCACTGATCTAATGCTGCTCACAAGCAGTCATCATTATTAATTGGCTTCCTCTGCAAGCTAAGGTGCTAGGGGCGAATTAGGGGCAGCGAGCTCCCTGGGGTGCCATTAGCTGTGTCGGTGATGTAATGAGGGATTTTACTAAACGTGACCCGCTATGAAATGGTTAATGACATGCCTGGGTTTAATTGGGGATATATCAGTATGGTATGGGCACTAATGAGGATGGATATTCCTTTGCAAGTTTAAAAACTCTTCCATTGCCTAGATAAGTGAATCATTTCTTTAACTCCTTCAGGACAGAGATCCCTGTGCTAGAGAGGCGAAATTAGAAGCGGGAGTTCGTTTTGCGCAACGCAAACTGCACGCTCTTTAGCGCCGGGGCAGACATGCGCGCGTTACATTCCGGAGCCTCCAGCTTCATTGCGCTTATACCCCACGGGCATCTTAACAGCTTCCTGCAGGTGTAGGCGGCTGAATGGCATCTGCACCGTTTAGGGCCACTGAGCACAAACAACGGATTAGTATGGCAACTACTTTGCAAAGTTACACTACACACACTCCAATTTATGCCTATTATATTATGCAAGAGTAGCCTCCAAACCAATTTGTAGATCATTTTCAAGTTCCATTTTCTATTTAATAAATAGGAATAAAAACAGAGACATGGTGGGACCAGATATGTAGCACCCCCCATGGACTTGTAAGGAAAAGATTCCCGGATGATTGCGGTTGATCTGGGTGCTAAACAGCAGCAGGGTTCCTCCAGCCCCCCTCTTGTACCAAATGTAAAAATGTAAAACAAATAAATGAACGTTTCCTTGTTTCTGCAGTTCATTACCCAAAGCCAATATTGTGTTCTAAGGATTTCTTGGGATGACTTGATAATGACAGGAGTTTTCCTTGCTATATTATTTATTAGTTCCACATTACCCTGCATATAATTCTTTATTAATTTGTTCCACATTACCCTTCATATTATTCTATAATAATGTGTTCCACATTACCCTTCATATTATTTTCTTTTAACTTGTTCCACATCACCCTTGTGTTATATTCAAACTATTGAGAAACCCAACAACAACAACAACAGCAGATTACAAAAATCACAGCACAAAATGGACTTTTAAAAATAAAATAAGATAGTATGGAGATTTGAATTATGATGGAGATCTGTACCAATGCAGTATACCAAAAACACCCTACCTGGTTAGATTAACCCTCCTCTCCTTTCAAAATAAACATGATTATAATTTCTTCTATATTATACACACTCAATAAAGGATATAAAAATAAATGGAATTACAGACTGATAAAAACAGAAAGCTAAACGATAGACTATACATATAGATAGACAGGCATAAACAGAACGTTTAATAAAGTAATAAAAGTAAGTCGGTTTGTGCCAGTTCGAAACAAGCTGGTAAAATGACTTACTGTGAAATCATTGATTAAATATAGTGTATGCAAGCATGTCTGTTTTTGGTCTACTTAAATATATTTAATATATTAATAACAACATAATAATTTATCTATCTCCAGCTTTTGCACTCTCCATAAATAAAAAAAAAAATGCCTAAAACTTTCTTAGACTGATATTGCCCATTCACACAAATAAATAACTCATATTAAAGTGAATGCTGTAATGATGGATCCTGCAGATATACAGCATATTTTCTCTACCCGAGACGTCAGTACCTATAATGCATTGTAGATACTGGTATTTTTAAGTTCCAGTGATAATACTTAATAGGGGAGTTGCACCAAATCCAGAATTTAGTTTGGGATTCAGCTGAACCCCAGCACATTTCACATTGGACCAAACCATTAGTGTTTAACCAGTCCAAATCATAACCACCAATGCCATGTAAATGCTGCAAATTGTTTTGCTGATGCAAATCATTTTAATTTGCTGAAATCTAAATATATAGGGTTGGGATCCAAATAATTATTCATACAAATCATTTGTTTAGGCTTTGTCCAAATCCAATTATTATGGATTTAGAGCATTGCTAGTTCAATTCCACAATGAACTACTTTGTTTCATTGGTCAATTAAATAATTTTTGAAAAAGAATGATATTTTAATCATGTTTCAGGAACAGTGAAATTACTGCATAAAAATGGGAACATGGTCAGCCTTTAGTGAATCATGTATATCACACATAAAATATCTGTTTATGGGAACTGTTTTATTGTCTACATATTTCTAACAGTCTTCTATTCCCTATCCCTTTATCATATTGGGAAAATTCTTCTGGATCCTCAGTAAAATCTTGTTTGCTAAAGGCCCTTTTTATTCTGTTATAACTGGGACTTAATACACAAACATTCAGGGTCAGTTGTGTAACTAAAAGCTACTGGGCCCAAAGCAATCATTTTAGGGTCCCCTAATTTTTAGAATAAGATATCATTAAAAAATATGTTGGAACTTATTATTGGTCAGTGCCTGACTGCCCCCCCCCTATTTCCTGACCCTCCCAGCAGTTTCTGGTCTTGATTCCAATATAGCTATGACCTTGTCATAGGCCATAGGTGTAGAATTATTAGGTCCCGAATTATTATTATTACTTTAATAATTTAGGATTTTAACTAATTTAACAGTGTCCCTCAATCCCCATTCTTAAACCTATCCAACATGATGAATCTTCCCTTTAACCTTATTTATTTTTGCCTAAACAAGAGGTTATGTAGCACCATTCAGCCAGATTCTGTATAAAACCTATTTTGCCTTTTCAGACACCATAATGCATTCAGGTAGAAGAGGGCACTACGTTTTTAATAATGCAAACATTACTGGCTGTTTATTTCCCTGAAGCAACTAAACAGTTGTGTATAAAATATTATTCATAACCTTCTCAGTTCCATCCAAAAAAGACATTAACCTTAATAAGGAACATGCACCTAAAATGAGTTAAGCACATTTAAAAGAAAAATTGCAGTCTCCTTCGCTGCCTTTCTTTTGTAAAACTGTCAAGATGAAGTAGCTGGGGAAAAGTTTGCCTAACGCTGCTTTGTTTATCTCATTAAATAGATTGGATTGCCTTTATTTGCCAAAGACTGTTTCATAGAGGAACTGGTAGCGCCTTTCTTCAAGTTTCGGCAACATAAAAAAGACTAAAAGTAAATGATTTTGCTTTCATGATATAATATACAGGGATATATAGTTCTGTCTGGACATAATTGTATGAATGGACAACATAGTTCCGAGTGTGCACAGGCAGGATTCTTATTGGCAGATCCTCTGGTTTTAATTAGGCCAATAGCCCTTGAAACCTTGGAAAAACATTATGTTTAACCTTTTATGATATGTTCAGGCATATTGAGGATTGCAAAGTTTGCAAACTTTGCTACAGGTCTCATTTGATGGGAATCTATTAGAAACTAAATGGTTGCTGTGAATGACCGTGTGTAGTAATTACTGGATTATTACATTCCCCTGCTGGTGTTTTTATCTCTACAGTCATAGAAAAACAAAATTCTAAATTCTAAACACTCCTCCATGTTGCTTAACAACAGCGTCTCAGGTTATAGTTGTATTTTTAACATGCCATAAAAAATACTACACCTTTAACTGTTCAGTAATAGGGGGAATGTTTTCTACATCCTCTGCTTCTTTATAGTCTCCCAGGGTTTGTGTGTCAGTAGCTCTGAATCATACTTCCTCCTTTCTACTCAAAGCTGGAATGCAAATGTTCCCGAACCAATCACCCTGCACATTCCTGTGTCTTTGGGTTACAGGTGTCCATAGTACGAACCAAGTCTCTTCTTCCGTCTATAGGTTCCAATAGGTGGGCACTAGAAAGCCCCAGATACAACTATGGCTCGTTGAGTGTGCTTACACGTAGCATTTTGTTAAAGAATATTCCCTACATCTTGCTTTTGTTTTAGACATATTCTGCAAGGGTGAAAAGCTTTCAAACAGACAATGATCCTCCTGAACCAGCCGCCCCCTTTAGTTTTATCTTTAAAGGAAGCTCCTGTCTGATTCTCAAGACAGTGTCTGGATGCAAGTTAAATTGGATCTCCCTGAGCTTAATGCTTTCCAGATTTTACACCTAAAGTCACAATTCACTATTGAAGAGATGCAGGAAGAGGTAAAGTAAAGTCTTCCATGATAAAGTATATAAATATACATATATATATATATATATATATATATATATATATACACAAATGTGCAAAATGTTTGAAATTATATTTACTTTTTCAGAGGAGAATAAACCTTCTTAACGATTTCTGCAAAGAAAAACTTTTACATGTTTATTAAGGTTTTCAAATTCACTGTGAATTGACACTGTCTATATCCTCAGAATCTAATAATAATATATCTTGTTTCTGTGCAGTGCTACTTACTGTCTTACCTATTGTATACACAGCACTGTACAGAAAGGGGCTGATTTTCTAAACTGCAACCTTTTGGGTGGGACTTTTTGTGGGAATCTTTGCTTCGTGGTTTTTGAGGTTTTCAGGTGTTTTTGACGCTGGCTTTTGTGCAATAATATGAAAAAGTCATAGCTATCACAGGACAAGTTGAAAAAGTTGTGGTTTTCACAACTTTTCTTCAACTTTTTCTTGCTTGTGCTTTTCGGGTAAGGGCACACGGGCAGTTTTTGGGAGATTAAAAAAAATCACCAGCGGGATGGATTCACGAGGAAACTTCTGGTGACCTCGGAAAAAGAAGCGATGTAAGTGCCATCCCGCTGGCAATGTTTCATTATAGCAGGCGGGAAGGTAGGGAAGGCAGTTCGGGGAGATTGACGCCCTGAAGAAGAGGAGAATTGTTGCCGGGGCGACTAATCTCTCCGAATCTGTCCGTGTGCCCTTACCCTTACAGTTCAGATATTTTGATATATGAGTGACATGCGTGGACATTTATTTATCCTTGGTTTCAAAAAGCTCTAAAACCACTAAAATTCCACCTTTAATAAATAGGCTCTTCACAGTACACACAGGAGGAAGAAGCATGACAATAAATAAATATACACAGTAACAAAATTTTGCAATAGTATGTTAAGTATAGTATGTTGCAATAGTTTGTTAAGTATAGTATGTTGCAATAGTATGTTAAGCAATAGTATGTTTTCTTGTTATTGCTGCATTAAAGGAGAAGGAAGTCTTTGTGCACTTAGGGGGTGCCAAATGTTAGGCACCCCCAAGTGATTGTATTGACTTACCTGAAACTCCCGGGCCGGTGCTCCTATCAGCAGAAAACTACACCGGCCTGGGGTTATACCAGTGAGCACCAGCTCGGGGTTTCAGGTAATTAAATGCATTCACTTGGGCGTGCCTAACATTTGGCACACCCAAGTGCAAGATGACTTTCCTTCTCCTTTAAACAGGATAAAATCTAAAAATGACAGTAGTTACATTCTATATTTTGTCTCTTTGAGCAGGTCAAATCAGTAGTCCACTGAAAAGGTTTCTGTACACAAACTCCCTCTACCACTTCTTCCAACTGCAGCTTGTGAGATAAGGAGCAGCTCATTATACAGATGACTACACAGTAGTTCTGTTGGCTTGTTTTTATCTTGCTTGCAGGGATAGGAAGTAGAATGTGAGTATACTTTCATTTGAACTCACAGAAACCCATGCATCTGTTTGTTCATTTGTTCTGATTTGTCTGCAAGCAAAGAGATTGAGATCAATGGCGAATAAAGAAAAACGTGGATTAAGACCTGTTTCAGACCTCTTTTTTCCAAAAGGGGTAACAAAATGTATGGCAAACACTCAAGAAAGCAGTTGTGGGTATGTTCCCTAAGTGGAAGTAAAGGGAAGACAAACCCTGCAAAAACAACATTATATTTTTTCCCTTTAATAGTGCAAGACCTACCCACTATCCCATTGGCTGCAATGGCAGGCAAAGTCATTGGAATAGTGAATTATAACTCCCGATACCTTTGGAAGGATATTGGAAAGTTATTGTTTTACAACAGATGAAGGAGCACAGAGAGTTTCTAACATATTTAAACAAATACATGTGTGGAGGGGGAATATTTTCAGACATTTGTGAACAATCTAAACATGCAACATGTCAGAGAGACAACTGATCAATAGCAACTGGGCTATAGGGATTTTGCACTCATGCTGGAAGCAATCAGTTTGAATATACTTCAGACATGGATTTTGTGTGTTTTGATATCTGGCATATTGGTTCAGTTTTCAATATTTAATCAGTTTTACAAAAAAAAACTTTTTTTTAAAATGTAGCACTAATAAGATTGTTACTTATTGGAGAAATCTATGTATTTGTAATGAAGATTCTGACACATACTTTGGAGAGCTATGGGGTGCATTAGAGAAGTATTGTAGTGTTAGGCTAGAGACTTCAGGGGTTTTAGAAAATTTGGCTTTCACTGCCTTCGAATTCAAATACGCTAGAGCATTCTTAGGCTGCAAATAGCTTTCAAGCACCAGTGCTGGTAATTTTTGGATAATTCCTATTTGAAGGTGTCGTTCACATTTAGGTTAAGTTTTAGAATGTTATAGAATTGCTAATTCTAAGCAACTTTTCAATTAGTCTTCATTATTTCTTTTTTATTGTTTTTATTTTTCACTATTTGCCTTCTTCTTCTTCTGACTCTTTCCAGCTTTCAAACGTGGGTCACTGACCCCAACTTAAAAACAAATGCTCTGTAAGTTTACACATGTATTGTTATTGCTACTTTTTATTATTAATCTTTCTAACCAGGCCCTCTCTTATTCATATTGCAGTCTCTTATTCAAATCAGCACATGGTTGCTATGGTAATTTGGACCATAGCAACCAGATTACCGAACCGCAGAGCTGCTGAATAAAAAGCTAAATAACTTAGAAACCACAAATAATAGAAAATGAAAACCAATTGAAAATTGTCTCAGAATATCTTTCTCTACATCATACTAAATGTCAGTGCAACTTTTGCATTATAGATGTGTTACTTGGGGTTCACACATAATATTTCTTAAAGGAATTGTTCACTCTTAAATACATTTTTAGTTTGATATAGAGAGTAATATTCTGAAACAAATTGGGTTTCGAGTATTTTAGCTTTTATTCGACAGCTCTCCAGTTTGCAGTTTCAGCAATCCAGTTCAGCAAACCCTAGCAACCATATATTGGTTTGAATAAGAGACTGGAATATGAATAGGAGAGGCCCTGATTAAAAAGAGGAGTAATAAAAAGTAACAATAACAATACATTTGTAACCTTACAGAGCATTTGTCGGAAGAAAAAGTCAAAAAATTCAAACACTATAAAAAAAAGAAAAAATGAAGGCCAGTTGAAAAGTTGCAAAGAATAAGCCATTCTATAACATACTGAAAGTTAACTTAAAGTAGAGCCACCCCCTTCATTTTTATTATACCAAAACTAAAAATGACAACTGCAACATAGATGCAGAATAGCACAATAATTGCCAGTGGAAGTTCACAATGATAGGCTACCTCAGCCCTCCATAGACACTGACTAAGGAGGCTGCAGGTAAGTGATATTGCAGTAGACATTTGTCACTACAAAACAATTCCTAATGGTTTACATGTAGCCAGTGGACGCAACGATTGCTGTGCAGCACTGAATAAAAGAATCATGTTTATATCTGTTACAACTTTTTTTGTTGTGGGACTCTTTAACTCGTACAGTTAGGTGCATATTTAACATTTTCCTAAATTGAATACAAGCAAGCAGATCTGACAATCTGATTCAATGGCTGAACAGGCAAATCACTGGCCAGTTTGACTACATGCACCAACAATAGCCAATTTTCATTAGTGAAAAAATTAAAGTATCCAAAAACAAACCTATGTAGAAAGGTAAGGAAAACTCATTGGAAAAGAGAAGCGTACCATTGACCGACATAAAATATAACGTAAGTGTAATGTTATCTCAAGCATAGAAAGCCAAATGCAAGAGATGCAGTACACATTTTGCAACAAAAACAACAAAAGAATAATTATTTAATAATAATAATAATTGGTGAATTTGACATTTGGGGACAATTTACTAACATTCTTATTTCCTTTTTTTAAAAAAATGTTTACGAATCATATTTTTACAAAGAATTTGTGTTTTTTATTCCTCTAAAATTAAAAAAATTTGAGATTTATGAAGTGTAAAAAGCATGAAAAAACTCTTAGCACAAAACTTTTCCAAGCAAAAGCAGTCAAGGTCTAATAGAAATCAATGGGAGTTGCGCTGATCATATTGGACCTTTTGTTTTTTATCCATTCAGACTTTTAGAGGTTTTCTGATTTTGTTTGCTTGCAAATGAGTGTGATTGTGGTTTCAAATAGCTATAATACCAATAAAATTCGACCTTTAATAAATGGACCTCCCCATGTTTCTTTTCATTTTTCTTTTTTTTTTTTTTTTGCGCTTGAATTTCAAATTGTGTGTTTCACTCGCAAAGTCACAGCAATACACACAGGAATACATTTGACTGTACATTATTACCTTGATTTGATTTCCATTTGAGACCTGTAATATGCAATTTTCCATAAAGCATGAATGCCAACATATATGAGACATATGCATTCAAAAAGAAAAGAAGAGAGCACCAGTGTGCAGGTTAACTGCTTAGTGGAATTTTATTTCAAATTTATACAGTATGAAATTGCTTGTTAGTGCCCTTTATCAAGTATCTTTTGATATATGAGACATATACAAGATACAGAAATACATTTACTGCAGAACAGCAAATGAAAACATGCCCTTGATACTTACTTCTGTGGCCCTGACCATAAATATATTGACCCTTTTTATTTGCAGAGCATCCACTGGCCTTAACCACACTTCCTAAATATAAGTATAAGGGAAGTAAAACCACAGTAGAAACATAAGCAGAATAGCAGAAAGTATGAAGAGGTTAATCCGATTATTCTCTTTATGCATAAGGGTATACTTTTATATGTTTGTTTGTGGAGTTATCAGCCACCAAGAATTCAAATTACCAAAAAAGTGATTCTTGATATCACCCCATATCAGCTCAAACCTTACCTTACCTCCCAGATAACACCCTTACTCTATCGACCCCATCAGGGTAATGGCAGGGTTTACAGGGTCTGTAAATATCTTTGGACCAGAGTTAAGCTTGTCAGTACTGAACAGCACAGACAGACTGAATTAGCAGGAAGACTACATAAGTATGTCCAACAGGAAGGTGCAAGACATTTGTATGCTAATAAGTGATAAAACTAGAATTAAAAAAAAAAATGCTCATATACTGTGGTTTCAGTTTTCACCACCTGTGGATGCAGTTGCTAGGGCAGAATATTGAAAGTATTTCTGCCAACAAACTGGGGACAGTGGTACCAGCCAAAAAAAAATAACATTTCTTAAAAGTACAAGTATTGGACCAGTTATTGAGAATGCTCGGGACTTAGGGTTTTCCGCATAAGGGATCTTTAAAAAATGTGGATCTCCATACCTTAAGTCTACTAAAGAAATAAACGAAACATTAATTATCAAGTATGTTAGTATGGATCAAGTACAAGGTAATGTTTGATTATTACAGAGAAAAATGATAATTATTTAATTAATATGATGTCTATGGGGGATGGCCTTCCTGTCATTCTGAGGTTTCAGGATAAAGGGTTTTAGGATAACGGATCCCATACCTGTATATGTAAAGCCATTCACTTATATACACACACAGCTACTTTTTTCCCCCATACTCATTCAGTATTCACAAAATGTGGAAAGTACTTGTGTCATCCATGTTTAGTGTCACATCATAATCTTTCTGTGCTAAATGGTTAGTGGAAAAACATTTTAAAAAAGTTAAAGTAAAATGCCGTATGTCATTTAATCTTTCACAATTAGATAGCCTTCATTTACTCCACAGATATTCCAGTATGGAAAACCCAATAGCAATTATCTAATAGAAGTCTGCTACGAATTAAATAATGAAAGCAAATATTTGATTGGTTAAGTGATTTACTGCATCGAAGCAACACTGCTAAAAAAAAGCCCCACAGTCTCTCCAACACACAGTGGAGTCTATATAAAAAGTGCAACATTCGTTATGTTTTCTGTACACACTTATTTGCACTAATGTACACTCTAAGGAGCAGATTTATCAAGGGTTGAATTGAAAATTTGAATTTTGAAATTCGAATTTTGAGTTTATTTTAGTGTAATTCGACAAGGGAATAGTCGAAATCCGTTTTTAGTTTAAAAAGAAATTCGAATTTCAAAATTTATCATGTACTCTCCGTTTAAGAATTCATATTCAACTATCCGCCATCTAAAACCTGACACCAAATTGGTGTGTTAGCCTATGGGGGACCTCCTACAATCAATCTGGAGTCGTTTGGTGGTTTTCCAAAAAAAAAATTTTTTTATTTGGTATAAATATATACAGTATACTCATTGGGGGTCATTTGTAGAGGTTGAATTTGATGAATTTGACCTTATTTGTGTTGAACTTTCAACACGAATTAACAATGCAACTATTTGTGCAAGTGACCTCCCCATTTTGCTTGCATCAGTGTGGGTTTCAAATAACCTAATTTCTAGCACAGTGAAAAAATACTAAATAACTCATATACATGCAGAGGCTTAGGGGTTATTTATAAAAAGGTCAAGTGTTACAGTTTTTTTTACCTCGAATGAACTTGAAACTCGAATGGTATCTTATTTAAAGGAAAACTATACATCGCAAACAATGTAGGTCTCTATAAAAAGATATTGCATCAGCTCATATGTAAATCCCTGCTTCATGTAAATAAACCATTTTCATAATAATATACTTTTTTATAGTATGTGCCATTGGGTAATCATAAATAGAAAATTGCAATTTAAAAAATAAGGGCCGCTGTCAGGCTTACCGTCTGATCCAACGAAGAAGGAGCAGGATTAGCAGAATGCGAACCCACAAGCGCCTCGAACAACACTAACCCACCTGGAGTGGAACAGGGAGAAGTGAAGTGGCGAGTAGCCAATGAGACTGACCAGGCGAAGTACAGAGGGTTCAGGCAGAAGCGAAGTCAAACAGGCCGAAGTCGTGGGCAGGCAGCGAAGTATCGTAATCGTAGTCAGGCAAGAAGGTCAGGTCAGGCGGCAATAAGACAATCCGGAAACAGGCTGAGGTCAAACACAGAAGATCAAATAGTAAACAATGCTAGGGGTTCAGTCAAATAACCTAATAACCAGGCAAGGAGTCAGAGTACAGATTGAGATTAAATAGAGCTATTTGGCGCCAAACTAGCGTCATCACGCTGGCGTCGCACAACTGACGTCAGTGCGTCCGTCATTGGCGTCCGTCGTCGGCGCCCATGCGTCCGCGACCGTCGCCGGCGTCCAACACCGCGCGCCGACGGGCATCGGTTCCCCGATGAGCGCGCCTGCGCCTGTGCTGGAAGAAACGCGAAGGCGAATCCTTACATTGCCCCCCATCAAGGAGCGGCCTCAGGACGCAACTGGTAGAAGGTTTATCAGGGTAGCTCTTGTGAAAATCCTTCAACAGCTCCGCGGCATGGATATTAGAAACAGGCTCCCAAGAATCCTCTTCCGGACCAAAGCCTTTCCAGCTGACCAGATATTGGAGATGCTTGCCTCTAACACGGGAATCCAGGATCTTCTCAACCTCGAACTCTTCTTGCCCGTCTACTACAACAGGAGGTGGAGGAGAAGCTGTACGGCCAGGAAAATGAAATGCGGAGGCTGGTTTCAGTAGAGCAGCATGAAACACAGGATGAATACGCCAGGTAGCCGGAAGCTTAAGTTGGAAAGCCACAGGATTAATCTGCCGAGTAATAAGAAAAGGACCCAGGAACCGTTGACCCAACTTCTTACTGGGGCAGGACAATTTGAGGTTAGTAGTGGATAACCAAACGCGGTCCCCCACCTTAAACTCTGGATCACTTCTTCGTTTCTTGTCTGCATATATCTTAAAGTTCTGTTGTGCTTTTCTCATGTTCTTCTGGAGTTTCAGAAAATTATCAGCCAAAAAGGTTAACCGGTCCTTGACTGCAGGAACAAGAATATCTGAAACAATGGAGGAAGGGAAGGTTACAGGATGTAGGCCATAATTTGCAAAGAAGGGGGACTGGTTAATAGAAGAATGTTGGGCGTTATTATAAGCGAACTCCGCCAGGGGAAGGAGATTAACCCAGTCATCCTGGAGATAAGAGGAGTAACATCTCAAGTACTGCTCAAGGGTTTGATTAGTTTGCTCCGTCTGGCCATTGGTTTGAGGATGAAAAGCTGATGAAAGCGACACAGAAATCTTAAGAGCACCACATAAGGCTTTCCAGAACTGAGACGTAAACTGTGGACCACGATCGGATACTACCTCATCGGGAAGACCGTGAAGTCTTACTACTTCCTTGATGAAACAATCCGCCGTCTCAGAGGCAGAAGGAAGTCCAGGCAAAGATTTAAAATGAGCCATCTTGGTCAAGCGGTCAATGAAGACAACAATAGTGGAGCAATCACAGGAGAGTGGTAAGTCAGAAATGAAGTCCATAGACACCGAACCCCAAGGGCGAGAAGGAACTGGAAGGGGTTGGAGAAGGCCAATAGGACAAACATGAGAATCCTTGAATCTGGTACAAACTTCACATGAAGAGACAAATTTCAAACAGTCCTTAGTCATCCCAGGCCACCAAAATAGCCTTTTAGCAGAAACAATAGTTTTCTTAATACCTGGATGACCCGCCAGTTTAGCGTCATGAATGTTTTTGAGAACTTCCAAACGCATTTGTTCAGGAACAAAGATTTTCCCCTCATGAAGAAGAAACCCTTCTTTGGGCACTAAAGAAGGTTCACAAACGGTTTTAGATGCATCCTTAATTTGATTCACCAGAACAGACTGCAACAAAAGAAAGTTATTTGAATTTAGAATTGTTTCGGGAGAAGAGAGAGTCTCATCCTCAGAAGAAAACATGCGGGATAGGGCATCCGCCTTGACATTCTTGGATCCGGGCCGGTAAGTCAGGTGAAAATTAAATCGCATGAAGAAAAGGGCCCACCTTGCTTGTCTAGGTCTTAATCTCTTGGCGGAACGTAGGTATTCCAAATTCCTATGATCAGTGAAAATGAGAATTGGGTGTTTGGAACCTTCGAGGAGATACCTCCACTCTTCTAATGCTAATTTAATAGCGAGTAGTTCACGATCCGCCACGTCGTAGTTACATTCGCACTTGGCCAATTTACGTGAAAAGAAGGCGACTGGATGGAGTTCTTCTTGAATTCCAGACCTTTGTGATAAAACAGCGCCCACAGCATTTTCTGAAGCGTCGACCTCTAACGTAAATGGAAGAGCCAAGTCTGGATGGCGAAGAATTGAAGCCGAAGTAAAGAGTTTCTTCAACTTCTCAAAAGCTATCTGAGCCTGTGGTGACCAAGAAAATTTTTGATTACAGCGTGTGAGTTCAGTTATCGGTAAAATAATTTGAGAGAAATTCTTTATAAATTTTCTATAGAAATTTGCGAATCCAATGAAACGTTGAACCGCTTTCTTAGAAGAGGGAACAGGCCAATCAATAATTGCGGAGATCTTCTTGGAATCCATTTGAATTCCTACAGGAGAAATAAAAACCCCAAAAAGTCTACAGATGTCTGTTCGAATACGCACTTCTCAACCTTGGCATAGAGCTGATGAGTACGGAGACGGGCAAGAACTTTCTTAACATGCATTCTATGCTCTTCCAAAGAACTAGAGAAAATTAAAATATCGTCCAAATAAATGATGACGAAAATATCAAGAAAGTCTCGAAAAACATCGTTGACAAAATGCTGAAACGTAGCGGGAGCATTACAAAGTCCGAACGGCATAACGAGATATTCAAAATGACCATAACGGGTACGGAAAGCCGTCTTCCATTCATCCCCTTCCCGAATTCTAACCAAGTTATAAGCCCCTCGTAGATCAAGTTTAGAGAAAATCTTGGCCTCCTTAAATCGTTGGAACAGCTCTGGAATGAGAGGAAGAGGGTAACGATTTTTGACCGTGATCTTATTTAAGTCTCTATAATCAATACAAGGTCTCAAGGAATGGTCTTTTTTTTCAACGAAGAAAATCCCGGCTCCGGCAGGAGAAGAAGATTGTCGGATAAATCCCTTGGCAAGGTTTTCATCCAAATAAGTGCGTAACTCCAGGAGTTCGGGCTCTGTTAAAGGATAAATGCGTCCGAAAGGAATTTGAGCTCCCGGGAGAAGATTAATGGGACAATCATAGATTCGATGGGGAGGTAGCCTATCGGCTCCTTTCTTGTTGAAAACATCAGCAAATTCCCAATACGCCAGAGGGAGTAGATCAAGAATTTCAGAAGAAGGAGAAAGGGAACATACTTTAATTGAAGAAGACGAATTCTCAAGTAAACATTTAGAAAGGCAAAATTTCGAAGAAAATGTTACACCACCAGTGGCCCAATTGATAGAAGGATTATGTCTCTGTAACCAGGGTAACCCCAAAATGATAGGGAATAAAGGAGACGAAACCACATCGAAATTCATTACTTCCGCATGAATTTTATTAATCACCACAAACAGTGCAGCAGTCTCTTGAACCACAGGACCCGAAGTGATTAGGGAACCATCCGCCACACGAAGTGCTATAGGGTTCTTCTTCGATTGAAGAGGGATTTGGAACTGAAGGGCAACTTCGCGGTCCAAGAAGCACCCACTTGCCCCGGAATCAAGTATTGCTTGTAGTTCCACCACCTTGTCTCCCCACTGCAAGGATAGAGAGATTGTCAGTAAGGACACAGAAAAGTTGCAACCATTAAAGTCTCTTCCAAAAGTCTCCTTACCCAAGGGACGGGTTGGACAATTCCGAAGAAGATGACCCGCTTGACCACAGTACAAGCAAAGATTAAGCCTGCGACGTCTGAGGCGCTCTTCAGGAGTTAATGCAGACTTAATGGCTCCAATCTGCATCGGCTCTGGGGCAGTACTGATAGTAGCAGTAGGAACTGTAGATGTCATCATAGGAGGCATACGGATAGGAGGTGGAGCAGAAGGTAAGAGCCAAGTAGGAGATACAAGACCAGCCTTTTCAGCCTTTTCCTCCTCCCTACGTTCTCTGAGTCTTTGATCCAACTGAATGGAGGTATGGATAAGTTCCTCCAAGGTGTCAGGGATGCCTGTACGGGCCAACTCATTTTTCAGCTCAGCCGAAAGACCCAGGCGGTAGCGGTTCTTCAGAGCTGCGGGATTCCATTCAGTATCCTCTGCCCACTGACGAAACTCCAGAGTATAGTCCTCGACAGGACGAGTACCTTGTCTCAAGGCATGCAGGGCGGCTTCGGCAGTGGAGGTTCTGTGTGGATCATCATAGACCACGGCCATGGCATCAAAGAACGAGTCCACTGTGGCCAAAACAGGACTTTGCCGATCCAACAGACGGAAGGCCCAAGTCTGGGGCTCACCAGTCAGGAAGGAGATAACAACCCCCACTCGTGTCTGTTCATTCGGATAGGTGTGAGGCTTAAGAGAAAATAGGAGTTTGCAGCTGCTTCTAAAGTTGCGAAATAATTTCCGGTCACCAGCAAACTTCTCAGGGAAGGCAACTTTCGGCTCCGAAATCTCAGAAGTGATTACTTGTACTTCGGCTGGAGCGGAGGAAGAAGATGCTGTAGCGGAGGAAGGATTAACAGCCGGGGGATGTACTCTGATGTGCTCCTGTATCTGGGCGTAACCGCTCTGAAGCTCTCGAACGGCTTGAGTCAAGGACGACAGCTGTTGTGTTAGGACAGCAAATGGGGAAGCCCCTTCGGTTGGATCCATGGCCCAGGGTCGGACTGGGGGGCCCGGGGCCCACCGGGACTGCTGGTCCAGGGCCCCCCGCCCCCCTACAGCGACGCGCAGAACTCGGCACAACTATGCGTATGCGCCGCTCGAACGCCGCCATGCGCATGTGCGAGCGGCGCTTCTCGGTGCGCATGCGCGAGGGCCGATACGCATCGCCGAAAACTTTTTTTTTTCAAAATTTTTATATTGGTAAAGGGGTCTGGCCCGGCGGGGGCCCACGAGGGTCGGGGCCCACCGGGTTTTTTCCCGGTGTCCCGCCGGGCCAGTCCGACACTGCCATGGCCTGGTTATACTGTCAGGCTTACCGTCTGATCCAACGAAGAAGGAGCAGGATTAGCAGAATGCGAACCCACAAGCGCCTCGCACAACACTAACCCACCTGGAGTGGAACAGGGAGAAGTGAAGTGGCGAGTAGCCAATGAGACTGACCAGGCGAAGTACAGAGGGTTCAGGCAGAAGCGAAGTCAAACAGGCCGAAGTCGTGGGCAGGCAGCGAAGTATCGTAATCGTAGTCAGGCAAGAAGGTCAGGTCAGGCGGCAATAAGACAATCCGGAAACAGGCTGAGGTCAAACACAGAAGATCAAATAGTAAACAATGCTAGGGGTTCAGTCAAATAACCTAATAACCAGGCAAGGAGTCAGAGTACAGATTGAGATTAAATAGAGCTATTTGGCGCCAAACTAGCGTCATCACGCTGGCGTCGCACAACTGACGTCAGTGCGTCCGTCATTGGCGTCCGTCGCCGGCGCCCATGCGTCCGCGACCGTCGCCGGCGTCCAACACCGCGCGCCGACGCGCATCGGTTCCCCGATGAGCGCGCCTGCGCCTGTGCTGGAAGAAACACGAAGGCGAATCCTTACAGGCCGCCTCCTGGGATTGTAGGATTCACAGTGCACACAAACAAACCAAACAAACCATACAAGTTAGGTCACATGATCCAATGAAAAGACATAGTTCTGTATTTTGCTTCCACACTTTTCCTGTTACAGTTAGAGTTGTAGTATTTCTGGTCAGGTGATCTCTGAGACAACTCACAGACCATCACAAAATGGTGGTTCAAGGCAAGAGATGTAAAAGGGCAATATTTACTTAAATATACAGTATATACCAGTTTGGTAAGATACTTAATTTTGATGTAAACTATCTGTTGCTTAAAAATTCATTTTGGGGGTAACTGGAGTGGCAAAAAGTCGAATGTGTGAATTCAAGTCCCGCAACTAGAAAACTCTCCCGTTGTAAAAACTCGAATTGAGTTCTCAATTCGAGTTTTCAGCCAAAACCCTCCGAAAATAACTCGAACATCAAGCAGGCCTCTTCAAATGGTTCCAGGGACCTCTGCCATTGACTTCTACAAAACCCCAACAGGTTTTTAGGTGTTGTATTTTCTAATTTAATCTATTTCCAGGGTCGGGGTATAATAAATCTGGAATATTAGAGTTTTTTTTAACCCAAAAAATTGGAGTTTTGATCAAACAATACAACTTGAAAACTCAAATTTTTTGGGAAAAAATAACTCGAACCTTAATAAATCTGCCCCATTGTGTGGTTATTCCAAAAATGTTCTCTGCCAGGCCTTCCATATGTGTTGTGTTCAGCAGGTGCAAACTATTTTGTATAGTTACTCAACCTTGGACTTGTAGGGTGCCCAGAGCTATTGTTAAGTACAGGGCTATATGGGCTAAAATTGTACATTGCACCACATTCTTTATAGCTGATACCATGGATTACTTAAGACACAACCTTTATAAAACATCCTGAGCAACAATTTTACATAAGTACACAAAATACATCTTCACCAGGGTCGGACTGGACCTCTGGCTCTCGTGGTCCCCACCGGCCCAGACCCGCTCCCTGTCCTTGCGGCCCTGGTCACAGCAAAAGAAGGTACAGATGCATGGGCAGCTGCAGCCGGGGGTGGGAGGGGCCCTGAGACAGCAGCCCGAGTGGGCACCAGGTCCCCCAGTCTGACCCTGATCTGCACCATGGTAATTGTAGACACAAGACACAAATATGTAGATGCATAACACTTACAGACTGTCACCCATATTCTATTTATAGTGCTTGAAGATTTATGAGCCCCATTGTCTAGTTCAAGAGAAAGTGTCTCAGATGAGCCTAGTCAGTGTGGCTGCAAATAGGTGGGTGCTACAGATTGCACTGCATTATGTTTTGGAGACTTTCTGGTGGCATATAACATCTGGCTCCAGCCTAGAAGTGACAGCTCTACCAAATGTTTAATGCAAATCTTACAACGTTGTAAGTCAAGAAAGTAATTTAAAGTTAATTAGTCAACGGGAAGTAACACAGAGTCTGTTTTGGTTTAAGAATAATAATTATGTTGTAATAAAGTAATTAGTGTAATAAAAGGAAATGGCATATTTTGAGATAAAATAACAGACATACAACCCACGAGCCCTTCTGTGCAACTCAAAACACCTTGAAGTGCAGGAGATCACTAGTGAGGTCATTTCTGCACTGAATAAGAGCAACAAAACTGCTATTAGGATTTCAACATATTTATCACAGTGTATTTTCAGCATTTAGTTGCAGGCACCTTATTCACAGCAGGAAAAACTGTAAGAAAGTTGCAGCTTGATGCCCTGAGACATTTCATTATGGAGGTGGGTTGGCAACATGTATAATTAGAAGTTTTGGGTTCACACAGCGACATTTTTCATGAGATTCCTCCATAGCAATTTGGCTGGCAGGGCCATATAAATCAGAATAATATAATGTGCTGTTCAATATTGCACAGGCATGGCCTGTCCTAGGTGCCCCAGTAGACAAAGGATTGGCTGTCTCTTCTGTTGTCCTTGGCTCTAGCTATTTAATAACTTTCAGGGAAAGTCTCAGAGGCTGCTGTATACAAGTTACACCATTGGCCTTGAGACAGGCACATAATTGTAAAATGGATTAAGAGACCCATATTTAAAAATCTGTATAAAGTCAAATTATATGTTGGTCATGGGTCCATATTATCATGATAACAAAGCGTAAATGTGAAATCAATATGCCAAATTATTTTATGATATTAACATGCTCTTGTTTGATAATTGATGTAGCATCTAGGTTTTCTATGGGCACATTTGCAAGACATTAATTCCATGATTGGGGATATTCCTTTAACCAAGCTTAGTATGAATATGCACATATTTGGTCAAATAGTGTAGCCTTTTACACCTTTTATGGCATTAGATCTTTTTGGAGAAGAACATAATAATAATGGAGACAGTAAGACTATAAATGGCTTTGTTTGGGAAATGAGCACAGTTACAGTATATATTTAATACCACATTTTCATGTTAAGGCACTGACATAAGGCTGACTAAGCCCAATGAACATTAAAGGGATACTGTCATGGGAAATCATTTTTTTTCAAAATGAATCAGTTAATAGTGCTGCTCCAGCAGAATTCTGCACTGAAATCCATTTCTCAAAAGAGCAAACAGATTTCTTTATATTCAATTTTGAAATCTGACATGGGGCTAGACATATTGTCAATTTCCCAGCTGCCCCTGGTCATGTGACTTGTGCCTGCACTTTAGGAGAGAAATGCTTTCTGGCAGGCTGCTGTTTTTCCTTCTCAATGTAACTGAATGTGTCTCAGTGGGACATGGGTTTTTACTATTAAGTGCTGTTCTTAGATCTACCAGGCAGCTGTTATCTTGTGTTAGGGAGTTGTTATCTGGTTACCTTCCCATTGTTCTTTTGTTTGGCTGCTGGGGGAAAAAGGGAGGGGGTGATATCACTCTAACTTGCAGTACAGCAGTAAAGAGTGATTGAAGTTTATCAGAGCACAAGTCACATGACTTGGGGCAGCTGGGAAATTGACAATATGTCTAGCCCCATGTCAGATTTCAAAACTGAATATAAAAAAATCTGTTTGCTCTTTTGAGAAATAGATTTCAGTGCAGAATTCTGCTGGAGCAGCACTATTAACTGATTCATTTTGAATTTTTTTTTTCCCATGACAGTATCCCTTTAAGCACTTACTTGTAGCATTTTGGTACTACAATGGTATGGTATTTTTTGGCTCTGATTATTTTTGTGACTGTCACCACTCTATGTGCCCTTAGTACTTTTTAATAAAAAAATGTTCTGTTCACATGCTACTCTGCAAAGACATATGTGTATTGCACGCTGACGGACACACGGTATGGCCTTATACCAGAATCTAAGCCATTGTGATCTTTTTAAATTCAATTTCATTACATATAGGGAGGTTACTATGTAGTTTGCACTATTCATAGAAGTGTGTGATATATGAGAACCTTAAAAGCACAAAAGCCAGAGGATACAGTTACATTATAAGTACCACAAATGAAGACTCTCTTATAATGAAAGCTTACAGGCAAATACTGTATTTATGACAAATGGCCATGTTAGTATTTCATTTCCATACAAAATTAAAATATGGCGCAGAGAGAACTGATGATGAATATGGTCCATGTAAAAAAAAAAAAAAAAAACAGCCTTTTACCACCCAGAAAATCCAGAATAAGTAAGTCAATTCTATTCTGCAACAGAAGATAAATATGCAGTTAATGTTTCAATCAGGACCTCAGTTCATTTTCATGGTCGCCACCTTACTTATCCATAATTGTTTGCAGTTGTGAATTTAACAAGTTTTTTCTTTTCTTTTTTCATTTTTACTTTAAAAGTCATTAATCAACGAGCCCTGCAATGAAAGCTGAAGACAAATGTTAAATAAATCTTTTAAAAAGTCTTTAATTGACGTTTTCCTATTGCTACATTTGAAATCCATCTCTGCACTATTGTGGTATACTTTCTCAAAATTATTTTAGAATTTCAAAGTGTTTTGCAATCTAGCACATAAAGGGTCAGATTTGTTACTTGTTTCATTTCTTTACAAGAATTGCCCCCCCCCCATATTTATTTAAATATATGCATTTTACTGTTATTTTGGATTAGTGATATTATTTTTGATTTATATGCATGTGAAAATGCAGGAAAAAAAACCATATGCTTTAAAAACTTGCCATACTTCCACCATTCCCTAAAATAATCTCCACAATCCACTGTAAACAATAATAGAGTCTCTGTTCTTTATGTTTTTAAGTGAGCAAGACTAATGGGGTTATTTACTAATACTTGAATTTTTCTCACAATATCGATAAAACAAACTCGACCAAAGTGCCATCCACAATTTTACCTTATTTATTAATAAAATAACTAAAAAAATTTGGTTTGGGAAAAGTCTCAATAAAAAACTCATACAAATTGTAAAAAATTTTCGGATTTGACTCTCGAATCTTGATTTTCTTCCAGCTATTGCCTGAAATCATACGGAACCCAACGCAGACCACAATATCTTCAAATTGGAAAAGAAGCATTTGCCGTTAAAGAACCAGTAACAAAAAACCACCAAGCTATATGTAACTTTAAAATCTCAAAGTCTTTATTAAAAAATAACTTATCGAAACTCCGCTTGTGCTCCTCTTCAGAAAAGATGACAGGGCCATCGCATGGCGCTCGATCTCTCCTCCCTGGCTATCTCCTATAGAAGGCAGGGAGGAGAAATCGAGCACCGCACAATGGATCGTCGCCCTGACGCCTTTTCAGAAGAGGAGCACATGTGGAGTTTCCGTAAGTTATTTTTTTAATAAAGACTTTGCGATTTTAAAGTTACATATGTCTTGGTGGTTTTTTTTTCGTTCTATACAAACACATTTTTTTTTTTAAATTTACTTTACTGGTCCTTTAACTTTTACAGGAACTCGACAGGTTTGAGATGTAAACAAGTGTTTTGAGTATTTTTGGATTCAGGCTTTTAGCAGCTTCAAGGTATAAAAAACCTTGAAAAATGTGATTTCTCCCCTTTAAAAGCCCAACCAGAAAAATTCGAGCTTTCATAAATTACCCCCTAAATGATGTTGGTTTTACAAAAGAGGCTAATAATAAGGGGGTTGCTTATTAAAAGTCAAGTTGTATTTTCTTGAAAAATTCTAGTTTTTCAAGTATAGTTTCACAAAAAAAACTAATTGCTTGAGGAATTTTTCTTTTACATTTTTTAAAGATTTATTATGCCCTGAAGCTGCAAAATGTCTGAATCCAAAAATACTCCTGCTAAAACCTGTTGGATTCATGTAAAAGTCAATGGCAGAGGTCCCTTTAACCATTTCAAGATGTTTTTTGCCTTCCCAATTTTTGGGTGTTTTAAGCTGGTTTTCGATACATTCAAGGTATTTAATGTCTTTAAGCCTATAAACTCAATACATTTTAGGTATTCAATGTTTCTAAGCCTATAAACTCAATAAATTTGAGGTATTCAAGTTTTTCCTGATTGCATTAAATCAATTTTGTTACTTTCAAATTTTTTTTATAAATAAGCAAACATCTGAGTTTGTTTAAAATTGTGAGTTTATTTGAGTTGGAAAAAAACCTCACAAACCTCACAAATATGATTTTTGATAAATAATCCCTTTAATAGCCGAAGTTTTGAAGAACTTGACTTGGCGCATAGAACTTATTATATAATTGTCTTCTTTGTCAAAACTCATGCAGATGCCTATAATCATCCCCAAAACATTATGGTATGGCACTACAGCATTGCTGTGTTGATACTCAGTTGGGCTCATTTATTATAGTAGGAGCTGTATTGCCTGTAACAAATCATTTAGCAATTAGCTGTGAACAGTCAACTGCAAGCTGAAAAATAAAAACAAATATTTGATTGGTTGCTAAGGGTAGCTGCAGTGGTGGAATGTAGCACTCATGTTCATAAAGTAGCCTCAGTAGTTTGAGAAATATCTGCTAGAGAGGGTTAAATGATAGGAATATAGGGTAAGGTCATTTTGCAGTATTGTTATACAACGCTGAAAAATATATTGCCATCTTAATGCAGAAATATGTGTTAATACTTGTACTAATGTACTCTAATGCCAAAAGTCATCTTGTTTAGTGAAAAAAATATATTCTAGCACATTTAGACAGTATATTGGGCTCTTCACACACTTGATATCATTCTCAGCAATCTGGGGAAATTATTTATTTGATTCTTTTATAACATTTTATAAAATAGTTTATGACCATCTTTTTGCCAGGGGACGGCTTTTGCTTCTGATTTTCCAGATAAGCGAGACCTGGATTTTTCTGTATAAGTGGGACCTGTGGTTTTCCAGATAAGTAATCTTATTCTGTAATCTCCATGCTTCAAGGGGGAATGTTATATGCTTTGTTATTGCAATTTTTCTCTCGCAAAGATGCCTGTAGCCATTAGCAAACACGTTTGCACGATTTTTTGACTGATTAAGATATAGTTTATATGAACTATAGTCAAGGGCCGGATTTGATTCGCGGGCACCCCTAGGCTGGGTGGTACAATTGCCCGTAAGCAGTGCGACCATGGTGTCATACCGCCTCCCGCAAGCACACACACAGGAGCACTGGGGAGCTGTGCGTCCCCAGTGCTCTTCAACAAGCAGCACGGCAGTATGCTGTCCCTAGTAAATTGCCGCCCGAGGCCCGGGCAGTACATTATATTGTCATTACTTTAAAAGACTTACATATTTTTGGTGTTACTGTTACTTTAAGGAAAAGAAAGTGTTTTTAAGTAATTAAAATACAATGTAGTGTTGCATTGCACTGGTAAGATTAGTGTGTTTTGTTTATATAGTAGTATGTAAAAGCTGATGTGTAGCCATGGGGCTGCCATTCAAAAAGGCTCAGGATACATATATCTACAGATCTTATATGTTATTTACAATTTATCTACTGTCCATCGCTACAGAGCAGCTTGTTTCTATACACAAAATAGAAGTGTTTCCGAAACAAACAAATCACTTTTACCAGTGCAGGGCAACATTACATTATATTTGAATTACTTTAAAACCCTTTAATTTTTTGGTGTTACTATTCCTTTAAAGCAACCCTGCGCAATAAATAGTCAGTGGCGTAACTACCGGGGGAGCAGGGGGTACGATTGGGCCAGGGCCCGCTCCCCCTTGGGGCCCCCCGGCAGTTCGCACGCCACTCGTAAATAGGAAATGCGGCTATTTCCAGGCGTACGGAGGGGGGTGGGGCCCGGCTGCACGTCCCGCGCCAGGGGGCGGGGCCCGGCTGCACGTCCCGCGCCAGGGCCCACCCCCCTCTAGTTACGTCTCTGTAAATAGTCACATAGTAACATAGTAAATTTCCTTCTCGCAGAAGATTTTCAACATTTACAAAGTCTTACCAGTGTTTAGTGTTGCATCTTCTATTATATTTGGCCCACCTATTTGAAGAAGTATATTATGCTACAGGGGAGGTCTAAGGAAGGTTCATGTCTTTAATGTCTGAAATGTTGAATGTACAAAAGTGAACTTATAATAGTTTTTCTGTAGGGAGTGAGCATTATTTTTTTATTGCTATCTGCATTTTTTCCCTCTCCCTGCATCATCAGTAGAGCATTTTAAATAACTTTATATTCTCAGAATATTTTGGCAAAGCATAAAGAACATGGTAAATGTATTTTCTCCCATAGCATCTTATTTCATAGTGCAGTTCTGTGTGTTTTAAAATCTGTTCTGTCCCTTTAAAGAGCTGTTCTCTAATGGTTTTCTCCCTCAAGTATATAATGATGTTATGCACCGGGTTTATCCATCAGTCGATTTATCTAAGGTATCTGTGTGTATGTGGGGGCAGAACCCACATTAATTTTCTTTATTAGGATTTATTGCATTTTTGGAATGAAACATTTCACCTCTATGATAATGATAGGCCAACATCTGTTTTCCTTTTACAAATCTTGATAAGAGCTCTGAATATTGTTTTCTTCTTTTTTTTTCTCGCTCTCTTTCTTCTTCCTTAGGAGGAATATGACCGGAACAGCTGCTCTGATGTGGTGTCTTCGCAGAAGTTTCATTTCAGTGCTGCAATATGATGACCATTCAAAAATGAATTATTAAAAAAGTAAACAAAAGAGGCCAGCTACAGGTTTAAACCTTTCTTGGTGCTATTAAAAAGCTAATGATGGAAAATACTTTCTAACATCATTCAACTTAATACATAACAGGCAGTGTTTGTACACTCGGGCCATGGCTTGATAAATTTTACATGTGATTTATTTCCTCTGTTGACTTTGAACCATGCATAAGAATGAACACACTGTACTATTAAACCTTTTAAGTGTTGCTTTACATTTTGTATTAAGTAGTCAGTCCTTACAAAAACCGTACGTTTTGGCTTATGTTAACTTCTATGCTGCTGTGTGCAACCCTGTATGATCTAATATGGTCACGGGAAGGTTGGCAGTACTTCCCAAGAAAAATTGCAAATGAAAATCATCTTGTGTGTCTTCAAAATATTAAAGTTTGGTGGTGGTGGGGTGTTCCAGCATTTATTTACTTTAGTTTTTACCATTGTTTCTATTTTTCATTAGTCTAATGAGACAGCTTACAGGAGGTAATCTAGGATAGATATCTAGTAGAAGGAGTTCTTTTATTTCTTAGGGCAGAGACACTGCGATTCGGGGAGATTAGTCGCCCAGCGACAAATCTCCTCTTCTTCACGGCGACAAATCTCCCCAAACTGCCTCCCTCCTCGTGAGGCAACTTCGGCCGACTTCGGAAAACGAAGCACTCCGAGTGCTATCCTAACAGCGTTTTTCATTCTAGCTGGCGGGAAGGCAGTTTTGGGAGATTAGTTGCCCCGAAGAAGAGGAGATTTGTCTAATATCCCCGAATTGCAGCGCCTGTCTCTGCCCTTAGGTTGTTTACCTACACTGTGTCAATATGTAACTATGTCTTATGTGCTGAAGTGTTAATAACTGTGATTTCCAAGTTCTTGGAAAAAAATGTATTATTAAAATGATATAAGAAGATATGCCATGTCGTGATTATTTTTGTTGTAGGTGAACACAGATCTCTAAAGGTTGACCATGAAGAGTGTCAGATATTGGGATACCACCTATGGTACAATTGATGTCGCTTTGACTGCAGGAAGTATCTTTTATTTGAAAATGCAACTATTGTATTTATTGATTCATTCTAAGTTGTGGAATATGCAAGTGTTTAGACAAACCCTTTGTTTCCTCTTGTGTCTAGGAATTCCTCAGAATCTCTTAGGGCAGGACTACATGGCCGATTCCGCCGCAATCCGACGCGCTGCACAAAATCGCAGGCGTCACGTCAGATGCGACGGAAACAAGGTAAGTAATTAAATTGTCAGATCGTGTCACATCGTTGATGTGACGCAACACGACTGTCAGATGCAGACGCTGCGACAACAAAGCGACACGATCCGACACTGGCATTATGGCAGCATTACTTACCTTGTTTCTGTTGCTTACCCCTAATAAAAAAACTCCCAGACACTTTGGTTGAAAAGAGTAGTATTTATAAATCATAACACTAAACTTAAATTAACATGATAACATTGGCAAATTGTAACCAAACAGTTTGTATAACAAACATTTTCCTTAGTCAACAATCTTGACTTACTTGCCCCAAGATGATTGACCCTGCTTCCGAATGCAAAGCCTGATTCCTGCTTCCTTTCTCAACAGCCCTAAAATGAAGATGCCTACCTTCCTATCAGGACCCCAGGCCTGCCAAGCTGCTTACACTCCTTGTGAAATACCCCATTTAACTTCCCCATGAGCTCTGAGTAAAGGCATTATCTGCCAACTGCAACAACAAATACACCCCGCCTTATAGGGAGTGAGGGTGGGACGCTGCGAGCTGCTTTTCCTTCCACCATCGACAGAAGAGGTAGGCCCACATCACCTTGCATAACCCTTACAACCTGACAAAGTCCGAGTAATTTAAACTGGCCAATCCCCACTCCCAGATAAGAGCAGTGCTAAACATTTGCAAAGATGCCATTTTAAATAACGCTTGTGACTTTTAATTACATTCCCCCTTTACAGATACACTTTTAATGGAAATTCATTTTTTGATAGATTTCGTTTGTTAATGAAGCATTTGCTGTTCTTGCCACCCTGTGTCCTGTGTCCATAAACTGTCTTCATCTCCCACCTTCGGTTTTCCCAGCATTATATCATTATGTCCTAATGCACTTTACACATAATATTGCAGTTATAAGCATAACAATCTCATGGACATGATATCAACCATCATTCTTAATAATCTACAAATCAATATTCAGTGTCTGACATTTCCCATGAGACTCTAGGTGCCTAACCCTGACCCTAATGGGAAGTAGCCTATAAAAGAGAATGGAAAGGAAAAAAATAATATGGATTTTTACATCAATGCAAATAATTTTAAATACTACAGACTCTTTTGTTTTTCACTGATACAATAGAATCTGACCATGCTATATGCTGATGTGCACTGACCCATTTGGATATGCCAGTAGCACTTCCCTTATACTTATATATTTTTACTTAGCAATGCGGGTGCTCCCACAACCCCCCTTGTGTATTTGCTTTTACAGCCTGTAGCTTTGGCTAAGCTTCTTGTGGCTTGTAGCACCCCCCATACCCACCCCTATTAATTAATAGTGGCCCTATGCTTTTAACTGCACCATATTTATACATTTTTGTCAAAAATGGGCGTTGGTTTGGGCAATCACTCTCTCTTAAAAGCTGCAATTCAGCAGCGGGGGAGGTTTTAGCCCTCCAGAAACCAAGGTTCAGCAGACTTTTACTTTTTACTTTACTATTGCTATTATGCAGAGAGACACAGGATCCTCAATACTATGACTGGTAGGTAAACAAGTTAGGGACCGCCATATGGGGTTTACCTTGACGTGGTATGGTGGCTTTTCAACTTTATGATCATAACTTTGCAACTAAAAACCCCTGTCTTTGTTAACACATGCATTTGCATATCTACTGAATTACTGAATTACTTAGACAGGGGCCCAGGGAATGTGCACTGACCCATTTGGATATGCCAGTAGCACTTCCCTTATACTTATATATTTTTACTTAGCAATGCGGGTGCTCCCACAACCCCCCTTGTGTATTTCCTAATGGGAAGTAGCCTATAAAAGAGAATGGAAAGGAAAAAAATAATATGGATTTTTACATCAATGCAAATAATTTTAAATACTACAGACTCTTTTGTTTTTCACTGATACAATAGAATCTGACCATGCTATATGCTGATAAAAAATACAAATACCTCATATTGTTTTTTTGTGGATAATGTGTTTTACTGGTGCATATGTCAAGACATTCTGGCAGATAACAACAGAGAGAAAAAAAAGAGTAAGGCTTCGCACAATTCCTTCATCTACTGCATGATAAACAAATGATAAATAATTACAGCTGCGGGTCCTTATGCTCCCCCCATCTCCATCTGTCACCCTTTAATCTTTCCCAAGCATCAGCGCAGAGACTATAACCCCGGCTTTTCTCGGTTAGATGGACCTCAAACATTTGTGAAATGACAGCAGTAATGTCTTGACAGAGGCTGTGTAACCGTTGCTTTGCTGGGAGGCCTGATTAGTACTGTAATTATCAATATGGTTCTGTATAATGAATCCTATATGAAAGGATTCATTATGCTCTGAATTGGGGGCTGATTTATGAAAATGTGATATGCTAGACCAGCCATTCTTTGCACTCACTCATGCATATTGCTCTCTGAAGGACCTTCTATTTTGAGGCAGCTTGTCAGTGAAAATAAGGGAGGAAGAGGCTTTTACAAAATACATACACAAGGTGCATAGCTGGGGAGTGGCCCTTCATAGTGTTAATCAAAGGCAAAAAGGGCAAAAAAAGGGGTTGTTCACCTTTGAGATAACTTTTAGTATGATGTAGAGAGTGATTTTTTTTATTATTTAAGGTTTATAAGTTATTTAGCTTTTTATTCAGCAGCTCTTCAATTTGCATTTTAAGCAATCTGGTTGCTAGGGTCCAAATTCCCCTAAGAAACTGGAATATGAATAGGAGAGGGACTGAATAGAAAGACTAGTAATTAAAAGAAGCAATAACAATGCATGTGTAGCCTTGCAGAGCATTTGCTTTTTAGACGGGCCATTTGAAAGCTGTAAAGAGACAGAAGAAAAGGGCAAATAACTATGAAACTATAAATAATGAAGACCAACTGAAACATTGCTTTTTATAACATACTAAATGATGAACCACCCCTTTAATAATGCTCAAAATGATTATAGAACTTGGACTTGACTTTTACTCTAGCCCAATATCTGTGCAGCTTAAAAATAGTTAAAGACAAGATGACAGGGACTAGCAGCTACAGTATACATCAGCATACTGTCAATTATTCAAATTGCTTTTCCCTTTTACTCTAACTCTGCATTTGGCCCCTAGCCTTAGATTTACTCCAGCCTGACACAGCTAAGCCAGAATGCCACTCTAGCCCATCAGCCCCAACATTAAAGGGCAACAGATAACAAAACTTAAAATTTCCTACATACATTAATATATAATGAACACTTAGGGGGATATTTATAACTGTCCAAAATGGATTGTGATTTTTGCAACTTCATTGCTTACCAGGCCATGTTACATTGCGTCATTGTATAAATATGCCTAAAGTGTGCATTTAGCACCAGATGTTCTACCAGATGTCACTGAGCGGGCCATAGAGAGCTGTGGTGGTTGGTACCACCATTAGAGACTACATGTGTTCTTTGTTCATTGGTCAGGACTTCACAGCACACTGGGGGGGGGGTTACAAGAGTTTTGTTGCCTGAGCGTTATCCAGCTTATCAGCAAAATATTGGAATGGCCCTCAATTCATTCTTATGGGAATCCCCAAGACTTAGACATAGATCAGATGAAAAATGTGATTGCCTAACCCGTTAGTGCACCTGCAGATAAAGGAGATTCCTATAGCAATACAATAAATTAAGGAATATTGGTCTGGAACAGGGATCCCCAACCTTTTGAACCCGTGAGCAACATTCAGAATTAAAAGGAGTTGGGGAGCAACACTAGCATGAAAATTTTTCCCGGAGTGCCAAATAAGGGCTGTAATTGGCCATTTAGTAGCCCCTATGTGGATTGTCAACCTACATTGAGGCTCTGTTTGGCAGTACACCTGGTTTTTATGCAACCAAAACTTGCTCCCAAGCCAGAAATTCAAAAATAAGCTCCTGCTTTGAGGCCACTGGAAACAACATCCAAGGGGCTGGAGAGCAACATGTTGCTCACGAGCTACTGGTTGGGGATCACTGGTCTGGAACATACTATTTCTACTTGCATAGAGAACTGCCTAATGCACGCACAGCGTTGTAAGTATTGTCTCTATTTTTGCTGATGATACAAAATTGTCCATGCAGGATGTTGCCACTTTGCAGAGTGATTTGACTATACTGGTGTGTTGGAGCATCCTTAATTGAGAAGGATCTGGGGATTTTTGTGGATAATAATTTGTATTTGTCTAGGTGTGTCATTCAGTGTCTACTAAAGCAAATAAAGTGCTGTCTTGCATAAAAAAGGGCATTAATTTTGATGGATGAAAGCATAATTTTAATTATTGAACCCTGGTAGAGCAGTTTGGGGCTAAATTCTGTAAGAAGGATTTAAATGAGCTGGAGAGAGTGCAGAGATGTGCAACTAAACTGGTTAGAGGGATGGAAGATTTAAACTGTCGAGGTAGGGGTTGTTTTCTCTGGAAAAAACAGACTTGTAAGGGGACATGATTACTCTTTACCAGTACATTAGAGGACATTATATATAGCAGGGGATCTTTTTCCCAGAGACCACTCCTTTAGACTAGAGGAACAGAACCTTAATTTGAAGCAGCATAGGTGGTTTTTCACAGTGAGGACAGTGAGGTTGTGGAATGCACTACCGGGTGATGTTGTGATGGTAATGCCTTTAAGAGGGGCTTGGATGAGTTCTTGAATAAGCATAATATGTCAGGCTATAGTAAGATATAAAGTTAGCTAGTACTGGTGTATATAAATATATTTATATATAGGTGTATATCTACATATATTTTAAATGAAACAACTGCAGACTTTCAGCTTTAATTCAGTGGGTTGAACCCAATTGAGCATGCATATCACTTGTTGAAGACTAAACTTCGGACACAAAAGCCCACAAACAAACAGCAACTGAAAGCCACTGCAGTAAAGACCTGGCAGAGCATTAAAAAGAAGGAAACCCAGAATCTGGTGATGTCCATGAGTTCAAGACTTCAGACTGTCATTGCCAGCAAAGGGTTTTCAACCAAGTATTAGAAATGAACATTTTATTTTCAGTTTTTTAATTTGTCCGATTACTTTTGAGCCCCTGAAATTAAGTGATTGTGTTAAAAAAAGGCTTTAGTTCCTCACATTTTTATGCAATCTTTTTGTTCAACCCACTGAATTAAAGCTGAAAGTCTGCAGTTCAACAGCATCCGAGTTGTTTCATTTCAAATTCATTGTGGTAAGGTACAGAACCAAAATTAGAAAGAAAGTGTCTCTATTTATGGGCCTAACTGTATACACATTATATGTAGGTATATATGTGAGTGTAAAGATAGGTCTGCATGTCTATATATGTGCACTGGTGTTTTTTTCAGAGGGGTTGCACTTTATGGACTATGGTCTTTCTTCAACCCAAATTAACTATGAAACAATTTGTCACATGCCCACTGATCTGGAAAACACTTGGCCAAGAAAACATAAAAAATTCTCCCTTGTGCCACTGCCCTTAGCAGCTTACAGTGGGGTAAGGGGTTACTCTGTGACTCAGTTTTAGCTCAGTTATTTTTAGGCTTGGTTGTATGCTATTTTATTTATCTGAAAAATACAGCTAGTAAACAAATATTAATGAACCCAAAACCCATTTTAAGAATATATAAACAAAGCAATGGAGTAAATGTGTGAAAATGTACTCAAAAATATTTCCTTACTTTTTTTTAATTCCCATAGAATGCACAATCCATATATTTAATAAGCCTTTAATGACCAGAGCACAGTATACTAATTCTAGAGATGCATGAAGAAATTTTATTAAACGACAGACTCTTAATATTAGAACATAAACTTTAATGCTGCTTCTATTAAAAACAGGACTGCTCCAGAGAGGTAGAACTCCATCAATTTCAAGCACAGCAACATGTCAGACTGATATATACCGAAAATAACCAGAGGAGAATTTCAGACAAGCTAATATTCTCCTAATTTTGAATAAATGTAACTTTGTTCAGCGGCTGCTATTTTGTGCACTTGCTTGCTTCTGGTTTTGGTTATTTCATTTCCATACAACAGCTACAAGATGCATAAAACCACCAATCTTCTGTAATGGATGTGTTTTTCCATCTGGGGAATTAAAAGATATTGACCCTCGAGGTCTTAACCACCATTATGGTGCTGAGAACTGTAGACTGGATAAGTCTTGAATAATTTAAGGTACGCATATACAAAGAGTTGTTTTTTTTTTTTAAATTGTGTATGTATCAGAAGTCTTTTTGTTTAACATGGCAAAATATACAGCTCCAAATGTTAGAGTGTAAGATGTGGTATAATTACATTTTTATGAGAGAAGGACCCTATAGTAGTACAGAGGTTGGTTCCTACCAGAGACCAGAATCTGTGAATCTATGTGGTTAAATGGCCTTCGCTATTGTCAGATACTGAGGGAAAGGGTTAGAGTTCAGTGTGATCCCTGCAGGATCAGGTGACATCTTAGTGCTTAATAAGAGGGGGGTTCTAAAATTAATCTCCTAGATCCCTAGAAGTGAGGGCAGTGGATGTGTTTTTAGAGCCTGGGTTTGGTGTAGGCCCTAGAGAACATTTCCAGTCTCAAAGGGGAACCTGTGTGAGCATGTTCAAAGCCAGGTCAGAGTGAGTGCTTAAGCTGGGATAGAGTACCAGCCCCAGCAAGCAACTCAATCTCCACTGAGCAATCTTATTGTGTTGGGGACCATAGTAATTCTCACTAATATAGGGACCAAAGTGATTAGTGCTGAGACAGTGCTTAATTTCCTTGAAGAGTTCCAGGAGCACCTAAGTAAGCCAAGGCACTGCCTAATATTTATGAGAACTGCTTGTATTAATATCACATATTAAATGGTTTTAAGAGATTAATTTACCTGCCTAACAGATAAAAAGGATTTGTGTAGCAGCTGGCTCCCAAAATGTAAGTAAAGGTGGCCATACACGGATAGATCCGCTCGTTTGGCGATGTCGACAAACGAGCAGATCTCCCTCCGATATGCCCACCTTGAGGTGGGCAATATCGGGCTGATCCGATCGTGGGCCCTAGGGCCCAACGATCGGATCCTTCACGTTCGCAAACGGGCGGTCGGAACGCGGGACCGCATCAACGAACAGATGCGGCCGCGATCCGACGGGATTTTTAACCCCATCTGATCGAGATCTGGCCGTCTTTCGGCCAGATCTCGATCGGGGAAGCCCGTCGGGGGCCCCCATACACGGGCCAATAAGCTGCCGTCTCGGTCTGTCGGCAGCTTTTATCGGCCCGTGTATGGCCACCTTATTACACCTTTCCATTCAGATTGCAAGGGCCCATACTAATTGTAACAGATCCAGTGTAACTTATGTTGAACCCTGGAAGAGGTTAGATGTAGGCACACATGTTACCAATAGCAATGCTTTACGCAAGGTATGCCCAGCATGTTACCTGCTGATTCTTGCTGCGCTACAACTCCTGGATCAAGTAATTGTGTTGAGCAAAGGCTAGGAATCAAACAGGAGATTACTGAATACAATTACATTTATTTGTCATGTATAAAAACCTATGTGTAAAAATGTGGTTTGTCATGGTTATAACCACATAACAGATGCAGTCTATGCTGTATCTGCATTGCCCGCTTAGTGAAAAAGGCACAATTCCTAATTGTTTCCCTATGATCTGATGATCTGAGTTTGCAGTGCCCACCAGAGGATCTGAGGCCTGGGGTCCACTCTCTCAATCATTTGAATGTAAAACATGCTAAATAGTATTTGTGTTGAAGTGGTAGAAATAAGAAAAAAATGGTTGGATATGTCCTGCAGTGCCAGTCTGACTTGTGCATAATATGTGCATGTGCTGTTTATATTCTGATTGGATGGCAAAGTGTGAAGGTTGTGGGCATGTGGACCCCCTCACTAAATAATCCAAAATTGCCTAATTCAGATTTAGGGATCCTGGGTCACAGGTACCCCAGGCTTCCAAGCATGTTAGAGACTGACTGCTTCACTTCTGATTATGAAAACGACTACCTGACCTGCATCTCCATCTGCACTAAAATGTTTTAATTGAGGAGACCTTAAAGTAGAGCTCATTTGTAAAGACTAAATCATTAACTTTATTGAGAACATCAGCACATTGAGTAAATGTCATGGCTCCAGGCCTTAGAATGACTTGTTGTTCATGACCAGTAGAACACAGCAGCCCAGCACTGACCTCATACAACTTTATTGGTCACTCAATGATGACTTCAACACTGGGTGTTGTTCAATTAAAAAAAAAAATGGTCTCTCCCAGTACAATTCTAAGGCAGTGTACCCTGAGGTGGACTTATTTTGTCTGACCCTCAAACTTTTCCTCTACTGCATTATTGGCCAACAACATGGAAAATGTTGATATTCAAATAGTGGCTCTTTAACACATACAGGACTCCCCTCATGATTTAAAGAATATACATAGCATATATTTGTCTAATATCATTTTTTTATTGTATTTGGCCAAAGAAATTTCTCAAGTTCAACATAGTATGTCTATGCAATCATTTTTATGAGAATGAAATTGTCATTACATGTAAAAAAAACACTAAGAAACTCAGCTAACGCATCAACTAACACAAATATTTTATACCTACTCTTGCCTGGATGAGTTTTATTTGTCTGTATTGCAGCAGCAGATCTTGTCTGGTGAGACTGTATCCCTACTTTGACGGTGTGAGAATGGGACTTGGGCCATTTTTCACACTCTGACCAAGTTTCATACCAAAAAAAAAATCGTGAGAAATGTTGCTTTTTTTATATGCCAGAACTTTCTCACTTAATCTGAGAATGTGGTTTCACCAAATAAATCAATTTGCCAGAAAATTATAGAAATTTGCTTAGCCCATTATATTTAAAACATTATATTTAAAACACTTCCACTTGGGAAGGAACAGCACTGTGCAATATCCCCATATGGACCATTGGAAAATGTCCTTGCTATAATAAATAAACCTTAAATTTATTGTAGCTGTAGCAACTTGGAGTTAATGAATTACATGGCAGACAGGGAATGACCATCACTTCATACTGCCATGATATGACATGGGTTCCTAACTTCTGCCTGGATCTGATCCTGATAGTAAGGGAGACCAAACAATGATTTGCTTTTGGGACCCAGGACAAGTTGCTTTCTTGAAGGTATTCTTTTGTAGGCCATGGAAATCATATTTTTCCTCATATATTTGATTTTATACATAGTTCATTATCATCATCATCATCATCATCATTAGTATTAAAACGAAATAAAAGAAAACCCAGAACTGCAGTTCTTTGCTAAGTCTTAATTTGCCATGATACATATTTTCATTTAGTAGAAAGAAACACATACAAATACAGCAACCATTCAATAAACACATCACCCTACTTCAAAGATGGCCAATCTTGGTTACAGTTGAATTTTCATGAAAGTTACTCCTAGCCATCCAATACTGAGAGCACTGAGTAGAAATGAACTTAGTCTCCTAGCCCTAGGCAGACTATATAATAACCAGGGCTACTAGATTTGCAGCACTGATAGTTTTGTCTGGTTTCCTGAGTCTTACTGGAGATTATACAGTACTGAAAAAAGATGTGAAAACAAGTAAAAGAAAGAAAGAAATATGAGAAACACAAACATTTGCATATATTTAGAGAGAATTGCTTACTTATAATGCTAAATACATTCAAATTATTAAGTGAATATTTTTACCATAGATCCCAAAAATGTTAATCCTCCCATGTCACAAAATGATCTCTACAAGAAAAGCTTCCACCTCCTCCTCCTACTGTTATGTTATTGGGCTGGTGTTTACACTAACTTTAATATATGGCATCATTTCTTCTAATCCAATTCCAGACCATGTACTGTAGTATAGTGCATTGCTGTCCAACTTCTATGGTACCGAGGGCCGGAATGTTTCTACATGGTGGAGGGTCAATAATGAAAGCCAGTGTTAGCAACTCCCTGTTTTTCACATATGTTACCACAATATAATTTAATAGCACACCAAAAAACCAAAATTTGGCCAAATGAGCGGATCTCTCCGTGTATGGCCACCTTAATTCAGCTTTATAAATATAACCATGTGCAGGGAAAATATATTCACTGTGCGAACCAATCTACCCTGCTCAAAGTTTATAAATGAGCCCCACAGTGTAGTACACAGTTCAAGTATCCACTAATAGCCTAAAGGTAGAAATTGCAGTTGCAATGAGTGTCAATGAGAGTATTGGAAAAGCCAGCTACTGGGATTTTAAACTCTTCTACTATAGATTAAGATGCTGTTGTTGTGTTCCTAAATCATAGATTCCAGAGGTCTTCCGCCACATCACAAATCATTATTATTTTATTGTTTATTGATATCACCAACACATTTACACAGTGAACCAATGAAGTGATCACTTGAATTTTTGCTTCATATTTGTGCATTATTATTATAGGCTCCCGGGCGATCAATTGCACATTAAGATAACATGCTGATGTTGCCAGTTCATCAGAGGTTACTGGAAGCATTTCAGTGAACTCAATATTTCTCTTATTCAAATGAGTATGTCATTTTGTAGCCATGGCTTTTGGATTAAATGGTGTATCTTTCCTTTTATAACACCAAAATGACACTCAATTACATCATCACTGGGGCTATGCAACCACATACATAGATGTCTTTGTGCACTCCGACATTGCAGAAATCTGTAAATAATGCCAGTGCTATGGAAGGGTAATTTAGAGCTCAGAGGCACACGTTTCATGAAATGTAATAACAATAAACAGGTAAACACTGTTTGTGCTAATCCAAACGTTATCATTTATCAAAGTCCGAATTTATCTCACTATTACCTGAAAAAAACTACGACCAAATATGTACGGGTTTTTTCTACATATTTATCAAAATACTTTCCTGAAAATTTTTTTGCGGGGGAAAAAATCAGAATTTTACAAATTTTTCTGAATTTCCAGCACAAACTTCGGATTATTGCATAAAACCTGTGCAGATCACAAAATCTCTGGGACTTCTCCCATTGACTTATATGCAACCTCGGCAGGTCGGAGATGTCGGATTTTTGGATTCTGACTTTTTCCATCCTCTGGGTTTATTAAATTCTGATAAATTCATGTTTTTTTAAAATTTGGATTTTATACAAAAAGTTTTCTGCATTCGGCGTTTAGTAAATAACCCCTAAGTAATATATATCAGCCTAGAAGATTGTTAAAGGATTTTGCTCCCCATTATTCTGTAATCAGCGTGCCCTTCATAGATACCCTTTTGTCTGGGAGTGGGAATGTATACCTCACAGGGCCGGAACTAGGGGTAGGAAGAGTAGGCGCCCGCCTAAGGCGCAGTCATAGGGGGTACACTTTTGGAGGAGAAAGAAAAAAAATTTCTTTAAGTTTTAAGGTTCGCCCCAGGGTCTAGCAGCGTTCCACTCTACTCCCCACCTCCCTCTTATTTGCCCTTTGCCCGGCATCTGACTACTGACTGCGCCTCTCTCAAAAAGTACAGATTTCTTCTGACGCGATGTGGAAGTGGATGCACATGCACTGTAGTAAGCGGTGCATGTTGATGTCACTCCTTATAGTGAGGCAGAGAGCTGTGCTGGCCTGGTGCGTTGGTGTGCCGCGCATTGAAGAGAGACAGTCAGTGCGGGATTCTTCTGACTGGGTTGGCTGTTGTTGGAGAACAGCGAGCAGAGCACTGAGCAGTGAGGTACAGATCTGGGGCAATATTTTTGCTGCTGCTGCTGCTCTGGCACAGACTTGGGAGGCAATGCTGGCACAACAGGTATAGACTTAGGGGGCAATGCTGGCACAACAGGCACAGACTTAGGGGGGCAATGCTGGCACAACAGGTACAGACTTGGGGGCAATATGGAGGCACAACAGGTACAGACTTAGGGGGCAATGCTGGCACAACAGGTACAAACTTGGGGAGGCACAAGACAACAGGTACAGACGTGGGGGTGATATGGAGGCACAACAGGTACAAACTTGGGGACAATATTCTGGCACAACAGGTACAGATTTGGGGGCAATATGGTGGCACAACAGGTACAGATTTGGGGGGCAATATGGTGGCACAACAGGGAGGCAATATGCTGGGACAACAGGTACAGATTTGGGTGGCAATACGGTTGGGAAACAGGTACAGATTTGGGGGTAATATGGCTGGCACAACACAGATTTGGGGGCAAAACGGTTGGCACAACATGTACAGATTTGGGGGCAATATGGCTGGCACAACAGATTTGGGGGCAATACAGTTGGCACAATGGGTACAAAAATCGGGGGGGCAATATGGCTGGCACAACAGATTTGGGAATGTACAAAATAGGGGTGTGGAAGCACTCTAAAGGCTAAGTAATAGTATATTTAAGTATAATGGAAGTGCTAGTTTTAATGCACATTCCCTGGTCCCCTGTCTCAAAAGTAAGTTTACAAAACAGGGGTTTTTAGTTACAAAGTTATGATCATAAAGTTGAAAAGCCACCATACCATGTCAAGGTAAACCCCACATGGCGGTCCCTAACTTATTTGCCTTTCGGCCATAGTATAAAAAGTCTTACTGCATAGTAGCATTCAGTGTAATCAGTGTCTGTTGAACCTTGGTTTCAGTGTAAAGGATCTATTCTCCCCAGACAACAGATTTGGGGGCAATACAGTTAGCACAATGGGTACAGATTTGGGGGGCAATGCGGCTGGCACAACACAATTTGGGGGCAATACAGATGCCACAACGGGTACAGATTTGGGGGGCAATATGGCTGGCACAACAGGTAGATTTGGGGGAATATTTTGGGTATTGCTGGCACAGGCATAGATCTGGAGGCAATATTTTGGCTGTTGTCTGACACAGGTACAGATTTGGGGGTAATATTTTGGCTGTTGTCTGACACAGGTACAGATTTGGGGGTGATGTTTTGGCTGGCTGGCACAGGTACAGCTTGTGGGCAATATTGTGGGTGCTGCTGTCTGGCACAGGTATAGTTTGATTCATTAATGTGTTGTAAGGTTTCTTGATTAAAAAAAACGTGATTATGTGGGAAATGGTGATACAGAACGGGGGCGGGGGGGGGGGGGCGCTGATTGAAGCCCTTGCCTAGGGTGCCAAACTACCTTGGGTCGGCCCTGATACCTCATTATGAAAGAAACAAAGGCAGATATAATATACATGTGCCAAAATGCACATGTGCAGTTGCCTATAGCAACCAATCAACAATGCATTTTGAAAAGTCTACTAAAAGTTAGAAATTGAAAGCAAACATGCATACTTACTAAGGTGGCTAACATGTACATGCTGTTCAACTCAGTTTCATAAAATGCACTTCTATTCATTTTATTGTACAGCCGGGGTTGGTAAATTTTCATTTGTAAACAAACATTCTAAACCCAACCGGTTTCAAAACTGGTTAACCTGGGTGAAATTGGCTGAACACTAATCTAGAGAAGTCTTTTATTTGTAGGAAGGGAATCCTCTCTAAATTGGCCCTGGATCATCATTTTGTGAGGATAGAGAAATAATAGATGTACGTTTGCTCCATTTAAAGTGACCTTAGAAACCCATCTGCACTGAGGTGGTCAGGATGTTGCCATGGGTTACTAGACCGAGACTTTTGCACCCATTATTACTTCCCTCTTTATGTTTGGATATGCTAAAAAGAAATCCATCCCATTTGTCAGTTGATCCATAAAGTAGAAACAATATGCCCCTTTATTTCTATGGTTTTGCTAAATACAGGGAAATATTTCTAGAAGGCAAAGCTAACATGATTGTAATGTGTTCCCTACCAATTATCCAGCTTGTGTAGTGAATCATAAAGTATACCTGTCAAATACCTTTTCTAAAAGCCCATTAATAAAGTCATATGAAAAAGTTTGGGAACCCCTCTCAGCCTGCAAAATAATTTACTCCACTTTCAACAAAAAGATAACAGTGGTATGACTTTCATTTCCCAGGAGCATCTGAGTACTGGAGTGTTTTCTGAACAAAGATTTTTAGTGAAGCAGTATTCAGTTTTATGAAATTAATTAATTAATTTGAAAAACTGGCTGTGCAAAAATTTGGGTACCCCTGTAATTTTGCTAATTTGAATGCATGTAACGGCTCAATACTGATTACTGGCAACACCAAATTGGTTGAATTAGCTTGTTAAAAATTGAACTTCATAGGCAGGTGTGTCCAATCATGAGAAAAGGTATTTAAGGTGGCCAGTTGCAAGTTGTGCTTCTGTTTAACTCTCCTCTGAAGATTGACAGCTATGGGATCCTCAAAGCAACTCTCAAAAGATCTGAAAACAAAGATTGTTCGGTATCATGGTTTAGGGGAAGGCTACAAAAAAATATCTCAGAGGTTTAAACTGTCAATTTCAACTGTAAGAAATGTAATTAGGAAATGGAAGGCCACAGGCACAGTTGCTGTAAAAACTGGGTCTGGCAGGCCAAGAAAAATACAGGAGCGGCATATGCGGAGGATTGTGAGAATGGTTACAGACAACCAAAAGATCACCTCCAAAGACCTGCAAGAACATCTTGCTGCAGATGGTGTATCTGTACATCGTTCTACAATTCAACACAATTTGCACAAAGAACATCTGTATGGCAGGGTGATGAGAAAGAAGCCCTTTCTGCACTCATGCCACAAACAGAGTCGCTTGTTGTATGCAAAAGCTCATTTAGACAAGCCACAGTCATTTTGGAACAAAGTGTTTTGGACTGATGAGACAAAAATTTAGTTATTTGGTCAGAACAAAAAGCCCTTTGCATGGCAGAAGAAGAACACCGCATTCCAAGAAAAACAACTGCTACCTACTGTCATGTTGGGTGGAGGTTCCATCATGCTGTGGGACTGTGTCGCTAGTTCAGGGACTGGGTCCCTTGTTAAAGTCAAGGGTCGGATGAATTCAACCCAATATCAACAAATTCTTCAGTATAATGTTTAAGCATCAGTCACAAAGTTGAAGTTACGCAGTGGTTGGATATTCCAACAAGACAATGACCCTTAACACACTTTGAAATCTACAAAGGCATTAATGCAGAGGGAGAAGTACAATATTCTGGAATGGACGTCACCGACTTGAATATCATCGAAAATCTATGGGATGATTTGAAGCAGGCTGTCCATGCTCGGCAGCCATCAAATTTAACTGAACTGGAGAGATTTTGTATGGACGAATGGTCAAAAATACTGTCAACCAGAATCCAGACACTCATCAAAGGCTATAGGAGGCATCTAGAGGCAAAAGGAAGCTCAAGTATTGATGTAATATCTCTGTTGGGGTGGTCTAATTTTGTTATGATGCATATTTTCTATTAATCCAATAAACTTTATGTCAATGCTGAAATACTATGGTTTCCATAAGGCATGTTTTATATTAAAATGAAGTTGCTACTTTGAAAGCTCAGCCAATGACAGACAAAACTTTAAAAGCTCAGCCAATGACAAAGAATTATAAGGGGTTGCCAAACTTTTCATATTGTAATGTAAATCTCTGTTTTATCTGAATGCTACTCTGCTGAAAAACCAATGACTTGGAACCAGTTCAACGCTGCCTGTGACTGCTCTGTGTGCATGTAGGTATAAAGTTACACGGAAGCCACTGGAACATGTTGGTACAAAGTGATTACAAGCAAAGCTCCCTCTGTTACAGTATTACATCACAAAAAGTTGCAGGAAACAAAAAGTACTCACTGTGACTGGCCAAGGCATTTTTCCCTTACATGTGTTGATAAAAGAAACTGTGCAGGAGAGCATTACTGAGAAATAAGAGCTGGAGGTGCTTTGTCACACCAATACAATGTCACTTTTGAAATACAGGTATGGGATCTGTTATCTGGTAACTCATTATCCAGAAAGCTTTGAATTATGTAAAGTCTGTCTCTCATAGATTCCAAATAATCCTGATTTTTCAAAATGTTTCTCTTTTTCTCTGTAATAATAAAACAGTAGCTTGTACTTGATCCAAACTAAGATATAATTAATCCTTATTGGAAGCAAAACCAGCCTATTGGGTTTATTTAATGTTTACATGATTTTCTAGTAGACTTAAGGTATGAAGATTCAAATTATGGAAACATCCGCTATCAGGAAAACCCCAGGTCCCGAGCATTCCGGATAACAGGTCCCATACCTGTACAGGAAAATTCAGTTGTGAAGTTTCCTATTTAGACAGTTTATAAATCCCAGTGAGTGAAATAAATGATAGTAGCAACCAAGTATTTAGCTCTAGGTAATGTGTATGGCTGAAAAACAGAGTCCTTTCACTGTTACCAGGTGCCAACATGAAACTGATACTGCTATGTCAATATTTAGCTTGTATTTTAAATGTAAAATAGGTGGGGCCTCATTATTTTTTATTTTCGTCATATATCCCTCCAATATGCCTTTATTAGTGCTAATGGAATGAAAAGCAGTTGGATATCATTATCATAAAGAACACACTTACCTGTTTTTATTATTGTATTAGTGTAAGAGAAATATAAATGAATTAATGTCTTAATATATTTACATTGCAGGGTTTTGCTTCTATGGAGGTAATTTTTAAGGCACACGTTTGAATCTTAAAGGGATACTGTCATGGGAAAAAAAAATTTTTTCAAAATGAATCAGTTAATAGTGCTGCTCCAGCAGAATTTTGCGCTGAAATCCATTTCTCAAAAGAGCAAACAGATTTTTTTATATTCAATTTTGAAATCTGACATGGGGCTAGACATATTGTCAATTTCCCAGCTGCCCCAAGTCATGGGACTTGTGCTCTGATAAACTTCAATCACTCTTTACTGCAGTACTGCAAGTTGGAGTGATATCACCCCCTCCCTTTCCCCCCCCCAGCAGCCAAACAAAAGAACAATGGGAAGGTAACCAGATAGCAGCTCCCCAATACAAGATAACAGCTGCCTGGTAGATCTAAGAACAACACTCAATAGTAAAAACCCATGTCCCACTGAGACACATTCAGTTACATTGAGAAGGAAAAACAGCAGCTTGCCACAGTGCCGTAACTAGAGGGGGGCGGGCCCTGGTGCGTGACACGCAGCCGGGCCCCCGCCCCCTCCATACACGGCGGATTCCAGTGGCGAGCGGGCTGCCGGGGGGCCCTCAGGGGGTGCGGGCCCTGGTCCACTCACACCCCCTGCTCCCCCGGTAGTTCCGCCACTGGCTTGCCAGAAAGCATTTCTCTCCAGGCACACATGACCAGGGGCAGCTGGGAAATTGACAAAATGTCTAGCCCCATGTCAGATTTCAAAATTGAATATAAAAAAATCTGTTTGCTCTTTTGAGAGATAGATTTCAGTGCAGAATTCTGCTTTAGTAGCACTATTAACTGATGCGTTTTGAGAAAAACATGTTTTCTGATGACAGGATCCCTTTAAGCAGTTTGTCTCATGGAAGAGCACATGATAGAACTGATTAAAATGCTCAGTCTCTGTATCAAATATACAGATTTTATGAGGAATATAGCCTCTTCTATTTGATGGTTGATGGCTACCACAGGAACGAATGTATTATGGTTTACATCATAATAACATGTGGGACCAGGGTGCACTCTGTCTTTAGGGTCACCCATGACCAATAGAAATATATAAAAATCCTTCTAATATAAGCCAGTAAGGGGCAAAATGTGCTTACATCGTACCCAACACAATACCTGCCCATTCCCATACCAGGATGTAAAACAAAAAAAAAAAAACACAAGCAGGGTAAGTCTGAAACAAGATAAAAGTGTCATAGTGGAACATTTTAGGTACTAGGCACTATTCTTGATAAAGGCAGTTTTTTAGATGTGCTTGTTTGTTTGACTGACAGGAAATGTGTTTAAAATATTTGGAGGCTTCACAGGGACATAAAACATACAAATAACCCATCACTCTAGGTCTACCTATAGGCTGTAGAGAGAAATAAAATCATCTCTAGCATGTGCATTCTCCGGCATAAAGCACAGTTATGCATAGGACATTTTTTTAGGTTAGTCTGCTTTTAAAAGACCAAATTACATTGCTGAATAAATATAAGCTAAAGGGTCGTTGCAGCTTTAGTGCATCTGGACCTTCAGTAGAAGGTAGTGTTACACGCATTAAATAAATGTAAATGTTAGTGCTCTGCTCCCATTTTTAGCAATGAAAGTTATAGAGAGTTAAACATACTCCAGTACCACTGGCACTCTTTCCAACATCGTTTTCAACTTGCTTTTATTGGCTAGAAGTGAATAAAAATATGAAATATATTTCCCCTGAATTTTAAATTGCTTTTCTCCCTTTTATATGTCAATGAAACTGAGATTGAAAAACATCTGTTTAACTATTTGGAAAGTTGTTACACCTAAAGTTCTAGTTACCAGCCAAGCATTGGGTAGACTCGGAGACTACAAAATGTTTTAGTGTTCAACCCTATAAAGTCAAGACTGGTACTGGTGCATTTTGCACTTCCGTTTTTTCACCTGTTAATGTCTTCAAAATGCAGGGGGGTCCTTTATAAATATTCCATCGCGTTATTCAGGTTAAAAGATAAAGTACTTTTGTTCAAACATCGAACCCAACTGTCCGTAGGTGCACCTGCAAGGCCATTCATGAGTGAAAATGCCTTTCCTTTCCTTTGTGAATGTTCATGAAACTTTGTCCTATAAACTTTGCATATCATATTTTCTCTCTCCAGAAATATTACTGCATTGTGTAGCTTTACAGTCGTTCAGTTTTCCTTAAGGATTTATGCCCCATGAACATTACATTTTATATTGAACGACAAAACTCTCCTCAGTGCCTGAGTCCTTACACAAAATTCTCTGATCAAGGGTATATTCACCTTGAGCCATCATGTGGAATACAGTGGTAAGAATATGGTGGATACTATGGCGAGAAGTAAAGTAGAGAATGTTGAGATTGTTAGAAATACAAGTTTATTCACTGGAACTGAAACATAGTATTTCCTGCGTAATGGTCAGGGCATACGCTCAGATTCGGGGAGATTAGTCGCCCAGTGACAAAACTCCTCATCTTCGGGGCGACTAAATTACTCAATCTGCCTCCCGCCAGCTAGAATGTAAATCGCCGGCGGGATGGCTCTTGGAGCGCTTCGTTTTCCAAAGTCACCCGAAGTTTCCTTGTGAGGTGACCAGAAAATGAAGCGCTCCGATTGCCATCCCGCCGGCGATTTACATTCTAGACGGCGGGAGGCAGTTTGGGGAGATTAGTCGCCCCAAAGAAGAGTAGATTTGTCGCTGTGTGACTAATTCCCTGAATCTGAGCATGTGCCCTGACCCTAAGACAGAGCTAGAACAGTTAAGCTCCCCATAGACGCGACGATTCTTCTTGCCGAACGACCGATTTTAGGGAAGTCCGACCAATCCTTCGAAATTATCGTGCGGTTAGTGGGATTCGAACGATCGTACATCTTACAATTTTTCTGCCGACATCTGTCAGGAAATTGATCGGCCAGGTCAAAAATTCTTTGTCGGTCCCAGTGCAATCTATCTATGTTTGCAGGGCCAAGCAGGCAGCTCCCCTTTGTTTTCCTGGCAAATTGTTTTTTTTTAGTTGATGGTCAATTCGTACGATCGTTCTGAGAAGATCGTGGTCTCACGATCAGGATCTGATCTTTTAAAAATCTCAACATCTATGGCCAGCTTAAGAATGAGCAGAGTAACATAACGAGACTATGCAGGAAACAATGATGATAATGAACCTTTCAGATAAAGGCTAATGATCCCTCATTGTCTTATGTAACACTGGCTGAGAGGATTTTATGAAGTCCTGCCATAAAGCTAGACACAATGGCTGTGGTTTGCAAGAAAACAGTTAGAAATATCAAACTATTTCCTTTTAAGTAGCATATCATCAATGTAACTGTGACACAACTCAGTCTTAGATACTAACACATCTACATACTGTTTCTTCTTATAACCCATTATTATTGTCACATATTCAAATAGCCTCAACATATTCCACAGTGCTGTTCAATAAATGGGTGTATACATTTAACATACAGATTTACATACAAAGCAACCATTAACCAATACAAGTGGGAAAAATAGCCTACAATCTAACAGAAAGCTGAGAAGTGTGACACCAGGGTCAGAATGGGCTGGTGGGACATCGGGAGAAAATCCAGTGGGCCCCGGCTCTCATGGGCCCTGTTGGCCAGTGTTCCTGTGCCCAACCTCCTTTCCATGAGAGTAAAACCCGGTGCATGCATGTGCAGGGGGGGGGGTGTATGGTTAGGAGGGAGAGGGTAGTTGAGGCTGGGACCGACCCTGTGTGAGACCAATATACAAATGTATCGCATGTTGGACTACCCCAGGGGCCCAGGTATATTAACTAAGGCTCCTTGAAAGAAAGGTCCTTTCTATCTTAGTATTTCGAGGCACCCATGATTTCTAATGGCTGTCCTTTTAACAAACAGAACAGTTGCCCCATACATGATTTTATAGAACCTTAGGGACCCACTAAAAAAGCAATGTAGACACCATTGATTGAGCTATAAAACCATGATACAAAGGACACTGCTTGTGTTACTTTTATTTTCTTGTTTGTTTTTAAGCCAGTGGGTAATATGCAGGTAAGTATTTGTACTGGCAAACAATAACACTATAGCATTATATAGGTGTCTTATATGGCAATGAATAAATTGTTTAATAATAACCATCAGCAAGTTGGGCTACCCATGTTGTTTTGTCTACTAAAGGTAACAATGTTTTTCTTCTAAATTACAGGTATGGGATCCGTTATCCGGAAACCCGGAAAGTTCCGAATTATGGAATGGCTGTCTCCCATAGACTTCATGTTATCCAAAATTATAAAAACAGATTGTTCTATAATAATAAAACAGTAGCTTGTACATGATCCAAACTAAGATAGAATTCATTTTTATTGTAAGCAGAACCAGCCTATTGGGGTTATTTCATGTTTACATGATTTTCTAGTAAACTTAAGGTATGAAGATCCAAATTGCAGAAAGATCAGTTATCTGGAAAGCCCCAGGTCCCGAGCATTCTGGATAACAGGTCCAATACCTGTAATAGTTTTCTTTAAAAAAGACAGGGTGAGAATGAGTTTAGAAATAAGTAGGATAGTAGTCATTTTATTTAATAGTATAAATGCACAGTAGATCATTTATCTACCATGAGTTTCTAAGACAACTTCTGGCATTTTGTCTCTGCTATAGAATACATTTGTGCAATAAAATGTAAGTCATTATTAAAATTTATGGATGTTTGACAAGTACCTAAATAATGACTTAGAAACAATGTCCAGTGGATATCACCAACTTCTCACCTTTGGATATCATCTGTAACATTAAATATGCTGCAGAAAAGATTATGACACAGCCTGTACCATTAATGACTGGACATTACCAAGTCACCTATCAATTAATATCTTAGTGAGGATTCAGTGTATTTATTCTTATCCCACTTGAAAATCTATTTTTTATATGGATAAATAATGATGATTAAAATAATCTTATGACTTCACCAGTGTCAATTTCATAAGGAGACACGGGGGCACAGTAAGGGGCTGATTCATTAAGGGTCGAATATCGAGGGTTAATTAACCCTCGATATTCGACTAGGAATTGAAATCCTTCGACTTCGAATATCGAAGTCGAAGGATTTAGCGCAAATACTGCGATCGTACAATCGAAGGATTATTCCTTCGATCGAACGATTAAATCCTTCGAATCGAACGATTCGAAGGATTTTAATCCAACGATCGAAGGAATATCCTTCGATCAAAAAAACGTAGGAAAGCCTATGGGGACCTTCCCCATAGGCTAACATTGACTTCGGTAGCTTTAAGCTGCCGAAGCAGGGGGTCGAAGTTTTTTTTAAAGAGACAGTACTTCGACTATCGAATGGTCGAATAGTCGAACGATTTTTAGTTCGAATCCTTCGATTCGAAATCATAGTCGAAGGTCGAAGTAGCCCATTCGATGGTCGAAGTAGCCCAAAAAATACTTCGAAATTCGAAGTTTTTTTACTTCGAATCCTTCACTCGAATTTAGTGAATCGGCCCCTACGTGTTTGGAAATCAGCCTATGAAATCTTCCCATCCAACCACTGTGATTGTCCACATTACACAATCTATACAACCCAGGGGGCTGGAGATAACAGGTTTCACAGCTCAGGTGGCATTAATAATTTCACAGGGGCCCCAACTAAATGGGTTCATGGGTACAAAAACTCACCCAAAAATAAAATAGTATTGCAGTTACATATGCAATAATTGAGGCATATGAATGGATAAAAGGTGTTTGGAAAGCAGGGTAAGTGGCTGTGGCCCAAATTATTCATTGGAGCCCCTGTGCCTGTAGTTCAGAAATAGACAGTCTTCTAAATGTTGTTTAACTAGAACTTATACCAGAATATTCTGAAGTTTATATGTGAAGTTTATAATTACATTCCCTGGATACTTTAGGGGGCACATTTACGTACTGTCTCTTTAAAAAACTTCGACTTCGCCACCTTAAACCTGCTGAATTGCTACGTTAGCCTATGGGGACCTCCTAGAAACTATAGCCAAAATTTGGCTAAGTTTTAAAAAGTCTTTTTTTTGAAAATCGTTCGAATTGTTCGATTCGAACGATTTCAACGAGCGGTTGAACGATTTTACTTCGAAGAAAAGTTCGACTATCGAATTTGGCCTATTCGATGGTCGAATTTCAAAGTTTTTTAACTTTGAAATTCGACCCTTGATAAATCTGCCTCTAAATGTATATGGTTGAAATCCCTATAGTCATTTCTTTCACCTTCCCTACTGAGCATTTGCCTAGAGATAAATCATATTTGGTGCTTCATTCAACAGGAAAAAAATCGTTCCAATCACAGGCTCATTTGGGAACCCATTTTGAAGGCTTAAAGGTGGAATGTGAGCTGAGTGCTTATTAGCTGCTGTTGAAATAACAATCCGGATTTATCTTTTGTACGTTTCCCAGGACCCTCCCACTATAAAGGACACTCCTTGCTAAAGTATCATAAAATGAGATTAACCACGCCCATTTTGTGGCCACACCCCCTAATTACCATGTTCATTTTACAAAAGTTGGCAGGTTATGAAAGTTTGAAAATATTTCTCCTTATCTAAACTGTTACAATTACTTATTTTGTTATCTCTAAATTGTTACACAGTATCTTATTTGCACCTGTTAGCTGTTCTGTGCTCTCTGCCAAAAGCCAATTAAGTTAGAAACTTTGTTTCTTTTTCTGGCTGTTCAGTTTAGAGAAAATAGGGACTTTCCAGTACAAATGAGGGACTACAGGTTGAGCTGTCAAAAGAGGGACTGTCCCTCTGAAAAAGGGACAGTTGGGAGGTATGTTAAATCTAACAAAAATACTTGTACTGCCTGTAGGAAAGCCCTGTCATAAAGCAAGAAGGACGAAGTAGCTCATAATCATATACCAATCAGAAGCTGGCTTCTTAGGGCAGACAGAAGATGTAACTACGACTCAAAACAAAGGCAACTGATTAGCATTTGGAAGCACGGCACTACTATATCCAACAATGCACAAGGTTTTAGGCACTTTTTGTTAACAATCAGATGAGTATATCCATTGAAATATTCACAATAAGTATCCACCATTGATGGTTGCTTTTTATTCATTGTTGCTAGACCTGTGTCTCTTGCATATTGAGTCTTTGCTCAGGAACAATGCGAAAGCAAATAAAAGAATTCCAAAACCCATTTCATTTATGGCTGAATGCATGCATATGAATAAAGCCCTATGTAAACCCACATGATATATTAGAAGGACACATCTACTAACAACTGGGGGACCTTGGGTAATACTAGCAATTACTCAGTCAATACTGTGTTTATGTAATTAGTAAATGACGAGGTAGAGTGTTGAATAGAGACTTGAACAGCGTTTGAATCAGATATTTTTTATGATTTCTAAAAGTCACAGTAAAGGGTTTCGTTGCCACAGGATACAAAGGTGTCATTAGATGAAAGAATCTTTATAGTGAATACAAGACAACAGTGGAAGTCAGACAGATATAAAATAGAATTGACACATATTCAAGCCTTTAATATTAGCAGGATACAGACAATTAAATGTTTAGCATTTTCATAAAAATTAAGACTTTTGCATTGTTTCTCAAGACAGTGTTTAGTTTAAATTATTCTGGATTCGGTCATTCAGTTGCCATTATATTGGAGTGAGGTAGCTGCTCATGTTTGCTCAGGTTCAGTTAAAGGTATTACAACAGAGTTAGGGTCTGGGCAGGCTTTATTGCTATTTACAGGTCACAAACAGGAATTCAAACAACGACATTGCTTCTATCGGAGTAAGTACAAATCAAGACGCAAGGATAACTGCTAAAACACTGCAACTTGGATTATAAAATTTAGATCAAGCTGTCCAGTGTGGATGATGTGCTTTTTTTCTTCCCAAAATTTGAACTGTACTTGCATGGATAGATAAGAGCATATACAATTGATATACATGTATGTCTCTTATTACAGTGCATTCAATATCTTCATTCATCACACTGGAATATTTTGTAGGAAAAGGGTTCATTTTTATACTAATTACGTTTTTCTGGGAATAACTATTATTAAGTTTCCTTGTTTAAATTCTCATGGGTGGAATGAATATTTAGTGAGTCTATTCCAATAAGCAACATTGTGTAAATCAATCCTCCAGTTAACCATCAGCTAAGGCCAATCAAAGGAGGCAACTATGTTGTTCACTTTTTCAAATGTAATGGTTTTTCCCTTTTGCCCTAATTCTGTACAGTTATGGGATACAGTATCTGGATACCTGTTATCCAGAAAGTCTATTGGATAGACTCCATTGACTACATTTTAATAAAGTCATTCTAATTTTTAAAAAGTATTTCCTTTTTCTCAGTAGTAATAAAACAGCACCTTGTACTTGATCCAAACTAAGCTGCATTGGCGGCAAAACCATCCTACTGGGTCTGTTTGATATTTAAATGTTATAGCAGACTTAAAGTGGTGGTTCACCTTTAAGTTAACTTGTAGTGTGTTATAGAATGTCCTTTACAACTTTGCAATTGGCCTTCATTATTTATTTATTTATTTATTTTTTAATTATTTCACTTAATCTTCTTCACATTTCCAGCCTTCAAATGAGGTGCACTGATCACAGCAGCCACAAAACGAATGCTCTTTAAGGCTAGAATTGTATTATTATTATTACTTTTCATTCTTTTTGTTCAGTTCCTCTCCTATCCATACAGTATTTTAGTCTCAATTCAAACCACTGCCTAACAACAGCTGAAATTCCAGAGAGCTGCTGAACAAAAAACTTAACTAAAAAAAACAACAAAAATGACAAAATGAAACCAATTACAAATTGACTCAGAATATCAATGCCTACATCATACTGAAGGTTAATAACCACTTTCAGGTATGAAGATCCAAATTACATACTACCCCCTCCCATCTGGAAAACCTCAGGTCCCAATCATTGTTGATGAGCGATCCCAAGCCTGTATTCATACAGTAAACACTATCAAAGATCCATTAACAGGAAAAGAACCCACTTAATTACTGGAAATCATCATCATCATCATTTATTTATATAGCGCTGTCAAGATACGCAGTGCTTTGAAATGTGAACGCAGGCATTTTCCTGCATTTAACCTGAATTGCCACAAGTAATGTAATTTATATGATTACAATGTTAGATAAGGGCAAGGCATTTTCAAGGAGATTTGTCACCTGCAGGAGCAAATATTTAACACAGGTGACTAATCTCCCTGTGTGTCATTACTTTTACATGCACAGCAAACTCTTGCCACTCTGTGTCCTTGCATACTTTTACCCAATACATTGCAGGAAGCACACAAAATCGTCAAGGTAAAATTTTGTTTTATTGCACCATTAAAATCAGTTTCATAGCAAAACACACAAGCGATATTAAGCATGGGAATAAAGAAACAATGCACTGCATATTCTTCCTCCTGTCATCTTAGACAATATTCTGCCCTGCTGGTAGCATCATGCATGCGTGCCATTTGTGCCTTTGCGCCAAGCACTTTCTGCTGACACTCTACATGGGTGCAGGAACACCAGCAGGGGGGACTCAATGTGGCAGTACTACAATTTGGGGTGGGGAGGTTAGGGGGCAAATTCTGTGTTGCTAGAGCTGCATTTTGTGGGAGCTTATACACAAACATAAATAAGTTAATATGTGCAGCTACCAAATTTATGTTTTGCCAAATGTATTTTTTAATTATGCCCCACACATTATTCATAAATGCAATCGGGCTGTTACATTTTTTTTTATGTTACTAGGCCTTTAATAAACATGAAATCTGCAGACATAAAAATGTCCCATCTAATTGGTTGCTAATAAATTACTTAGTTTAAATTAACTTATCACCATGCAGAAACTCCCTGTGGCTCACATGTTAGCATTTAAAATAGTTATTCTATTCTTAAAGGAATATGGAGCCAGGTATATATATATATATATATATATATATATATATATATATATATATATATATATATATATATTTATACATACAGTACATATACCTACAACAAAGCAGAGCAGTAGGTGCTAGAAAGGGAAACAAATGACCTGACTGTGTAGGTCAGTTGCCTGTAGTAGTGGTGTTAGTAGTATCTTGGGAGAGAGTGCGGCTCTGGATCAAAGGCAGAGTGGCGACAGGAGGGCAAGATGGAGGCAGTAACTATTCATATACTGTACATTTTGTCCAACCTGCGTCCGTTTAACTTCCAGCAACAGCTGACAGCCAAAGACAAATACAGCTGCAGCGCTATACATTACATTTTTAAAGAATATTCTTTTTTACAAGGAGGTAATACTTACTGCTAGTAAAATATATTCCACAGCAGAGTAGATCTGTCTGGATCTTTTATTCAGTGCTGCGGCTGCTGAACTCTAACAGCTCATACAGCAGACTGGTGCTAGGCTGCTCAACCAAACTGAAAGGTCTATCTGCTTTGAAAATGTGTCTAAGGGTAGGGACACACTGGGCGATTTGGGGAGATTTAGTCGCCTGGCGACTAATCGCCGCGACTTTCCACGACCAATCTTCCCCGAATGCCTCCCCTCGCTCTGCGCCTGGCTAAAATGAAAAATCGCCTGCGCTAATCACACGCGGCGATTCGTTTTCCGAAGTCGCCCGAAGTTTCCTCGTGAGGCAACTTCGGGCGATTTCGGAAAACGAATCGCCGTGTGTGATTAGCGCCGGCGACTTTTCATTTTATCCAGGCGCAGAGTGAGGGGAAGTATTCGGGGAGAAAAGTCGCTGCGATTAGTCGCCAGGCGACTAAATCTCCCCAAATCGCCCAGTGTGTCCCTACCCTAAATGTTTATTTTTAATTTGTTAATAAATGGGGAACTGCTATGGATATCCCTGAAATCATCAGTTTGGTATTTCATAAATCTGGTGCTATATAAATAATGGGGCCCTGCCATAATCTGGTTTTGCCATGGGCCCTGTCAACGCTAAATGCAACCTTATATATAATATATTAATGCTGCTCAGTAATTAATAGGTTGTTATGCTTCATGGTCTCTATACATCTATTTTTGACTTAGCTGCAGCCCAAATCATGGCCAGAAAGCCAGACAGAATTGGTCAGGTAGTGAATACAAAGGTGTTAAAGGGGACTGGCTATACATGAGTTTTATCTCACTTGGGTAATAAATATTTCCACTTAGTTTATGGTGTTATTTGCTCATATGAAAGTAGATAACCAATGAGCTAGTTTGTCTTGTTTTCCTTTGAAGTTGTGTGTGGTTATTTAGCTAGTCACAAATTCACCTTAATTCCTGCTTTAATGTTGTTCTACTCATTTAAATTTCACAATTATTAATAAGTTTATATATATAAATTGCACCAACATGGTATTAGGGGATATGCATTAATTTAAATTTCTTTTTTGTTTGTTTTTCCCTTGCTCTGCTTGGTTGGTAATTTTGCACCAGGCTGGAAAAGCCTATCAGTACCTGAGATGCCAAAATAAAGTAAGGAGAAACCCTGTTTATAAGCTGAATCTATCTTCCACGTATTTTTCTTCTAGAAAAGAGAAAATGCACATTGCTAATAAGCTTTTAGGGCAGAGACACACGGTCAGATTCAGGGAGATTAGTCGTCCAGCGAAAAATCTCCTCTTCTTCGGGGCGACTAATCTCCCCAAACTGCCTTCCCGTTCCCCTCGTGAGGCAACTGCGGGCGACTTCGGAAAATGAAGCACTCCAATTGCCATACCGCTGGTGATTTTCATTCTAGCCGGCTGGAAGGTAGGGGAAAGCAGTTCGGGGAGGTTAGTCGCCCCAAAGAAGAGGAGATTTGACGCCGAATCCAACCGTGTCTCTGCCCTTAAAGTTATAGGCAAATATTTGCCATGTTGTGTCAGTGTTCTGAGTTCAGTTCCAACCAGATCACTATTTGCATTGAGACTGTTCTACCTGTGACTGAGTGGGTTTCCTCTAGGTAATCTGGGTTCCTTTAACACTTCAAAAATCTACAGGCAGGTTAATTGTCTTCAGATGAAATTAACCCTAGGGTACCCTAGGGCACTCAGATTGGAAGCTTCACAGGCAGAGTAGCTGATGTGAATGATCAACTATTTCTGTACAGTTCTGCTTAATATGTTGGGGATATATTAATAAAGAAGAACATTATATTTGCATTTATCTATATTAACAGGAGGTGCCATATTGCTTATGTCGACAAAAACAACCTTCTTTGTAATAACTATATTGTAGAATTATTATCCTTTATTTAGATACCCCTGACATTTATACAGTGCTTTACAGAGACTGCCCATTATTCTCATTAGTCATTGCCCCTGTGGAGCTTGCAACCTTAGTTCCCTAGAGTACCTTTCACCAGGGTCAATTCCATCAAAGTTCAATTAACCTGCTTGTGTATTTTTGGAATGTGGGAGGAAACCGGAGCCCCCTGAGGAAACAAATGCAGACACAGGGAGATACAAACTCTGTGCAGACAGTGCCCTGGCTGGATCTGAACTCAGGTTCCCAGTGCTGCAAGGCAGGAGTGCTAACCAGTGATCTATTATGGCACCCAAAGTGAGATTCTGTCCAATATAAGTAAAACCAAATGTTTGGTGTCCAGGACCATAACTACTTACAATGTGGTGCTGGTTATCTCGCTTTTCTAAGCTTCGTAAGGGTTAATTTGATTAAATGGCTCCAAATATGCTAAATTCTCTGGGATAACGATTCCACATAAATGTATATAATTTTCAGCCTTTTGAAGCAAATTAACTCCTGGGAATCCAGTTTAGAAAATTTGAGATGTGTATCCACACTCAGTGTTGTCCATATCAGGGCAATACATGGAAGATAAATTCTACATTGTTTGCTTATTTGTAGTTACTGGGAACAGGGCATACAAAAGAGGTTCCCTGCCCACATAGATACCTGGTAAATACCCAACAGCAAACACAGTGTACTTATGAGGGGAAAATACCTGTGAGGTTGCAGAGATTCTCCTGCACAGTAGGGTATATGCTGTACACTAGCATCTGCATTGCACATTCCATTATGAAAAGCAGCACAGTTATAGGTACATAACATCTAAATTGGCATTTAAAATTCTGAATAACCCCAAACATGCTGTAAGATTTAGATCTAGATAGGAAGGGTAAAAAGCAGAGACGCCTAACAAATAAGAGGGTATAATGCCCTTTCTACATTATTATAAGATCTATAGACTCACATAATTAAGTTGTATTCGCATACATTGATAAAAAAAAAACATTTTCTCAGTTTCATTCTGAAGAAGAGCCAGTCATTAGCATAAAGCAACATTTGCAGGTCCATGGGTCACCTCATCTGCTAGAAAAAGAAATTGCAGCTGCCATCTTTGAAACCAAAGTGAATCAGTTGCTCTTTAACAGATCAGCTGAAGGCATAAATGTAGTGTTCACTGTATGCATTTGGATCATGCACATGCGTTAACTGTTGAGAGGAGACAGAGCTGGGCATTGACTGATAGCTATCCTGTTACAGAGTGGCTGACTAACTTTAGCTGGGGATACACTATAACAAAGGGCAACAAAAAAACAGACCTTGTCTTGCAGGCAAACAAGCAGATAATATTGGGGACCTAGGGGAACCCGTTGGGAGAAGACCACATCAACAAAGTGGGCCTGGCCCAAAGAGATTTTCTAACATGCCCAATAGATACCAGGCTGATTTTCGACCAGATATCGGTTGGGCAGGTCATTGGATCAACACGGGCCAGTAAGCTAAATACTCAGTCTAAAGGGACAGAGTCTGCCACCATAACTGTTCACACTTTTCCCCATATGAAATAAATGGCTAACCCCATGTACAGTATTTTAGTTAGAAGTGGAACCACAGGGACGCAAATGTAGCCATATGATATTAAGACTGAAGCATCACATTCATTTTTGTACAAACAAATGACTTATCCCTTTACAATTTACTTTTTATCAGTAATCGTTTGTATAATGGAATTTAAAGGAGTCCTGCTGTGGGAAAAAGACTGAGTGGTTGGTTTTCGTTGGTAGGGAGAGTTGTCCTGTAGCCATCAAAGTTTCGTGGAATGCTCCCACTAGTGGATCCGGAGCTGTTACTTAACGTCTCGATGCTTCCGTCTCGCCGAAGTTCTGAAAAAAAAAGGATTTCAAATCTGGTTACTTTGGGGAATTTGAATTGTTGGGCAAGCTGTAAAATTATACAAAGTAATGGATTTCATAATATCCTCATGTAACTTCAATTTAACAGGTACTTTTTTTTAACAATTTTTCTTTGTATTGCTTTTTTTGCATATGAAGAACAGAGATACAATAATTTCATATAAACGTTAACTATGACAGCATCAACAGTAGGGGACAATAGTTATAAAGAATGCATATGCAGAGTGTCTAGAGTTACAATTCAAGATAAAGGGGAGTTCAGTGTCTTGGAGCCAGGGGGCCATATTTTGGTAAATTTTCCTCAGTAGTCTCTTTGCATATATGTAATCTGTACATGGGGCATTAAAATTAATGTAACAGGTGTTAATTAGTAACAGTTTTTAAGCATCAAGAAATTGCATTGCATTTGCATTATTCCTATGCTACACTGCTAATTTAGACAGATATGAGTTCCCCTATAAGGAAACATGATATCCAGAAAGCTCTGAATTTGAACTTGCAAATAATCCTAATTTTTAAAAATTGGATCCTAATTAAGCTGCATGAATATATATTGGTGTCATAACAATCCATGGGTTTATTTAATGCTTTAATTATTGTAGCAGACTTAAGGTGACCATACACAGGCAGATTAAAGCTGCCGATATCCTTTAGACAGATTTGGCAGTTTATCTGCCTGTGTATGGGGGTTTCCAACGGGTCTACCCGATTGATATCTTGGGCAGGTTTTAATTGTCCTGCTATTGAGGACCGCATTGGCTAGTTGATGTGGTGCTACAACCCCTCTGTGCCCATTGCCATCATTATAATCCAAACTTTTGACCTTAGGGACGAACGATTGGATTCTCCCAATATCGCCCTGCCGTTGGTGGGCATATCAGGGAAAGATCCGCTCATTTGGTGACCTTGCCAACGAGCAGATCTTACAGTGTATGGCCACCTTTAAGGTATGGTGAACAAATTACGTAAAGATCACTTATCCCATGCATTCTGGATAACAGATTCCATATCTGTACACATTACAATAGTTATACCCACTGCAGTCAGGTCCAAATATTTTGCACAATTCTGGAGGGCCAAAGTCTGCGATTTGGCAATGCATTGTACAAAGGATAGAGCAAGTAAACAGGCCTATGTAGTGTGCCTAGGTAATGGATAGAAAGTAGAATTGACAAGGCCATCTCCTTATATAATCCATATTGCCACAGTATTCCCCTGGCATAAGCTGTCACAGTAAAGGGTTCCCATATGCCCCCTGTACTGCTAGGGTTGCCACCTGGCCTGGCCGGTAAAAATGAAGGCCGGGATTTTTTTCCAGAAAAGGTGGCAACCCTATGTACTGCACTATGTGCCTTGAGCTTGATCTGTTATTTGAAGTGTAACAGGCAAAAAGGCACAGAACCCTTGTGTGTTTTCAGGTCTCAATTGGCTGACAAGCCCCAGTGTTGGATGAAACAAACCCAAATGTGCGTTAGAAAAATGATTTACATAAACACACACACACACACACACATATATAAACCAAAAAACACAGATGATGTTAAACATATAGGTGCACTTGAGCAGGTTGGTGTGATAAGGGTTACGGGGGAGGGGGAAGGTCAGTTTTAGATAAAGACAAAAATCATATATTGAATTTATAGCCGTTTAGCTATTACATTAGTTGACTGGTAGCGCCCTATCATTATATGGCCCTTGCTCGTCTGTATATTTTCTTATAAAAGTCATAGTATTTGAAGTCTTTTGAAAGCCTTTTAAATCAGAAAGGGCTGTTGATAACATTCATTCAGTCAGTGGTGACAGAAAGCATTTCCTTAACAGAAAGCTCTAGCTAAATGAGCATGACTGCCCTTCCAAAAAAGCCTTTCTGCAGCTACTTTGGGCACATGTAATCTAACCTTAAATCAGATTCCAAAATATGCATAGCTTTTAGGAAACAAGTCATTACATTTCCGCTGAATAGACCCTTATCAAGTAATCATTTGGAGGCTCTCGGCTCCAGGCCACTTTATTGCCGCAATGGAGACACATTTGGGTGTGGGCTGTTGTGTAACACCTACAATTTGCTAGCTCTTTCCTTTCTCCTCATGCTTCATAAACTTCTGGGTGTGGACTACAAAATAGCACAAGCTATGAGGCAAAGTGTTTGTAAGTTTATCCTTGGGAGTATCATGGCTTGATGTTCATTGAGTGCCATGTTACAAGCCATCGCAAATAGCACCGTCTCATTTTGCTACTTACCTTTCATTTCAGATGGAAGATAAACAAACAGAATGAGACTTTGGTCTGTAGGTCTAATATCATGGCCTTTACTTTGCATTTAGCAGAAGCAGGCATGAACCTGGAACATAAACTTCACTCCTAAAGCAAAGAACGAATGGGTTTCTATGTCATTCTCGTAGGCAGCAGGGTGGGTGGGGCTGGAATATTTTTGTCTAAAAAGTTGTATTAACTGCTTTGCAGAGTTAATCTGGAGACGAGGTGTAGCTAAATGGGCAGACGTAGTCCAAACTGTCGTGCAGCAAATTGCCACATAGCTATCAGAGGCCTGCCATGCCACGTCATCAGTGGGCCAAACTGAAGCTAAACAGAAAGTTCTGGCCTTTTACTGTTGATTCTTTAGTGTCAAAAGTGTGAATCAACAAAAATATAAACTCTGTCTTTTGCTTTGCAAAATTACTAATAATTTGAAAAAGTATATTTTGATCACCTCTTTGATGGCCTGTTTTTGTATCCAGTCCAGTTTTTTTTAAAAAACAAAATCCTTTATTCCATAGGTTATAACAGTTTTAAGTGAAAAAAACATAGAAATAGGAAACATTTAGGGGGCCTATTTATTAAACCTCAAATTTTTAGAGGAAACACAAACATGGATTTTTTTTAGAGATTTATTATACCCCAAAGCTGCTAAAAATTTGAATCTGAAAATACTCCATCTCAAACCTGTCGAGGTTATGTAGAAGTCAATGGCAGATGTCCCTGAAGCTGTTTCTTGACATCATGATCTGCTCTGGTCAAGTCACGTTTTTGGAGCACCAATCGTACAATTCAAATTGACGCACAATTTTGTTGTAACAATTTTTTGCACTGACTTTTTCGAGAACAGTTATTGAGCTCGGTTGACTTTGTTTCAATAAAAAAAAAAAAGAGATTGATTCGAGTTTTAGTAAATTCCCCCCATACACTAGTGAGGAAAACATTTTTACTCAAATTGGCAAAAGAACATTTCTTCTCCTAGAGATACATTTCCTGAAAGACACTGTGAAAAAGTTCTTAAAACTGCTTTACACTGGGCAGCTCTTCACCACTGCTGTATGGACACGGATCCCCCAATACCAGCATTTGTAAATTCTGCTGTATCTGCCCTGATTTAAATATTGCATATCAAGCAATAACTACATAATGGATACAAAGAATCTGATTCTGATATCACAATGTGCAAATGGCCACAAAAGCAAATATTGGCAGTCTATGAATACAGATTGCAGTGTTGTGACATTTTTCTGCTAGTAATTCAGTATGAGTCCTCTTTTAGGATCTGTATACTAAAGCAAGCTCACATATAAACAGACAGAGAGCAGACAAGGCTGATTTCAGCTTAATAAAAGCTTCTTCTAGAGAATTAAACTTTAGTTAGACAATTATCTAGGTAAACTGGCCTTTCTAGTATTCACACCTACAGAAAAAGCATCATCATCCCATCTATGTTGCTATTAGAAGGTGGATTGTGGACACAGAATATGGATGAGTAAATAAACCAAATAGAGATTCCGGAGCCGTTGGTTTTAGCCATAGGCATTAAATGTTCTTCCAGCAAATCGGCCATGCATAAGCTTCTTTACTTTTTGCCTTACATCCCCAGTCTCCCATAAGTTCAGGAAGTGAAAATAGTAATTTAAATCAGCAATGAGTGGCGTATCCCACACTAATACTGTACTTATCCTGTCTGATTTGGTGCTTTCATCTCACACTGTACACAGCTGGCTTTGGTTAAATGTATCACGTCAGAGCTTTCCCTCTCTGTACAGCCCTCTCTAGCAAGACAGGGCAGAGTACAAGTCCAATCAAATGTCATTAGACCGCTAAACTCCTTAAACGTTTACTTGTTTCCATCGTAATTGTGTATCAAGTAAATCCAGTGTCCTAATCAATGGAGAAGTCTTCACATATCTGGGTTGTGTTAACCGATACTGTGCTGGACAAGCTGGAAGCTTCATTGTACTCTCAGTCCTGAAGATTTAGGTAAAGTTGGCATGAGGTTCCTGGCTTTCAATGTGAAAGACAACAGCAGATTGTGCATACTCTCCCTTAATAAAAAGCACTGAGCTTTAAGTGTGTGTAAAATATTTCCAAGATATGAAGCTTATAGAATAAATCTGCTATGCTAATGGTATACAGTGCTAATGCTATTATTTACCCCATGATTCTATATATGGCAAATTGTAAACAAAAGTGGGAGCATGATAGAAGACAGTGCTGCTAATGCCAAGCTGGATTATTATACCTTTGAGAAGGCTTTGACCAATGTTTAATAAGCATACAGTATCTCTACGCTGTCTTAAAGGGGGCAAATAGAAACATTACAAATAGAAACATTACTGTATCTGGCAATACAGTTATAAACCCTAAGACTGAGAGCAGCATATCTGAGCTTTAGGATGTTATGTTAAAAGTGCTACCCCCTGAACACTACAAAGTTCTTCCTGAGCTCCATAACTAGCATCTTACTACCGCTAGTTAATGAAGGCAATGGCTCAGCATTAAAAATTACACTTTCCTTTAATGACCCAAATTCAGTCACCCTGCATGATGCTTTTGGTATTCCTTTTTTTTCTCATCTTAGCTACAACAATAGTTCAGCTCAGAAACAAAGCGCTAGTTCTTGCACACACTTGCATTTTACCAATAGACACATACATTCTCCATTAGCTCTTAAACAGCCTGACTGGTCCAGGGATAATTTCCTACTGGAATTTAGTTTCTTTCTTTCCTCAGCTTTTCCCTCTGAAGTGAGCAAACTATCAGTAAAGGATGTTAGAATTCATTATGAAAAGTGCCAGAGTTAAAGGGTATTCCTGCTTAAAGGAGAAGGAAAGGCATTGTACACTTGGGGTGCCAAATGTTAGGCATCCCCAAGTGATTGTATTGAAACCCCGGGCCTGTGCTCCTATCAGCAGAAAACTGTACCGGCTGGGGTTATACCAGTGAGCACCACTGAGAAAAAAATGTTGGGAAACTCCACACACACCATGGTCCGGAAATCATACAAATTACTTTCTCTTCTATGGCCAGTTTAACATAAACACAACGCATAAGTGATCTACAAGAACATATTGAAATGCTGAAATATGTGTCAGTTTGCTGTTGTTTATATAGCAGAAGTGTATTCTCTGGAACTTAAAGTATAAAAAAAAAGAAATCAAGGAATTATTTTGACACTTTCTAGCTATAAGTAGTTGTTACCACAAACAACTACTCATTTTGAATACATGTTTCTACAACTAAATATATACTTTATTTTTCATTGTACAAGTATGGGACCTGTTAGCCAGAATGCATGGGACCTGGGGTTTTTCAGATAACAGGTCTTTCTTTCATTTAGATCTTCATACCTAAAGTCTACTAGAAAATCATGTAAGCATTAAATAAACCCAATAGCCTGGTTTAGTTTCCAATAAGGACTAATCGTAGTTTACGATTTTATTATTACAGAAAAAAAAGAAATCATTTTTAAAAATGCTAATTATTTTGATAAAATGGAGTCTATGAGAGATGGCCTTTCCATAATTCAGAGTTTTCAGGATAACAGGTTTCTGGATAACTGATCCCATATCTGTAATATTAAGAACAAAGAACATCACAATCAGACAGCCCTACGATCATAGAAATCCAACTAAAGATATGAGATCCATTATCCGGGAAGCTCAAAATTACAGGAAGGCCATCTCCCACAGACTCCATTTTAAAAAAAATAATTCACATTTTTAATTATTTCCTTTTTCTTTGTAATAATAAAACAGTACCTTGTACCTGATATAATGTATCCTTATTGGGAGCAGGACACTCCTATTGGATTGAATTGATATTTAAATTATTTTTAGCAGACTACAGGTATGGAGATCCAAATTATGGAAAGATCCCTTATACAGAAAACCCCAGGTCCCAAACATTCCGAAAAACAGGTCCCATACCTGTACTGTGGTCTTGTAAGTCAGTGGACCTCTTACCGAAGGAAATATATGGCTAGGACAGAAGCAAAACAGGTGAACAATGAGAATGAAAGGCACAAAAAGACAGGAAAAGAAGAAAAGAGAAGAAAAATCAAAAGTATTATAGTAGGATGAAGGGTAGAGCAAGGAAAGAAAGCTTGTGAGAAGGTTGGTTTTGTATAACTATCCAGTGATTATAATATTGGTAAATGGTTCTTATGCTTAATAAATCGGGCAAGGGGTAAGTGGATGTGGAATAGAAAGGGAAAATGGAAGAGAAGAAGAAAAATAAGGTGAGGGTAAGAGAAGGTAATGTATTAGTGGAGAGAAGTGCAGCCTGAAGTGCATTCCTGTATGTTTTAAAGAATGTGAACATGGGATTGTTGCACAGTGGATGCAGGTTCTTATGTGTGACTGGGGGAAATTGCTCCAGTACAGCATCCCTGGATTAACCATCATAAGTATGGGCTTTGTTACACTGGAACTACCTGCAGGATTGTGCGAGGACAAACTATGAGTCCCCATATAACTAGTTTAAAACAAGCTTAAAAACAAGGGAGAACAAGAAAATAAAGTATCTGACAGTAAAAGAGAGAAGATTATAGGGATAGCAAATGATGTGGTGAGTAGAGTGTTGGCTTCCTGGTGAGCCTGAGCACAACAGTTGATCCGTCCCAGGGATAACCTGTAATTTATGTCCATGCCATTTATGCTTGCTCCTTATGCAAACACTGAAAAGTCTATTTCAGAAAAAGAGGACAAAACACACAACTCAGTGTGGGATTTCTTATGACTTAACAAAACTTTCAAGGGACAAACCTGGTGAGAAAGAAAACTCTAAAGCACTGCCAAGGCATAAATGTTAAAGCATTTTTATGGCACATTAATTCAATGCCTTAAAAAAATCTATATGGTCATCTTTTTGCCCGGAACACTCATAAATTATGCTAGGTTTCTTATTTGTGCTTTTTGTAGAAATGGCTCATTCAAAATCCCTAGTATTTTCTTTCTGTCTGCTCTAAAAAAAAATCATATCTCTAGTGCATTATTTCATTTAATGGTTTTTCCTTTCTCTCTGTTTGACTTCACTTTCAGTGGACTGCTAAGCACCATTTCAAAAAAATACCCTTAAAAACCATTTGCTGGAAGAGATGACCCTTTTGCTTTACCTACTGAGAATTGCACAAACCCCTGTACATCGTGGCAGAGAAATGATACAATGACAGCCAGGCTGATGTGTCAGGGTTAGTGGGGAAGCAACAGCAGCTCTGTATATAGGATTTATTCTTCTTCGTCTCCAAATGTCACAACACATTACGCTCAAGGCCTCAGCTTACTGGAGGAGTGACCCTTGACTGAATGGAAGTGCTGGGGGAAAGAACTAATTGTAGCTTCTTTTCACACGTCAGTCACTTTCCATGGCACTGAGCCTTTCAAGCTTGAATAACATCAAGTCCTCTTATTTTATTTCTCCCACCATTTACTAAATATATGTGATGGAGTTTATTTTTGTACACCAAAGCCCCATGGTACTCAGGCAGCCTGTAAGGCAGTAGAGAAGACATTCAAGGGAATATAGATACAAGGGTCCTTGCATGAAGAGGAAAAGTGACAATATGACTAGAACAAAATAGATCTAATTACTCGCACGTGGCTACCTCTGACAAATTCAAGCACCCTGGAAGAGGTGGAACTTTTAAAGATTACATGACAGCTCTGTTACCCCCATCTTTAATTTTTGACCGCAACAGCCTACATATGTTAAATCTTGGGACCACCTGTTAAAGAAGGCAGATAGAAAAGAATCAACAAATATAAAAACAAATATAAAATAAATATAAAATAATGCTACTTGACATCTGTTTTCTGGTGTTTTTTAAGAGCTCTATGCACCCCACCTCCATCCTGTGTTTGTTAGTAAGAGGTCAAAATACATTTCAGGCTACCAAAGTCCAGCTAAATCTTGCCTACTGATCCTTCCACGGTTTGTGTCAATTTGCCCTTTTATCAACACCCTACTACACCCTGCCAAAAAACTGCACTCATTCTTTAGGTGGGAAACAGCTCAAGTTAAGAAAGATCAATGATCTCCCTAAAGGAATGTACACATTTTGTTGTTTGCACCGGGGCAGCATATTAAAGCTGTGCAGAATTTAGTGGCAGATTGTTAGATATAGGAAAGCAGTGAAAAGAATTCCATAATACTTTTAAAATAACACTTTATGGCAAACTGGTTCTCTGATGTAAGTGACAACAACACAGAAGTGCTTGACAAAATTTTAATTGTTAAAGGCACTCTAACCTCAAAATGTCATTGTTTAATTGTACCCCTGGCATGATGTTATAGGGTTTCTATTTTCGACTAATTCTGGACATGATTGTGTACTCTCCTTCAATGTACTCTATGATGAAATGTAACAGAACCTGCATAACTTTTCAGAGGCTGTTCTATTAAATGAAGTTACTGTAGTTCTTGGCTTAAAATGAAAAAACGCCAGTGCTAATCACACGCGGCGATTCGTTTTCCGAAGTCTCCCAAAGTTTTCTCGTGAAGCAACTTCGGAAAACGAACCGCCGCGCGTGATTAGCGCCGGTGTTTTTTTTTTCAATTTTAAGCCGGCGCAGAGTCAGGGAAGGCGTTTGGGGAGATTGGTCGCCGCAAAGACAAGGCGATTAGTCACAGGCGACCAAATCTCCCCAAAACGCCCAGTGTGGACTTACCCTAAAGAGTACCTATAATTAATGGCATCAATAACAGAAACAGCTGCCTCAATTTTAGTGTAACCGCACTTGCAGCTACAGGTATAGGATCCCTTATCCGGAAACCCGATATCCAGAAAGCTCTGAATTACGGAATGGCTGTCTCCCATAGACTACATTTTATCCAAATCATCCAAATTTTTTAAAATGATTTCCTTTTTCTCTGTAATAATAAAACAGTAGTTTGTACTTGATCCCAACTAAGATATAATTAATCCTTATTGGAAGCAAAACCAGCCAATTGGGTTTATTTAATGTTTAAATGAATTTCTAGTAGACTTAAGGCATGAAGACCCAAATTACAGAAAGATTCGTTATCTGGAAAACCCCAGGTCCCGAGCATTCTGGATAACAGGTCCCATACCTGTATTTGTAAATTACCCCTCATATTTGCTATCCAGATATTCTCCCCTCCTAAAACCTATGTCCCAAGAATGACCATCGTTGCACCGCTATAAAAGTTTATGAGTGAAGCACCCTAGTGATTCGGTACAAAACCTCACTAACATAATTGAAAATGAGTTATACATATTTTATAAAAATGAAGATCACCTTGGATATTGCCACCCTCCAGTTTATACTCCCTTAAAAGCGAAACTTTTTTTTATTATCCAGAATGCTCAAAGATCTTTCCATAATTTGGGCCACCATACCTTAAGTCTGCTAAAAATCATAAATAGTTTTGCCATCGATATGTATTCATGCAACATACTTATCATATAAAGATTAGAATTATTTGCTTAAACATGGACTCCATGGGAAATGGCCTTCGGTTTCTGTATAAGGATTCCCATACCTGTATTTTATTTTGATCTTTACCACTTGATTAATTAATGGGAAAAGGTTAAGTTATGAAATGTCCATTTGAAATAAGTAATACAACATTTGTAAGATTCATTTTAAGATTCATCATTTTTATGTATTAATCAGGGATCATCAGTTTGGTCCTGCTTCTTCCAGAGTTAGATTTTTTAATTAGATTCCAGATCATAAAATGGCTGACGCTGGCTAGTAAGTATACAATTATATAATTTATATAGAACTTTTTACTGTATGTACCCAGCTTTTATTTTCCATTTACATTACAGACATTATTCTATGCCAAACAAAATATTTTAATTTAATAAAAGATTATTCACTGACACCTAAACATTCCAACCCTTCCTTATTTAACCATGCGTGCAGCATCAAGGGGTCAGAGGGAGTCGTCGCTGCCAGAAAAGAATGGTCAGTGACCGTGAAAATGAAAGAGAAAAGTTTCATAGACTTTGAGCTGATATGTATCGGGCAGACACAGTATGAGTTACAATTCTGTACTTTCTATTATCAATTGGATTTTATATGTGTTGTTTTATAAAATCATACAAATTAACTCTTGCAGACTACTTAGCATGAATAGGGTGACAATGTATAGTCTTATATGTACCAGCAACTTGATCTGTGACACATGTTGCTGGTAAATGCATGGCATAGATCAAAAGGAAGCCAGGAAACATAGAATCTTTGCTGCCGACACAATGGTGCTTTTGTCAGCAATGTAGATTTGAGGGCACAAACAAGTTTAGTATATAAACTGTGAAAATAAGAAAACTGATCCTCGTTTGAGTTTTTATAAAAAGACTACTTTGACATAAACATCTACTGAAACCTTTGGATTACTGTTTAGTATGAATACTCCTCTACTGAATTCTTTGAATTACTGTTTGGGTCACTACTCCTCTACTGAACTATTTGCATTACTGATTTGGATCACTACTCAACTACTGAACTCTTTGGATTACTAATTTGTATCACTACTCCTCCACTGAACTCTTTGGATTACTAATTTGTATCACTACTCCTCCACTGAACTCTTTGGATTACTAATTTGGATCACTACTCCTCCACTGAACTCTTTAGATCACTGTTTTTGATCACTACTCATTTACTGAATTCTTTGGATTACAATTTGGATCACTACTACTCCACTGAACTCTTTATTCTGTTTTGGATCAATACTCATCTTGGATTATTCCATAAAAAAAGGAAAAGCGTTTATGTCCCAAGTTGAAAAGGTAGAAAACGATTTGAGTACTGTAAAGGCATAATTATGAAAGGTTGAATTTACCATTTGAGAAATATGCTCCTAAAATCCCCTACAGATGACTAGTGAATTGTGACATTTCCCTCTGGTGAACTGAGGAAAGTTTTATAATATTCTGAGTGAAATGTTAGCACAGAGTCTAGAGAAGTATTGAGTCCATTGCTCATTGTTGTTGTTCATGGTTGTTTTCTCCAAATCTGAATAAAAGCAAACATAATATAGTGAATAAAGTACCCCCTCTTGTAAAATATAAGGATATTATAAGTTACCGAGGAGTTTCATGACCATATAAAAACATGAGGCCGAAGGCCGAGTGTTTTTATACAGGTCATGGAACTCCATGGAGTCTAGCTAAGCCTAACAAAGAATCATACAAAGCATTTACTGGTTATATGTTTTGAAAGCAAATATCTGTTTAGCTTTACTGCTTACATTACTTTACCATTTAAATGATTCATAAAGTTCTTATCAGAGCCTTTAAGAGTTCAAGCAGACAGGCAGATTAGGGGAGATTTAGTCGCCTGGCGACTAATCGCCTCTACTGCGGGGCAACAATCTCCCCAAACTGCTTTCCCCCTGCCTGTTGTAATGACAAAATGCCAGCGCCAATGCACTCGTGGCACTTAGATTTCCAAAGTCGTCCGAAGTTTCCTCGTGAGGCAGTTCGGGGAGATTGTTGCCCCGCAGAAGAGGCAATTAGTTGCCAGGCGACTAAATCTCCCCGAATCTGCCCGTGTGCTTAAACCCTAAGAATAGATATATCTATAAAGTATTGTGAAATATACAGTGTTATGAAAGCAGGAATTGTGTCTATTGCTTCACCTCTCAGAAATTACTTTTCAGGCACAAAGGAAAAGGTTTAATGTTGTTGGCAGGACTGTGTCTTTAAATGTGCGGACAATGCAACAGAAAGAGCAAAGACAAAGCCAGTGACAACAGGAGTGACTCAGGATGTAGCAATGTCTATGACCGGATGCCTGCAAGATGTCACCGAGTTCTGCCTCTCAGAATGGCTCTTGTGATACAACTATGTGGAGCCTATAATCTCCCGACAAAGCGCTTAAAAAGCCATTATTTATAATAACTGTTAAATGATGAGACATTGTTTACCCAGATCACAAGATAAATTCTCACTTACAAAATGCCTGCTCGGGCTTTCTGAGAGTCATCTGGTTTTTATTTTAAGAGCAAAATGCAATTTGTCTCTTAATAGCAAAGCAGAATTATTCTCTTTGATATTTCCTATCTTTGCATCGGCATCTATATAAAACAAACATATATGGGCTGCTGCTCCAAAATCCCCAAGGGACAAATGATGTAAGGGTTGGGGCAGACGAGCAGATTCGGGGAGATTTAGTCGCCTGGCGACTAATCACCTCTTCTGCGTGGAGACAATCACCCCGAACTACCTTCCGTATGTTGAATGAAGAATCACCTGCGCTAATGCACTCGCGGCACTTCAATTTCCAAATTCGCCCGAAGTTGCCTCACCAGGAAATTTTGGGGGACTTTGGAAATCGAATCGCAGCAAGTGTATTAGCGCAGTCGATTCTTCATTCAAGCAGATGGAAGGCAGTTCGGGGAGACTAAATCTTCCCGAATCTGCTCGTCTGCCCCAACCCTTACATGGGCAAAGACACCACTATTGAACAATGTCTTTCCTCTATAGATAAAATAGTCACTGATAATGCAAATTCACACGTCACTATAGAAAATGCTGGGCAAGAATTTCCTTTAGCGTGGTTGACATTTTTAGCAAATTTTAGAAAAGAAATAACCAAAGCAGGCATAATTTCCATTCTGTCACTTTTTCTTCTGTAGCTGAGCATCCACATTTTGCAGGAGCCAAAATTGTGGCCTTGTGACCACATCACTACATCTCTGGGAATACTCTCTCTTTGAGGTCTGATGATATATCTTTTATCTAAGTTTTATTCTGAAATGGCTACCTGTTAATTGTCAGTGAGTATAACATCAAGAAAATGTGGGTGTGTGGGCAGGCTACAGCTGCTGTGGTTTTTTTTGAGAAGTAGGTCTTGGACGGCTATTCCATGAATACTGTATATGTTTTATTATACTTTACAACACATCAAAGTTCTCCATCAGGTGAAAACCAGTTGGTATAGAATGGAAAAACTGGCTAATGTAATATGTTTCGTTAGCGCAAAAAACCTGTGCATTGCACATTAGCAACCATGTTTGCATCCTTTTTGACTTTTTGACCTCGACATCGCAAACTTTGTGACCAAATGTTAACAGTGTATGTTGGTACATTTTGCAGGCACAGCGCTTTTTGAGACAAAATATTTAAAGGAAACTCCAGAGCAATGTAAACCTTTGCTTAGCGATAATGTGCAATGCAATATTCACCAGCGAACGATTTTACATTGCAAGCAGTGCTAAACACATTTTAAAAAATGTTTGCGAGTTTTATAACATTGCCTCTAATGTGCTTAATTGCTTTATATGTACAGTATTTACAGAGTTAAAGTAAATTTCATTTTGTATCATGTTGAAGTACATATTAAATTAATTTTAGGTGCAGTTCCAGGCGCAAAGTGTAAAGAATAGGTGCAATCCACCATATTTTTGCACATTTAATGCACCTTTAAATATTAGTGAAGGCCTCTGTGCTTCAAAACAGAGCACAGATACCTGTTTCACCGCTCATGAATACAAAACTGTCTGCTTCACCAATGCTGTATTCATATACCCACTGGCACGTATGGGTGGGGGCAGAAGGCAATTGCCTACATACCACCAAGTACCCTACCCTAATCTGTGCCAGCAGTGCAGGCCAGAACACAGTCCTCTACTTAGGGATCACATACTGAACCCAGCACTGGATCGCAATACCCACCGGGTATTCTCCCGGTATCTCACCATCCCAGTCTGACCTTGACAGTATTTATCAGGAATATTATTTTCCTGTACTTTTTTGCCTTTGCTAGTGTAATAGCTACTTCGGGGATTAAACAAACTACATGGCACCATTTTCATTATAACATGTGCAAAATGCTGTATTGCTCTAGTAAAATGAATTTTGGTCCCTACGCCTAGTAACTGCACAGTATAATGTAAATGTTCCATTTTTACAGTTGTGGTGTGTTCTGGTATCATCAAGTCTATCGATTACAGGCTCTGACAAAATGTTCAGGCTTCAGATGACTAGATTGCTGTTCAGATTAGGATCTTATTCTATAATTGAGAACCTACAAGGCTAAAAATTTCCAGGGTTAGATAGGATAACAGGTTCGAGGTTTTGATTATATTTAGGAATTTTGGTTTGGAAAGAAATTTTAACAGTGTTGATTTTTTTATGGCTGCTCTCAATAAAAATCACATTAAGTTAAAAAGTCATGTTTGAATATACTCTTATCATTTTTCAAAAATAATTTTAAGAACATCTCTGGCTTTCAATTACTTTAAGGGGAAAGATACCTTGAGGCTTACTTATAAATAGAAAAGTCAGCATTATCACCCGGGTGTAGGCAAACGGAGTGGATTTCAGCTCCAAAATCCATTCCTTGTGCCTGCACTTGGGCCAGCTCAGTGAATCCGGGTGCAGGCACAGGGATAGGTTGATCAGAGCGTAATCGCTTGGCATGGCTGATTCACGGCTTGTGGATAAACACAGGCCAAGAATCAGCCCTTATGCTGGCATCAGCCTTTCCCTGTGCTTTCACACAGATCCATTGAGTCGAACTGGATGGAGAGGATTTTTGGCACTGAAATCCACTCCCATGCCTGCACCCAAGCCAATGCAATGACATTGCAAAAGGCTGAATATGGCTTTCTGGCACATTGACAAATCAAGCAATAGGAGACATTTTCAAACCATGTGGTGCCAACTTCCAAGCTATTGAAAATCATAGGCAACAAAGGAATCACCATTGCCCATGCTCCTATAGTGACAAATACACTTGTGTCCATCACAGGATAACCACAGTAATCCATCACTAGAATACCACAGTTCTTCTATATTTAGGAACCCATTTATTAAACCTCAATTTTTTATGGTTGAGGTTTTTATAGATTTATAACATTAATAATATTAATAAGCCATCTCAAACCTGTCAAGGTCATGCAGAAGTCAATGGAAGATGTCCCTTTTACAAATTGAAGATATTGTGCTTTGCTCTGGTTTTTGTCTGATAATCTGGAAAATTTGCGGTGTTTGGACAAAATTTTAGAGATTTGGGCTTCAAATCCGAAAAAATTGAGTGATCCAGATTTTCGCTCGACTTTGTCTAGGCTTTTCCTGACAGAACTATTTTGAGCTAATTATTTAATAAATTGAGTTTAAATCGTGGAAGGGAGTTTGTTCGGATTTGTTTTCATAAAAAATTTGATAAATTTGAGTTTTAGTAAATGTGCCCCTTACTGTAGTGAAAGGTGAAAGGGGACTGACTTTGCATTGAATGCTTAAACTTACTCAAAGCAATAGCAGATTTTAAAAGTAATAAAAGAATTCTAACATCTATGGGGCCAATTATTAAACCTCAATTTTTTTGGTCAAGGTTTTTAGGTGGACAACTTGGATTTTTCGTGGAAAGAAATTTTATTTTAGAGATTCATCATACCCCAAAGCTGATAGAAATCCGAATTCAATAATACGTCATCTCAAACCTGTCGAGGTCATGTAGAAGTCAAAGGCAAATGTCCCTGAAGTTGTTTTTTGACATTGTGATCTGTGCTGGATAATCCAAAACATTTTTACAGCAAAAACTCAATACAGTTATTATAAATATTGAGATATTGATACATTGAAAAATGAGTTAAATCTGTGGAAGGGAGTTTGGTCGGATTTGTTTGCAAATTAGATTAATTTGAGTTTTAGTAAAGAAGTCCCCTAATATAAAGGGGTGCCTTTAAGATCTTTTCCTTGTTACTTTGAGCACCTCTTTAATATTTGCAGCAAGAAGCAGCATTACTTAGCTTAATTGGGGGGAATACTAATGTCATCTAAGGTCTTTTATATGTAACCCAGTAAAGAACATTTCTTTAGATATTTGAGTTTTGTTGATGCCAGTTCAAGTATGCAGTTAATTTTATTATATTTAATTATATGTAAGCTATCTATATTATATTAGGCCTTTTTTGAACGCATGACTTGGCCCACGGTAAAACTGAATAGACTTTATCAGCTAATTGCTACTAATTAGCCTGTTAACCTGAAGTTTTTGCCAGACACTAGCCACTCAGCAATGCTCTCCGTGGCCTTATTTATATTGTGTCAGTGCATTTGTATCTACTTAGCAATATTAAAATATTGATTACCTCGCTCTGCTTAATGTGTCTTTGTCTTAACTGCAGCCCACCAATGGCTGGTTTGGAAATGGTTAAGAAAATGTTTATCACAAGACTGGCTTCAGAGTTGAAAGTAATGTGATCAGTAATGAATTTTGTGTTACATTAGGTTGTATAAATGGGCAGACAAGCGCAGACAACAAGTGGCCAGGAGTCAGGGCTAATCTAATGAAGCAAAAATAGAGACAGCACCAATTATACTTGGGGCCAGCTCAGAGCTGCAGCAGGGACTGCAAATGAATAGGTACAAATCAAATTACTGACTAATAGACGCACTGCAAGAGGGGGCAGTCAATGCTAAATGCATTAAGGCCTTGTGACCTCCCTGCTCTAAACAGCACAATCCCAAATTTGACTTCCATTCCTTTATTCCTCTCTCTCTCCAGAAATCAAAGGGACTCTTGTTCACTTAAGAGCTGGGATGCAACATGTCTCCTCTTAAATGATTGAAACATTTGGACTGTCATCGTGGAAGAAACACTCTTACATTATCAGGCAGTTCTCCATAAAGTCATGCTGAGAGACCTGCATTACAATCCCAGTAACTTGTCAGCCTGGCTTTTAGAAAGTGTTCATGCACATTTTAGAGATGTCAGGCAGCAGAGAATATCCAGCATGCAATGAGACATGAGGGTTACACTATGGCTTTGGGAATTTTTAGTATTCTTTTTTTTAATGGAGGGTGGTGGTGTCACACGTTTTCATTCATTGTCTCTTCCTGTCTCATGACTGCGACATAAATCTCAGAATATTTATGATTTGCAGCACAAGGCAACTGTAAAAGAAGTGGTATGTCTCAAAATAGACAATATTTATCAGAACATGTGTCACACAAAAAAGCATTATTTTCAGATGAGCCACACAATTAATAGTGGTATTTTAGCTATTTAGGACAGCATAAACTCTGTCATGCATAGCTAATGAATACAACAGATCTAAATGTCACGTGTATCCACTCTTAACACCCTAGATGCCCATATATGAATACCCTAAGGGCAGCTCTGCATGAATTGCCTGTATAATCTGTCATTTATTATCTTATTTTCTACTTATTCCAAAAATGAGTTTTTGTCTTTTAATATTGGATTTATCCTCACCAATGCAACCATTCAGTATTCTAAAATGTACCATAGATTCAGTACAAGGGTGATAATTAAGGAACACTGCATTTAAAATACACCCACTCATTTCCAGAGCACGCTTCATCTCTGTTACATGAAAGGTATAATCTAAAGGCCTCAATAAGTAATCAGCCAGTTTGTAATTTATCATTTTGAGAGTTCGGTTCCTAAACTGGATTCATTAATTAAAATCAGGTCTCCTTTTTGGTCCTCTTTACTATGGGTCATATTTATTATGCTGTGAAATTTTACGCCATGTGAACGCCAGATTTGCCACCTTAATTTTAAATCGTCTTTAAGAAAAAAATGTGTAAAAATGTTGTGCCATTTTTTACGCCATTTTTTGCAGTCAAAGCCTGACAATGTGGGGTGTATTATCTCGCTAAATATGCCCCTATGTTTAATCATTAGGTTTGACTGCCTATTTGTTGCCTGTCCCTTTTTTTGAATATATAGAAGCTGAAAGAAGTTTTGAATTTTGTACCTAAAGTCTTACTGCATGCCCTGACTGCTCCATATTTTGATTTTCCTGTTGTCTATGTCTATGATTATGTCTGACCTTAAGAACACTCTTTCCTTTTGTTTCTCTTCAAAGCTCGCCCTAGGGTTAACATCTGACCATGTGCTTAATACTGGGCTGAACATGATTAGCAGAGGCTGCAAAATGCAGAAAATTACAATGTACTTTGATCTGGCAGGTAGATATAAGTGGGCCCCTGCCCTGACACTAACAGAAAGTTTATGCTGCTGTAATATGACCCTTGACAGGCAAGCAAGGTTTAAGACTTGAAGATTTCACCCAGTACTTCATCAGTGATGCACCTGCAAGTACAAGAACTGGTAAACATTGGTGACATTCACTCATGTACTTTGGGGAGCTTAGGACAACTTAACCCTCAAAATTAATTACATACTGAACTTATTGCACCAGCCTAAAGTTTCAGCTTCTCAACAGCAGCAACGATCCAGGACTTCAAACTTGTCACGGGGTTCACCATCTTGGAAAGTGTCTGTGACACTCACATGCTCAGTGGGCTCTGTTGAGAAGCTAAGCTTAGGGGTTGTCGCAAATTATCAAGCAGAAAATGAGGTTGGCCTGTCATATAAGCTGATGCTATAGGGCTGATTATTAAATTCTGATGCTAGTTGCACTGGTTTCTGTTCTGCCATGTAGTAATTATCTGTATTAATTACTAATCAGCCTTATATTGTGACATTTTTATTCTATGTGTACTGTGTACTATGTTCACTGCTAAAGGGCTGTGATTGCATTGGGCTGGTACAGAATCCCCATACATAATGTATAACATTTCTAGCTACTTCTTTAGTTAGACTTTACTTCTCCTTTAAACTTAAGCTGCCAGACCAGTAGTAAGATATGCCTCCTGTGCAAAGGTGTAACAATACAAACAGCAAAAGCAACAACTACTTTGTGACAATACAGAGTAGAGGACCTAATACGGGCATTCTTACACTGTGAAATATTAGAAGGTGTTAGTTATATCTTCTGCATCTTTTAAGATCATTAATACCCAGTAGCTGCAGTTATGCCCCCTCCCGACGTAATAAAAAATATGTGCATTTTCTTTATTTTATAATAATTGCTGCACAGCATAGTAAATACCAGATATTACATACACTTACAGAAGGTAATGTCACCTACCAGCTGTCTCATTGGTGTATGACATTCATGCCTTTACTCAGATTTCATAAGCAAAATCATGTAATATTAAGCTGCACCACTTTTATTGTCAGTATGACAATATTGCTGTACGGCAGAGATATGGACTATGTGCATATCACAAGGGACTTTTAATTTAACTACATTGGTTGTTGGTAACTGGCATAGGGACAACAACATATTCAACAAGTTGTGTGTCTCATTATATAATCACTGTTTGGGTAGAAAGTCTTTAGGGATGCACCGAATCCAGGATTCGGTTCGGGATTCGTCGTTTTTAAACAGGATTTGGATTCGGCCGAATCCTTCTGCTTGGCCGAACCGAATCCAAATCCTAATTTGCATATGTAAATTAGGGGTGGGGAGGGAAATCACGTGACTTTTTGTCACAAAACATGGAAGTAAAAAATGTTTTCCCCTTCCCACCCCTAATTTGCATATTAAAATTAAGGTTCATATTCGGTTCGATATTCGGCCGAAAAAAAGTGGATTCGGTGCATCCCTTAAAGTCTTAGTACACTATGAACACTGTGCACTCAATGACAAAGAATTTATTTATGTATCAGTATGTTAATGGAAAATGCCTTCAGTAATCACCAGTCTACTGGTTTGTTGCAAAGACATTACATGCCTTAATTTTAGCTCATTATCGCATGCCTGCCAAGCCATGACTGTTTCTAGGCTCTCTAGTGTCCCTGAGGTTAGACATGAAAACAGCATGTCCATCCTGAAGAATATAAATAATTTCATCCCAGACATGATCTCCTCTCTGCTGTATGGGATTCTACTTAGCAGCTAGAATCTGCTACTTTCCAAAGGAAAGCTGTGCTAAATCAAACAGCTAGAACAGGAAAACGTGCTTTCCCCAAAGTTCCCGGTAGAAAGCAGCCAGTAGCATAGATTCTGGCCATTGGTTGACATTTGGGATTATTTCATTTGACTAATGATTTCCCTCAGTTGTTAAGTGAAAAATAGGCACATTCAGCCCATGAAAGTCTATTATTCGCCGTTTTTATTTATCTGTATTATTTTTTCCCTGCCGAGTAATTTATGTATATTTCAGCTTGGATAAAACAGCAGTCGTATACTACTTTTGCCTTAATATTTCAGTCTGTCTAATTTCTGGCGCAGGTACCCTCTTGTATAGTAAACTATACATTGACTTTGTTTTTTACGTGTCTCTTGTGGTGGGATTTTAAACACACATATTATAGATGACTTTTAAAGATATATATAGAGGACTAAATGGCTCATGATAGAAAATGTGCATTTTGTTAACCAATTGTTACTATACACGTTTACAGTCCAGTCAGGTGTCATGCAATTACACTTTTAGACCTACCCTCAGTCTCTGATGGCAGTACATCAAATGTTCATGCAGTTTCCCAGCTCCGAAAGGTTCCCAACCTGATTGTAGATACTTGGAAACTGCAAAACTGACTCTTTTTGAGTCCCCCTGTCCTCCCCCAGATTACAAAAAAATGTATGTTGATATGAGCAGGACTTTGTATGGGGTTGCCACATTTTATGACCCTGAATTATACTGCAAAAGAGAACTCAACGAATGCCTCCCTTCAGCTTTGTATTCATGTTACTGCCCAAGATATTATAGGCATCTCCTTCCTATATCTGGTTGACTCATAAATGACAACAGAATCCTACCAGGGCCCATGAACAATTGTATGTGGGTCACTCTTTTATAAGATGATAAATTCTTTGAAAAACTTCTGTGGAATTGAAATGAAAATGTTTCTTAGAAGACATATCCTATTCTCATAAATTACACCCCACTCTTACCCAGATAATCCAGGTGTAGACAGTTTCACTGAAGGACATAGAAATCTATGTGGGTGGGGGGGTAGGGGGGGGTAAAACAGTAGGATTTCTGGGAAGGCACTAAAGGGTCAGATTCACTAAAATTCATACTTGGTTCGACTTAAGCTTTAACGCCCCTTGGAATCATTAATCCCTTATGCAGGTAATATGCAAATTAACAATTTGGACACAATCTTTAGTTTATATGAACAGGATGGGAAGCATTTGGTAAGCATCATTAACACAAGGCTTATTAGCTGCCCCCAAGTTTTGATCAAAAATGTTCCCTTTACACGAAAATTTTTAAAATAACTTCCAGTATTCCTACTGTTATGCATATGATTGTGGAGGAGCTTGTGCTCCTGACACAAAAAGTGTAAAAAAAATTGTAGCGCACCAAAATAATTATTTTATATTTCCTGCGGTTAGTAATAAGACTGTGTTAAGTCTGTTGAATACATATGGTAAATCTTGGGCTAGTATGGGTTTTTTTCTGATTTTATCCATGAAAACCACAGAATCTTGGGCTCTGCTCCTAATAATGACACCAGTCAAAAGGAAGTTTGGCCCGGGTCTAGTAACCCAAAGCAACAAATCAGCAGTTAGCATTAATTGGTTGTCAACTGCCAAAAACTTAGTACAGTACAGGGACCATATATACCTGAATATTTTGTGTAAAGTGTAAATTAGTAATGCTAATGCCAATAAATAGTGATCTGTGAATCTAACCCGTTAAGTTTGAAGTGGAATTGCAAACGCAAGTCAAAGTTAATGGCTGTTTTTTTATGCGACTTTTTTAAAACCGTGTGACATTTTTTTTTTTTTTACTATACAATAGAGTCTATGGGCATTTTTCCCCACTAAAACAAAAGCATAGTATTTTGCTCATCCCTACAAATAAATACAGTAAAATAACAAAACATTTAATGTTCACATTTTCAAGCTATCTCCACCTACCGGCAGCAAGTATGATTTAAGCAGCTTGCATGAGCGTCCACAGATAGGGGCATGGGGGGCACTAACCCCCCCCCCTGGACTTGTACTTTATAATAAAGGATATTCTATTACCATATGTCTATATAAATAGTTTTGTTCTTATTTATATGAACACATTTCTTAAAAGTACCATTAAGAACCTGCAATTAGCTTATAAAAGGCTTACACCTTGTGGTCAGCACCCCTTCAAATAATGGACCATCCCAATGCTTATTCTTCTGCTAAGTGCAGCAGCCAAGATTTAGCTCCACCCCTTCCCTCTGAGAGATCACTTCCCGTGTGAGGAATGAGAGAATCAGAGTAGAACTGTGTGTATGTGTGTGTGTGTGTCTATGACTGTGTTTAAAATGAACTGTTAGTGTTAATGTGTGTGTGTAAGGGTAACTGTGTGTAAGAAGGTCTGATAAACTGTGTGTGTGTGAGTTATAGAGACTATAATGAATGTGTGTATAGATGTGTAATTCCTTATTGAATTGTATAGGTACAGCTTGGCTGTGGGGTTTGCCTACAACCATTCTCCCAGTGCATTTGCCACAAAGCACATTGACCCTACAGTTCATTGACTTGCTGCTCCATTGTATCCCCCACCCAGGTCCGGACTGAGAATTAAAATAGGCCCTGGCATTTCAGGTACACAGAGGCCCAATCAGCCCACACAGAGACCCACCCAGCCCCCACCAGCCCACTAAATACTGACTTTCTATGGCACCTTATAGCAGCCCCTCTGGCATTTGCCAGAACAGATTGCCAGTCCGGGCCTGCCCCCACCTATCCATTGCCTCACTCTATTCACTCTCCTCTTTCCATTCTTCTGAGTTACCTCAACACTCACCTCTTTGTCTCTAATAACCCTCTGCCTCACTCTATATACAGCATCTATACAGTAGATAGAAATAACTATAATATTATATATTTTTGCAACTCATCCCCTCTCCTGCCCTGTTTCTTTTTGGAAGACTATTTTAACCCTTCTGCCACTCAAAGCAGCTGGTCCCTAGACTGAACTAGAATGTATAAACATAGATTCCATACCAGTGACCAGGATATCTTCCTGCTGTTGTTACTGTCATTTATGTACAGTAGAACCCCCATTTTGCATTTTTCAGGGGACCAGAAAAAATGGTGTAAAGTCAGGGAAATGTATTATGCATTATATATTGGTGGGACCACAAAAAATGGTATAACATAGGCAAAAACTTAAAATGAGGGTATGTAAAATGAAGGGTTCACTGTAGGTATCCAGCTGTAACTAGAACTCTAGAGGGAATAACATTCTACAAACTGCTGGCTTGTAACTGAGCTAAGAAAGTAGAAATGAGCAAGTGTTGTCCTGGCAATCAAGGAGTTTGTGTCTCTTATAGAATGACAATGCTATACATGTGCAACAGTTACTACTTACTACTATATATGACTAGTTACTAGTTATATAGTTACTATAGTTACTATATAGTTACTACTATATATTTATAGAAAAGCTGTTGCTAGGTTTGTGTGGAAACCAAAATATGGGTACAAGTAATTTGTGTAATATGTTTTCTTTCTTGCCCCTCCCCTGGAAATTTTTCTGTGGACACCCATGGCAGCTTGCTTCTAATTTACATGCAACACAATCTATTAACCATATACCCTTTCCCATGCTTCAACACTGCATTTATTTTGAATGATGAGCTGTTAGAAATTCCCTTCCAAACTCCCTGTAACTTGCCGTGCTAGATTTCTATGCTGGCTCGCTGCTTTGAGTCAATGATTCAGTGTTATCCAAACTGAAATTCCAAGATTATGAAAAATGTCAGTCATCAAATTAGTAACCACAGATGTGCACTGCCTAGACACAGGTCAAGGTGAGTTATGCAGATAAAATGAAGTGTGAGGGGTTGATTCCACATTAAAAAGGAGAAATTCATTTTTCCCAAGTCTGTCATGGCATCTTAGTTAATATATACAGATAAACTAGAATCCATTTTTCATATAAATGTGTCTTGCGTCACGTGCTAGAGTTCTGCACGAAATTGTTAGGCAAGTTAATATATACAATCTACCACTGTATATTGAAGAGCAGCAAGTATATGTCACACTGAATGTTCTTACTGCTTTCTGTTGGGACTGAAGTTGCTTTCCTTTGACATCAATTCTAAGTGCAATGGGTTGGCCTACAATTTGAAACACAGTTTTAAATCATAATTACAGGTCTGCGGCATCAGTGCAGTGCTTCCCATCGATGCCAATAGGGAGCAGCTGATGAAAAGTAGTACCCCATCAGTGCCTGACCCATTAGATCTTACAATCGACAGTCCCTATCACATTTATACAACACTAGGGTCAGTTTTATCAGGAGTCAACTAATCTAACAATGTTTCTGGAGTGGGGAAGAAAGCAGACTACCCGGAAGAAACCCAAGTGAGCACAGTTAGAGAATACTAAGACAATGATTTAAAAAACCTCGGGGCAGATTCACTAAAGGGTAAATTGTCACCAGCGAGCGCTTTGCACTTAGTCAGCCACAAATTCACTACCACTATGCTAATTCACTAATATGCGAAGTTGCACCCTGGGCATCGAACGCTGGCAACTTTTCGCTATCGTAACATCGGCAGTGTGAGCATTTCATAGCGAAGATGCGCTAGCATTCGTTTGTGCCTAGCAAAAATTCGCTAGTGATCTTGCGCTTAGGTCAATTTGCATACGGCAGGTAATTTAAAGTTATATGGACGATTTTATTATAAATGTTGGTGCAAATGCTTGAAGTTACCACTTTTTCTTACAAATCTCCAGGGAACCTTAATAAAGACAAGAGAGTTGATATAATGCTCTATACACGAGCCCACTGTAAATGAATGTTCAATATTTTATGAAATGTCTGAAGAAAACCGCTTACCAGAAAAAAGTTTTTCAGGACTTTTGCAGGCAATTCCACTTCAAAAAAGGAAAAGTCGCCAGCGTTTTTGGAACTTTAATGCATTTTCAGCACACAGGATATGATGTAAGTGAGATTGAGGAAGATCTAGCTTCTTTTTAGCACTTCGCCTGGTCTGAGGTGGTTAAGTCAACTCTTTTGTCTACTGAATTTGTGGAGTAACGACCTTTGGCCAGAGCGAAAAGTCGACTGGCTATAGAGTGTGAACGAACGCTAGCGACGCCCTCTTTCGCTAGTGAATTGGTGCCTGCGCCTGTTAGTGAATTAGCGATGTTGCTGCGGATGGTAAAGTTGGGAAAAGTCACCAGCGTTAGCCCTGCTCACTTTTGTGAATCTGCCCCCTAGTGTGTAGAGTTCTTAGACACTCATGAAAGCATGCCTAGATCCATGAGTAGATAGAATGCTCTCAAAACATATTTTGGTGGCATAAGCGAGGTAGCAAAAAGCAAAAGAAAACTACATCTGTATCGGTACGCTTATTGTTATAGTGCTGGTGGAAATGCTGTACTATTCAGCAACCCAAATGCCAAGAACAAACCATGGGTTAAGATTAAAATTTGTCTTAACTTCACCTTCAAGGAAAACACTACATCACTATTGCCGAAACATCTGCTAGATTATTGTGCCTTTATATATATTTGCCACATGCAGAAGTACAGTAATGCAAGTATTCATAAGTCCCCAGCAGAATGTGATTGGGAGCTCTATTGGGAATTTTCTATGTATAATTGTAATTTGTATTTCTTGGATCTCTACCAGTTTTCTATAACATTCATAAAAAAAAGTCTCAATGCCTTTACATGTATAACACAAAAGTTTAATTGTACCACTGAAACTTGTTTTCCTCTAAGAAACCATAGAAAAAGGAACTGGACCCTTAGGAAGTCAGAGGAAAACCCATTACATGGCTGTGGTTTAAGCTCAGAGCAATGAATGTAATTGCTTAGTTTTGCACGTCTCAGAAGAATTTAATTCATCAGTTCCTTCTACGCAAGTTTAATACATTTAAAGGGAAAAAATGTTTTCATAAAGAAATATATTCAGAGAGATTAATATGACTGTAAATTTTTCTGATGTGGCTTTGGAAGAAGTGTAGCTCAAAGTGTGAAGTGTACCTAGCAGAAGATTTGAGTCTGCCAAGTACACTAAAGGCACACTTTTTTTTAAACATACTGCCAAAAGGGAATCATGGGTGAGGTCTGGTCAACATTAAACTTGAAGGAAATTGCCCTTAACCCTTTAAGTATCCCACTGTTACAGATTGCAGAAGGAAATAGGATTTCTGACTTGAGAATCAACCATGAGTTTGGGTTTCAGTTGGGATAATATCTTACAGTGCTTCACTTAGAACTTATATGATCACCATAGCACACTAAAAGGACTGATGCTATCTCCCTGTAATGATAGAACTGATGGTATCATCATCAAGCCCCGTCTGCACACTAACGTCTGCATCTATCAGGGCAATAATCAATAAGTCATTCAAGTTTTTTTTCAGAGGTAAAACTTGATTCGAATTTGATTCAAATTCGATTGAATTGTCCGGTTGGGACTATTTGATTGAATTTAGATATTCTATTTTTTTTAAAAATAACCTCCCATTCGAGTATATTCGAATGTATTAGAGTAAACAGAAAATTCACATAAATTCAAAGTCGACTTTAGATAAATATGCCCATATGTGTACATTCAGTCAGGGCATTCTCACTTTCTGTGTTTTTCAGTGTTACATGGCCTTTTATATCAGTGGTCTTTGCTCACTTGCTAAAAAAAATATGCCAAACTAAGTTAGAAAGCCTGACACTTATGTAATATCTATTCTATTCTGTTAAAAAAAAACGGAAGTAGTTTACCTTAAAATTTAGTTATTTATCATGTAGCTATTCTTTTGCAAATGGTCTTCATGTTTTGTTTCTTGAGTTGTTGAATTATTTCCATTTGGAAATGAAAAATTCTATCTGATTGTATCCTTATGTGTTACATGCCTAGCTGTTTATGAAAAGGATCTATTATAAGGGATGTCTGAGATGTAGTGTAGAATGTCTTTCCTTAATGTGGATTACAATTCCTTATGCCAAAGTCACACTATGGGGCGGATTTATTACGTCACCACTTTTTGGCGCCAGAAATCCGAAAAAGTTGTCAAAAAAAGTGGGATTTTTTCGGGATTTATTATGCAACAAAACTGCAACAATTCAAATACACAAAAATACTCCATCTAAAACCTGTCAAAAACATGTAGAAGTCAGATATCCCTTTTACAAGTAGAAGATCTTTCTTTGTTTCTGATGCTGACTTTTGCCAGAATACGAATAGAAGTCGTAGTTATTGTGTTACAACCCAAAAAAGTTGCAGTTTTCTTGAGTTTTCTCCACCATTTCCTGTCCTTGTTTTTTCAGTTCAGATTTTTTTTAATAATTTTCATGACAATCGTGGCTTTAGAGAAAGTTGTAGTTGTGGTTTCAAAAACCTCAAAAATGAAACTATTGATAAATAGACTCCACATGTATGCCCAGGACACATGCCCTCGGAATCTGCTCTTCTGTTTAGCTGCACTGACAGGCACAACATTGGCCTGAATGCAGTTACACGGAGCAAAGATTGGCCAGAAAAACCTGAAAACAGACTTTTCCAGGCAGATCTACTCTCTGTGTAGCTGCACTTAAGTTTTGCCTTTCAGTGCAGCTAAACACAGAAGTATATAGGACCAGATCTGCTTCTCTCCACCTATCTGCAAAATGCAGATGGAGAGAAGCAGAACATATGCACATTTACTAAGGGTTGAATTTCGAAGTTAAAAAACTTGAAGTATTTTTTCGATCGAAAATGGCAGTTTTCGTTCAAAGTAAAAATTGTTCGATCGATCGGTTAAATCGTTCGAATCGAACTGGGGTGTTTTTCCAACATAGATTTTTAGTGAAGCAGTATTCAGTTGTATGAGATTAAATCAAATGTGAAAAACTGGCTGTGCAAAAATGTGGGCACCCTTGCAATTTTGCTAATCTGAATGCATGTAACTGCTCAATACTGATTACTGGCAACATCAAATTGTTTGTATTAGCTTGTTAAGCCTTGAACTTCATAGGCAGGTGTATCCAATCATGACAAAAGGTATTTAAGGTGGCTAATTGCAAGTTGTGCTTCTGTTTGACTCTCCTCTAAAGAGTGACATCATGGGATCCTCAAAGCAACTCTCAAAAGATCTGAAAACAAAGATTGTTCAGTATCATCGTTTAGGGGAAGGCTACAAAAAATCTCAAAACTCTCAGAGGTTTAAACTGTCAGTTTCAACTGTAAGGAATGTAATCAGGAGATAAAAAAGGCCACAGGCACAGTTGCTGTAAAACCCAGGTCTGGCAGGCCAAGAAATATACAGGAGTGGCATGTGTGGAGGATTGTGAGAATGGTTACAGACAACCCAAAGATCACCTCTAAAGACCTGCAAGAACATCTTGGTGTATCTGTACATTGTTCTACAATTGAGTGCAATTTGCACAAAGAACATTTGTATGGCAGGGTTATGAGAAAGAAGCCCTTTCTGCACTCACATCACAAACAGAGTCACTTGTTGTATGCAGAAGCTCATTTAGACAAGCCACAGTCATTTTGGAACAAAGTGCTTTGGACTGATGAGACAAAATTTCATTATTTAGTCATAACAAAAAGTGCTTTGCATGGGGGAAGAAGAACACCACATTACAAGAAAAACACCTGCTACCTACTGTCAAATTTGGTTGAGGTTCTTTCATGCTGTGTGGCTAGTTCAGGGACTGAGGCCCTTGTGAAAGTCGAAGGTCGGATGAATTCAACCCAGTATCAACAAATTCTTCAGGATAATGTTCAAGCATCAGTCACAAAGTTGAAGTAACACAAGGGTTGGATATTCCAACAAGACAATGACCCTAAACACACTTCGAAATCTACAAAGGCATTTATGCAGAGGGAGAAGTACAATATTCTGGAATGGCCGCCACAGTCCCCGACTTGAATATCATCGGAAATTTATGGGATGATTTGAAGCAGGCTATCCATGCTCGGCAGCCATCGAATTTAACTGAACTGGAGAGACTTTGTATGGACGAATGGTCAAAAATACCGCCATTCAGACATCATCGAAGGCTATAGGAGGCGTGTAGAGGCTGTTACATTTGCAAAAGAAGGCTCAACTAAGTATTGATGTAATATCTCTGTTGGAGTGCCCAAATGTAAGCACCTGTCTAATTTTCTTATGATACATATTGCACATTTTCTGTTAACCCAATAAACTTTATGTCACTGCTGAAATACTACTGTTTCCATAAGGCATGTTATACATTAAAAGGAAGTTGCTACTTTGAAAGCTCAGCCAATGATAAACAAAAAAAATATGGCCTGGTGCACTCAGGTTAATGCCTAGGTGCTGGAACAATCTTAACTTTTTAGATTAGCATTCTTCCTAATGCTAGACAAAACACATATTGATAAATATTAAAGACACTACAATGCAAAATTTTATAGATATACTCAGGCCCGGATTTGTGGAAAGGCCACCTTGGCCCAGGCCTAGGGTGGCAGGATTTTAGGGGGCGGTATGCTTCCCAACCACACTCACAAGTGTGACACTAGGGATGCGCTGGAGATACAATAATTTTCTACATTTCCTGTGTGCCAATCCCCATTGCTCCAGTCCAGATGATGAAAATTTGCACAAATAAAAGGGAAGGGAACAGGGGCGACAACGGGCAGTGGGCCTAGGGGCGCCCATTATGTAAATCCGGCCCTGGATATACTGACAGGTGAATAAAGAGGGCCAATGCTTGTTATTGATCAGGGAACTCAAGGAAAATGAATATTTTGGATTATTTTGCCTGTTTCTTTTACCCATCTAATGAACCCAGCTTTGGGAAGGGAGTGAGATGGGAACTAATGCTAATGATATCTATATTAATTTCTTTTTCTGAACCACCCATATCGCTGTGATAGAACATAGATCTAACTAGTTTACCCAGCACTTGACAGAGATTGTTCATCATTCTGAACAGACCTTGATTCAGTGGAGTTTACAATTAAAGTTCCTTTGAAAAAAAATTCACTTGGGTCAGTTTCATCTGAAGACAATATATATTTTCATCTAGAACCAAGAGGAACTAATGGAGACCCCAAAAGAGCATACAAGCACTCGAAGTTAGCTCCCAGGTCAGAATTGTACTAATCACTGAACCACAGTGCTACCACCAACTTCGAAGAAATCAAACTACAGCCAAAGTATTGGAATACATACAGCACAATATACATGCTTAGGGTCAGGCATCCAACCGCAAAGCCGTATTTCTTATCCAAAACACATAGACATGTTTGTTCAACAGGGGAACAGCCCCTAAAGGCCTACAAAATAAGTCTGAGCACAGCTGCTCACTATAATAGGGTGTTCCTGGTTGGACATATAGACTAGGCTATTTAGCTTAGTGCAACTAACAACTAAACAAAACAACAGGACAGTGGGCAGAAGTGGGTGGTCACTTAGGAAAGGAATGAACTACATGGGTATATTCTGATGGAACTGTTGGATACTAGATATACAGTATGTATGCATTTGGCACAAATGTTTTTAAAACACTATGTTATGGTTGCTAACTGCCATGCTATAGTATGCTATGTTGATTTATTTATCTGTTTATGGAATCAGATGGCCTCTACTGATCTTTGATGCTAAGTGGCCCCAATATAATGGCACTGATGAATTTGGTTTTGTATACTGTGTCTGACAATTTAATCATTTAAAATAACCCATACTTGGATTGCAACCTGCATTTGGTACTTCCTTATGGAAAGTGCACACACCCAACTTGTTAATAAAATAGATATATAAATTCAGGGCAGCTGGTTCTATAGCATAAAATGTGTGTTTTTCTTTACACTTCTTTCTTGCTCTATTGATGCAAAGGAAATTTGTTCTAATCACTGTGGGTGTTTTTTGGAAAAAAAAAAATCTCCTTTTTTATTTTTACAGGACATGAATTAAGAACAAGAGAAACTTGTTCCCAACTTCTTAAATTGAAACACATTTCTGAAAAAAAAAAAAAAACTAATGAACTTCATATTGATTTCCAAGGCATCTCTGTTTCAGAGACTAATGAATGCACAGAGTGGAAATGTTTGCTGTTATTACATGTTTTTTAACATACAGCACCTGCATACCAGAAGCCCTGTAAAACAGTCTATATCATGGTGTTATAATTGCTAGGGCATGCACAGCCTCAAATGGCACATTTTTTAAGGATAAAGTATAACAGTAAAAATGGGGGACACTTCGTTTCAGAAGGTATGGTTATCTTCCACTGCTCACCAGTCAGATCTATACTGATAAAAACTCATAAAAGCTGGCGAAACAGGTTTTTTAGTAGAGAGAGTGTAGTCTAACCTATAGGATCATCTTACATACATAATTCCTGATTGAGTGAGGTCTTCTGTAGAGTAGCCAACAGCTAATCTTTTGCCCATAATGTAGTTCTGTAAACATTAAGTGGAAGGTTCACATTTACATTAAACATATATTTAGCATAGTTATAGATGCAACTATTCTACAGAACTCAACAACCATTGGTTTTGCACGTTTTTTGTAATTATTAGCATTACTATTTTGTCTATTTTTAGCCTGCAAAGGAAATGTTTGTCAGGGTCAGGGACCCCAACAACCAAAAAAACTGATTAAAGGTTTTGTCATTCTTTTTTTTATATGCTTAGCTTTCCAAATGGCTACTTCGTTGGTAGTGATTAAAGGCCATATCAACTAGATAGCAGTTAAAATTCTGGGTGCCTCAGAACAGAAAAATGTGAAAAGTTGAAACAATCAGTACGACATAATGAATAATTGTAAATTGTCTTAAAAAAGACCGGGCCCTTTTACAATAGAATGATTAGAATGATGTGATGTCTTTTTTTACCAATGAAAATCTTTTAGTCATTTCACTTCAAATGTTTGTTTTGGTTGGCTCGATGGCTGTGAACTGTACTTAAACAAGTAATGGATATCTCCAAGGCTACAGTTAGCTTTGTGTACGGGAATGTGTGTGTGTTTATAAACATCTATAGAACATAGATATTTATTTATGTGCGGAAGAATCATAATGAAGTAAGGAACTTGATAGATATTTGTCTTTTTTTTTAACTGTGGAACTATATATCTGATACTATGTATCTGATGTACATTTGTTTTTTATATTGTGTTATTGCTTTTTGATATTGTTGCTTATAACAAGTCTTTTCTTTTTAGCTGTCTCGTAGCCCTATATGTGCCAGGGACTGTAGAATATACAGGAGTGGTTCTCTGGTTTCTCATTGATCTGTGCTGTTGCCAGACAACATGCAGAATAGACAGATCAATGAGGGCCGTCACACAAAAGGTTAAATAAAACATACATGTTGGCTTTATTTCATATTTTACTTTATTTGCCCTTAACTAATCACTAAAACATCTGGTCATGGTATCCACTACACATAGAGCTTTATTTATCGACAAATTTCTATGTATTTATAAGTGAGACTTATTTCTTGCCATATTAAAATGACATCTCATCAACAGGATCCAGTGAAGCAAACCTTGCCTGGCTTTGCAAACAACAAGCACTGAATTGGACATGGAAGCACTTTTTATTTATTAAGAAAAACAAAAATTATGCAAACATTTATTGCATAATTTGGCGGCTTAACTATACCCTTAACATGACCTAGACATAGATGAATGTAGGTATACCATATGAATGGTATTTATAAGGCACAGCATGATCTGTGAAAGCATTATTGCAACTGCAATAAAATTTAGGTCCAGAATGATATCCTTAAGGAAATCAAAGTATATCTTTTTTTTCAGTGGTTTCTGTAATATTTGTATTTCTAGACTGATACCAGGCTTTTGTCTCCTATTATCATTCACAAAATTAAGGGAACATACGAAGATGAACCACTATAAATAAGTTATCATCAATTCATTTGGGGGTTGGAGATTTGGACAACCCCCTTTTAAACTAAATGGCATCTAATAATTTTATCTGAAACTGAAGATTCTTCTGGTTATAATTGGTTTTTCCAACCTGTCAAAATATATGAATAATGCAGTAACCCATAAAGGTAGCATTTACAAAGCTCTAAGTTCTGTTTGTCCTCTACAGTCTAGAATCTGGCCAGACTCACCTTTACATTAAACACCATTACATTACAGAAATGTCTTCTTGTTCCTCGTCCCTAGTGATTTTGAGCGTTAATGTTGAAAATAAGTTTACACTTTTCCTGCCTGCTTTTTCATTAAGGTTGTTAATATTTTTTCAGTTGCGCGCTGTATTTGATTATTTAAGGTGATTGTAATTGATGCTTTATTGTTCTGTTTAGAAATGATATTTGCCCAAAATAAAATGAACGTAAGGGAGCCACATGTGGGCCATTTATCATGCAAGTAGTGCTAAACCAACTATTTGGAATACTTAACCATTTCTGGAAAACTGCCAAATACGTGGTTACATTTTTTTTTGAATGCTTTTCCTTATGTAATTTACCAGTGTTTTGTGCATGGTCATCTGGAAACAAGCTACACTGGAACATATGTGAAAAATGGTCTTTGAAATCCCCAAACAGGCCAGGAGTTAAAGGTATTCTTACTGACAAAGTAAGGACATGAATAGGATCATTGTAAATAAAAGGAAAATTCAAATTTGACATGAAATCAGCTGTGGCTCTACACAAAGGGCTTGGCTGTCCAGACTAATGTGCTAGGCAGATTTACTTTGTTTTTGTAACACGTCCAAAACTTGTGATACGGTATATTGATAGGTGCATTTCGTAAAGAGATAAAAAGTGGCGCATGTCCTCCTTGCAGGTGTGTCCGTGTCCTAAACTTCATTTTATTGAATGCAAAACTCCTGTGGCTAAGTAAACTTATGACGTTGTTTTAAAGCGACCCTATGGAAATAATATATACTAAGAACCTAATGACCTATAAACATATTTTTCTATCATTTGGTTTTCCACACCGTTGAAGAAAACTCTCAAAAACAGTATCTGGAAACCCAATGTCCACAAAACTGGGAAGGCCATGAGCCATTTTAATTCAAATAACTTTATGATTTCCATTTTCTCAGTAATAATAATACAATGTCTTGTACTTTCTGGTAACTTAGCTGTATAAATCTCATGTTGGTGGCTATATAATCCTATTGAGGTTATTTAATGTTTAAAATGCTTTTACAACAGTCCAAATTATGGTTAAAATCTGGAAAATCCCAGGTTCCAAGCATCCTGAATAATAGATCTCATACTCATTTTTTTTTTTATTAAAAGATGATCCAGCCCCTTGCATACCCCATTTTTGACATGTGCTTACTCAGTTGGGCATATGCAAAAACCTCCAAAAGCACATATAAATATTTTCATAAATATTTTCACACAAATTTGCAAAACATTCTACAGAGTTTGTGAAGTGATGGATTCTGGGACTTATGCACACGTCTAACTGAACAAGTTCATGTAAAAAAAGTGGGTATATTTTCCCTTTAAGGAACACTTGTGAGAGGAGAAGATGGACGTGAGTAGAAATTGATCTGCCTCGTTGGTAGACTTCCAGAATGTATAGAAAATGTTAGAAAGAAAAGTGGGTTTTAATGCATGTTTGCTAGGCAAGCAAATAGGATTCTTTTCAGACAGGACATGGAATTCCGCTTAACTTTAGCTTACTGGAAACATTTTGCATTCAAAGGATGTTGTCGTTTGGGATCCTGGAAGAAAAATTTTTTGGGGAAATGCAGTCAATGCTTAATAATGAACATGCAAATGGCAGAGGAACGCTATTATGGGAAGTGACTGTAAATGTTGTGCAAGTGCAAATAATGTCAATATTTATTTTTATTGTAGTATAAGTGTCAGCGTTTGCACCAGATCTAACAACCTATAGCAATCAGTAGGCAGAATTTACCGGTCTGCTGTTTAAAAGCAATCATTATTATTATCATTTATATAGCACTGAGGCTGACATATTCTTCAGTGCTCTACAGAGATATAACGCATATACATCAGTCCCTGTCCCAATTACAGTCTAAGGTCCCTATCACAGTCACACACTGGCCAAGTTTCTTAGGAGCCAATAAACTTGCCTGTATGTTTTTAAAGTGTGGGGATAACATATCCTATACATAATATATCCTTGCAGGCAGTGCGTAGGAATCCAGTAATAATGCTGACCACTGCACCACAGTCCTGTACGATATACTGTTTGTGATGGGTCCCTAGAACCGGTTCAAAGTTTGCATTAAAATTACTTTACCCATTAACAGTTTGGATTTAAATCTGGATGACGTGAGAATTGATGGCTCTGGCAATATGAAATCTTTTACATATGTGTCTGAGAATGGAATAAGCATTCCCCTTCATAAAAAGAGCAGCTTGCAGTTTAACAATACCGCTTTAAACAAGAAGCATGGGTTTCCAGCGGAGCGCTTTACTAATGCAACCGTGATGGTCTTTCTGTTTTAGTGGAATGTTTCCAAGCATTTGCAGCTACAGACTTTACAGACATTAAACAGACAATCGCTGAAAGAGGCAGACACGTTTATGGGTAAAAGGATACAAGTTCTTCAAGCAACGACGTGACACATCCACCACAAGAACTACACTTCACCATTCAAAATATGGAAATACAAATACAAACAACAACAACAATGAAATAGTTACTTATAAATAACAGTTTTAAAAAAAGACAGCAATAAAGACAATGGCTTCTGGCACGCGATCAAACCCAGCTAACAAAAGTCTGAAAACATAAAACTTCCTTAAATCATGGCAAGTCTTTTTGCTGCCAGCAGACCCCATGCCAAACCTTTCCTCTCTGCCTTTCACACATGCTTACATGACAGGCTCATAAATTTGACAATTATGCAGCTTTGGTGTCAGGCAAAGCTTAATAGAATATAATGAAAATGTGAAATTTCTTTTCAAATTAGATTGCCTTCTTCATTTTGCTGCTAGGATAAAACTTTAACTCTGACTCTTTGATGCGAGCAGCACAGCTATGATGTATGGGATATGCCGAATCCTGAAAGTGGAAACCAGTTTAGAATCATAAATCCATAATAATGGATACACATACAGTATGCAGTGCCATCCTTAAAGTGTCGACATGAAAGGGCAAAGGCAACTTTAACTAATATTCTATATTGTTGTAGATTGTTCAAGCACCTTTGCAATTGGTCTTATACATACTGTATACTATATGCAGGTATGGTACCTGTTAACCAGAATGCTCAGGACCTGGGGTTTCCTGGATAACAGATCATAATTTGGATCTCCATAAACTTGTTTGGATCAAGTACAAGGTACTGTTTTATTATGTCAGAGAAAAAGGAAATCATATTTAAAAATTTGGATTATTTGGCTAAAATGGAGTCTATGGGAGACAACCGTTCCGTAATTCAGAGCTTTCTGGATAACAAGTTTTCGTATAACGGATCCAGGGGTGCTTCGCCAATGAGGCGGCAGTGCCCCACTAGGTATCAGGGGCGGCTAAAATGCTGCTCCTGGTACTTTAAGAGCGAATTTCCAGGGGAGGGGGGGCAGCAGCATAGCAGAGGGGCCAGGATCGCCCCTGAATGGATCCCATACCTGTATATATTTGACAGGTATGGGACCTGTTACCCAGAATGCTCGGGACTTGGGGTTTCTGGATAAGGGGTAAAAAATTTCTGTAATTTGGATCACCATACTTTAAGTCTGCTACAAATGATTTAAACATTAAATAACCCCAATAGGCTGGTTTTACCTGTAAGGATTAATTATATTTTAGTTGGGATCAAGTACAAGGTACTGTTTTATTATTACAGAGAAAAAGGAAACATTTTTAAAAATTAGAATTATTTGATTAAAGGAATTGTTCAGTATCAAAATAAAAACTGTGTAAATAGATAGGCTGTGGCAAAATAAAAAAATGTTTCTAATATAGTTAGTTAGCCAAAAATGTAATGTATAAAGGCTGGAGTGACAGGATGTGTAACACAATAGCCTGAACACTACTTCCTGCTTTGCAGCTCTCTTGGTTTCCACTGATTGGTTACCAGACTTAACCAAACTTATTCTGTTATATTAGACATCCAGTCACTCCAGCCTTTATACAATTTATTTTGTGGCTAACTAACTATATTAGAAACATTTTTTATTTTGCACATCCTGTCTATTTACCCAGTTTTTATTTATACACTGAACTGTTCCTTAAATGGAGTCAGCAGGAGATGTCCTTCCTGTAATTTGGAGATTTCTGGGCAATGGGTTTCAGGATAATGGATTCTATACCTGTAGTAGTAATTTTTATTATTTTTCCCTTCTGACCTCCAAGCCCTTAGCAGGTTGAAACCCTAGCAACTAGACAGCATTCAAATATCCATACTAACACCCTCCAGAACAAAAACAAGACGTCTTTTTACTCTTCCCTAATGGGCCTAATAAGATTTATATCAGCTCTTTTTTATTTTACCACAGACATCCCTCTCTACTGTAAATGTAAAGCTGATCATATATGAACCAATAAAAAGCTTTTTTTTTTTTTACAAATTTCAGAATATATGGTCCTTTGTGCAGCATCTGTCTTTTTGGTCCATGGGCCAATTAGTTGGAGACCTTGCGTGGTTGGCCCATATATGGCCACCTTAACTACTTCGACCAGTGATATCATAATCTGTGAGTACTTTTAGAGACCCTGCGTATTTGTAACTGTTGCAGCATGTTTTTACATAACAGCACGTCGTATTTTTGCATTATTGTTCCGTTAAACATTCTCATATGTTACCTATCTGCACGCAATGCTCTCTTTTATCCAAAGATGACAGATGCTACCAACTGCATTTTAGGAAGATTAATGTTAAACCAAAATGTCAGGCACCCGTGGCGCAATGCAATTCAAAGATTGCTACCCGTGGAGAGAATTGCTAAAAGCAAGCAAATCTATTGTACGTTCACATTTGTACGTGTCTGTAACATCTCTTAACCTCTTGTGAGAAGGGCAGCTTATTAGATCTATGGAAATAAATGAGATTATTTATCTGTATAATTGAACACTACAGAAATGGATTACACTCAAATGAAAGACCCACAGGGGCAGAGTAAGCACAAGACTATCATCAGAGCATGCAATATGGATCTGCCCGTGTATCACTATACTTGTCTTTGATGATATTGTTATGATAAAATCCCTATATGAGCCACACACTTTACAGCTTCAGCCATAACACGGTCAATACGCTGTGATATCTGTTTTAAAAGCTGTCAATTGTACCTAAATCAGATTTTTGCAACCAGCAGCCCTAAACTACAAATCCCAGCATTCTCCATCTCCAGATGCTGAATGACAGCAAATCTCTGATCTAAATGGAAACCACCGCAAATTATTTAGATTTCCCTGTCACAAATATCTTCCATGTGTGCCGAGGGCAAGCTTTAAATTCAAAATCTCTGTGACATTTATATGGGTGTTGGGATAAGCAATTATCTTTTTAGCAAGCATCTTCCTCATGGTACTTCTACTGGTTGATACAAGAATTAAAAACACTACCTTGCCTTTCCAACAATTAAGCCTCATACAATGGACACCTCTGCTATACTCCTTTCCTATACATTTTGAGCTATTTCATTCAGTTCAAAATATCATTAATGGCTATCTTAGTAATTTAGAGATATTTGACAAACATCGAATTCCTTGGTGTGCTGGGCGTGCACTACATTACTAAAGGGCCACTATACCCAACAATTTCTTGCTGTACATGAGCAATTAATGTGTTCCTCTGTAGAAACTATGAGAAAATGTAGGGAGTTGTGCTTAAGGTTTTTAAGGTTTTGTTCTACTAGCCATTCCGACCATGACATCATAACTTGTTCTTGAGGTCACTAGACTAAGCCCCAGAATGCTTCTTGTTAGGGTATTTTAAAACAATAGGAGAGCAGTGGGCATTTATAAGAAAGGCTGTGACCAGTCAAAGGCAAACTAAAAAAGCTGAGCATATAAAAACCTAGGGGGAAAAAGATAAAGTAAATCTTACTATTTATATTAGACAAAAGCAATGTTATGGGTTATGGTGGCCCTTTAAAACACAGATATTGCATGTGAAAGAGTAATTCTGGGACCTCATATCACACCTCTTCTTTGTACCTGTTCCAGATCCCACCACATCCCTGTTAGGGGACTCTGACATAGCATCGGCCAGTCGTTCACGGAGACCTTCATCTGTGCTTTCAATAGAGGAGATGTGTCGGAGCCCAGAACTCTCTGGCCAACTACCGCAAACCTCTAGTAGCGTCACACTTCGATCATACGCACCTTAAACAGAAAAAAAGGATTAATTCATTAATCTCTCTATTTCATTCATAACATGCACAATAATAGGCATATTCAAGTTCAATGTTCTTAAATATATATAACAATTTACAACTGTCCAAGAGATTGAAATATTAGAATTAGGATCCAGATGTGAATCTAGAACTTCCAGAATCCCTTAGACTTAAGGTTGCCATACACTGGCCGATCCCGTGGTATCCAGCTGATTCCGTGGGCCAAATGGATGGATACCACCAAGGAAGGGCCACCTATCTATTGTTCTGTTCATTCAGCCCAACAACACGGCATATGGAACAGCAGGAAGTGAAGAGGAGCTGCAGCTCATTTACAGCTCATTTAAAGGAAAACAGCCACGCAGATGTTGGCCACAAATTGACTTTATCTGTCCATATGTGCCCAGCCTAAGAAATTCATCTGCAACACCTCCTAATGGTTTGATTAAAAAGATCCTTTATAAGATACACTTTTACAAAGAATTGTGTCCTGTTTTGCCATTTGCTATTTTAATATAGACCAAAGCATTGCTGTTGACAAATAAAAGTAAAACATGAAATACTGCCACAAAATAAATGCGTCTCTCCCCATAACAAAATGTACTAGGGCAATAACTGGGGTAAAATATTTTAGTTGTTTGAAACTGTACTAACATCAGCAGTTAAGTATATAGGGAATGTTTATAAAATGATATAAATGATATGCTTTGTAGTCCTGTACAGTTAAACAGAGCAAAAGAAATCAACATAAATTTCACAGGAGACAGGTCTGATTCCAGTCTCTAAGAAGTGCAGCACACTTTACTGGAACTAAAGAGCCTGCTGTGCATTTCTGTGGCGCATTCCAAATCTAAAATTACAGAGGAAATAATCCCTGTTTACGAGTGCCATTTATCCTTTCTTTACCATCAAAGAGAATATGTGCCCTGTTTATATGTAAGTATTCTTTCACTTGATATTTTTTTTATATATGTTCAGCAACATACCCCGGCATTTGATTATACCACATTCGTATATATATTTGTGAGAGTAAAAGGCAGCACCTACAATTGCTCTGGTGAGATCACTTCAAAATTCTAACGATTCAGTGACCTCTGTTGGATAAAAATGGTTGTCTCCTTTCTTCATATAGAATAACTTTGGAACAAACAATCTCTCAGACATCGGGGTACAATTTGCTTACTCAGCAAGAAATACCTGCCAACATAGAAATATTTTTTATCCCTAAGTAGTCATTATAAAAGCACAAGGGCATGTCTTCTTCCTTTGATAAAACATGGATCTGTTGTATATTCATGACTATGGATACTGAAATATTGCTTGGCTGGGCAAACTGGCCATAGACTCTAGAGTCTATAGTCTGTTGAACTTTATGGAAAATGCTTCTGCCGAGGAAAGTAATATTGCAAACAATATGAATTCAGGTATGAGACCTGTTACCCAGAATACCCAGAAGTATTAATTATATATTAGTTTGGATCAAGTACAAGGTACTGTTTTATTATTAGAGAAAAATAGAAATCATTTTTTAAAATGTGTATTATTTAGCTAAAATGGAGTCTATGGGAGATGGCATTCCTGTTATTCTGAGCTTTCTGGTTAATGGGTTTCCAGATAACAGATCCTGTATATGTTGCAACAAGGTGCAATATAGCTGTATTTATTGGTTGTTTGTTGTACTTCATAATTGAAGATAAACAAAACATACATTTTATAAATTAATATATATATACAGTAGAGCCCCCATCTTTAAGTTTTTCAGGGGACCAGAAAAAAATTGTGTCAAATACAGGAAAATGTAAAATCAGGGAAATGTATTATGAATAACATATAGGTGGGACCACAAAACAACATGTAAAATTAGGGAATGTAAAATTGTTGCTTATTGGTAGAATCATATATTCCAGTTTTCAATAGTTGTTCAGCAAACCCCCCTGGTACAAGTTACTTTTTGTTTAAAAATATCACTGAGAGCTACCATACTGCCTTACTATTGCAGTTTATTCTCCCACAGAGACTGCAGAGGAAGACTGACAAGACAAATGGTAAAATACTTGCTTAGCCAAAGGAAACTTTGAATGCAGCGCCTTTGATTTAGTGAGAGAGAAAAGCAATCAAGATTGAAGTCTTCCTCCCACATAGACAGACTATCAGACAACAATATATTATTTAAAGCTAACGTAGAAAGCAGCCCGATGTTAACCATTTCTCCCCATCAATATAAAAAATATCTCCCATAAGCATCTATGATCCTTTGGTATTTGTTTTGCACTTGTATATTTCTTCAATCAGCATATGCAAAAGCAGACATATTGCTAAACTGAGCTGTTATTATCCAGTATTTTACATCTGTAAAATTCACCCATTCTTACTAAGCTGACAGGTAAAATGAGGAAGTGGGGAGGGTGTGCAATGAATAAAAATATTCTTTTATTATTATAAAAAAACAAAAACAAATAAATGTTTGGCCTTTTTTTTTAGTGTCTGCTGCTAAAATAACACCACCCTGAATGGCTGTTTCAAGAAGAGAATGCTTTATAGAACTGTTGTGAGGAATATAGAGGCAGAGGCAAGTTTTTGTGTATTGTGCATTGTATATGAGAAATAGTATCCAGACACCTCAAAGTAATGCAATAATATGTGAAGGAGCCCAAAGTAATAATATACAGCAGTATTTCTTAATCTTTTTTTCTCAGGAGATCCAAATTAAGTCTGAGAAATAGCTTTGTGACCCAAAAATAAGATTATGGGGCAGGTTTACTATTACTGGAGATATATATCACCAGTGATGTTGCCCATAGCTTCATGCCCTTAAGAACTATATTCTATTGTGGTGTGCTGTTTTACAGCACTTAGGTGGGTTATAATGACATTCCCCCTTAACAGCATTAGGAAACTATTTTTGAGTCCTCGCCCATAGGTTAAGTACAAACCAATCTCAATCATCTGAAAAATGCAAAATGATTATTTCCAATTTTGCAATTTTTTTTTACTAATAAAAGGTATGGGATCTGTTATCCAGGATGATAGGCCCCTTTGCTTTTCTGGATAAGTGAACTTTCCATAATATGGATCTTCGCAACTTAAGTCTACTATAAAATCATGTAAACATTAAATCAACCCAAAAGTCTGGTTTTGCTTCCAAAAAGGAATAATTATATCTTAGTTTGGATCAAGTACAAGGCACTGTTTTATTATTACAGGGAAAAAGAAAATCATTTTTAGAAATTTGGATTATTTGAATAAAATAGAATCATGGAAGATAGGCTTTCCGTAATTCAGAGCTTTCTGGATAACGGGTTTCCGGATAACTGATCCCATACCTGTAACTTCAATTTAAAGATTTTCTCTTAGAGACTGAACAAATTGATATATTTTCTTTTTTAATATTTATTCATGTAAATATTCTATATGATGTAACTAATGCTTTCTTATACCATATGCATTCTATAAAAATAAAAAAACCCGACCTGCTTCTTTAAATTTTCTCAGGATTATTTTTGAATATATCAAGTTTAAGGAGTCACTGTTAGAATATATGACACAGTGTTCTGCAACACGTACAGAATCAATGCAAAAGAACATAATAAACATATTTCTACTGAAATAACCTGAAAAGAGAGTTGAAATTCTCACATTCTGCTTTGTATTCCATTGTACGTGTTCAAATAAACAAAAAAATACTTTCTGCACCTGTACACACGGAATTGTTAAAACCCACACACATACACAAAAAGTATGTTTTTCTTTCTCTTTACATGTTGTTAAATATAACGAGTTTAAGGACTTTGCGAGGAGGAGGGAAACAGAATATAAGGTACTTATGGAAAATTTTAACTAACAGTCATGCTTTGTTGTTTAGAGCTCCCAGCATTTCCAACATTAGCAGGTAACTGAATCTTAAACATTTACTAGGCCTGTTTTCTGACAGCCTATTGCAGAACAAAAATGCAAATGCCTGTGCTTCTCAAAGTTAAAAGTACATGAAACACGTCCTTGTTATCAGTCCTCTGGTTTTCCCCTTTGATCAGCCGTCAGAAACTATCTACACTTGTACTCAGTGACTGTACAGCCTCATCACACACTCTCTGTCAATGACAGGTGGTAATAGAAAGGGTGAGAGACCAAGGCCTGCGGCAGGCGTCCCTTCCTCTGATAATATCCAAAGTAGTGGATGATAACTGTTCATAAACACTCGGCCGGCCTGTTTCTCCATACATCAGCAAAGAGGGCCAGATAACTTGGAACTGGAATGGAATGAACAAAAGCACAAGGCCCTGCATTCATGGATTTATATGGACTGCTCTTGTAGTTTCTGCCTTCAGAATTTCATCAGTTCGGTTCAGTCAGATTAATGTGTCTCTTACTCTGCAGCTGAGCAGACTCCCAGAACCTTCATCACTAGGAAACCTTCATCACTAAAAAATAAGCTCTCCACTGGAGGACAGTGGATCTGCACTTGAACTTCCACGAACCCCAGTTGAACTTGCTGTATAGTGTTCTCAAACTTTAAGCCTTTCTAAAGCTCTTTGGATTTACCTCACTTCCAAAGCCTTTTTAATTTGACAGAATAAATCTGTTGTTAGAAACAATTTCAGTCTCACAGTTTATTTGTCGAACTGGTATACACTCGTACACAGAGGGGATGTGAACTCTTGTTTGGTTGCTATTTGTTATGAATAAATATTTAAAAGGCAAATAAGGAAGACAAAACATTGCATTCTCTAAATTGTCACAATATTTAACACCTTTGATAAATATCATAGTAAATAAATTCAAAAGAACCTGAATTTATTATGTGCTTTTCACATTCTTTGACAGTAAAGGTGAAGTTAGATTACCGATCTGCTCTCAGCATATGTTTTCTGTGGTGAGATAAAGTAACAAAACCATTTTTGTCTCTTGTTAAGTAGACCTTCCAATAACAAAGAACATATTATTTGATGTCTTGCCAAAAAAGGATTCTCTGCATGTGTGAAAAGACATTTTCTGAAGGGGTCATTCTCTTGTACATGGGATAGTTGAGTAAGAGCAGCACAGACAAATACAGTGAAACAACTATATTTTGTAACTGAAAACTGCCATTTTCTTTATTCTTCTTTTTTCAACGTGTGAGGCATTAATGTTAATGTACGTGTGGGATCCAAGGATTAGCTACACTGAAAGATTTTCCTTTTTCAGATTCACAAAGTCTGCATTGAACTTTTCTGTTTTATCTGGTGCTCCCTTTCCACTCCCTTCCGTGGTTAGAGTATGCTTCCAGCCATAATTCTGTACAGTCAGGGCTACAGTTATTATCTGCCTACCACAGGCCTTAGACACATATTAATAGCAGCTCTTAGATGGGATAGAGCCACAAAAACTTCTCCTAAAAGGGAAAGTGCTGCATCCATACTCTGAAATCTGATTTATAACAAAAGTAAATTAATTATATAAATCTATTTTCTGCAGCACAGCTGTATATAAATGTGTGCTACCTACTCTTACCAATATTCTGTTTTATATGAGAGGTGCATGCATGTCCTGTTATCAAAGCAGTAGTTTCAATGGAAAATAGAAAGAGATTCCAGCAATGTTTGGCAATTGTCTCATGTGTTGGTGTTGCAGTTCAACAAATGTTGGAGAGCAACAGGTCAGATTATAATGTAGTAATATTAATGTACATAATTTTTTGATTTGTTCAAACACTGAAAGCCCTGGTCTAATTCTGAACTGTATATAAACCATAATTTACATATTCAGATTTGAAAAAAAATGATCACGTTTAATCAACCAGTCACATGACAAGCGTTCAGTTGGTTTAGCTAAAGATTAATTCATATCCTGCAAAACGTGTTGGTATTCGGCTAAATCCCAAAGCAAATCTTGGATTTGGCCCATCCCTATAAATGAAAAGTATTTCACCTTGGTCACTGGCACCACCACAATACACACAATGTGTGTTGTTAAAAAAATGGCACTTTTCCTGTCACCACAGAAAAATGTTTAACATGAGCTACTAAACAGTGAGGATTTATAATTAAAACAATGACCAAAAAATGTTTGCACTCAACAACAGCCATAAATGGAAGGGTAGGTTTACTTGTAAGGCTGGATCATGGTTTGAGTGGCACTATTATAAATCACTGAATTGCTAGACACAATTACTTCACTTGCCAATTTAACACTATTACATGGGTCTGCAATCAGATAGCAAAACAAAAGGACCAAATGGTGCTCCAGAATGATAGAGTAATAGCTCACCAGGTTGATCGTGTGGTCCAGGTGCACCCGGCCCAGATCCCCAGCTTCAGGGAGTGGCAAATCAATGTGTGCAGTGAAAAAAAAGGGCTATTCGGCACTCAGAGGAATCCACAGGTCCAAAAGTACATGTTAAAAAAAAGTCTTTATTGAACATACTTAAAAATATGAATGAATCTCCATAGTCCCTACACGTTTCTTACCTCCAAGGTAAATAATCATGGGCAATCAGATACTCATTAAGACATGTAGGTCTAAGTAAAAGAAAAACATTTGGAGCTTCTGCCACCCCTTATCTTCCTTGTAAACACAATACTGGTTGGTCTTATCTAGTATGCCTCCTTGCATAAAGCATCTCAAAATGAGTAGCTGTTGTCTACATCTTGAAAATGTCAAGATGGTGTCCGTCATAATTTTATTAACATTTATGGTTTCAACATCCACACAGCTGTGCCACCCACACAACTAAATTGTTAAATTCTACTATTTGCCCTCTCAAAGAGTGTCTTTTTAACATATGGGTGAACTAAGTTAAGACCAGTTCATTTTAATTTATAAAAGATAATGAAACCCTTGTGTGAAAGATGTGGAACATCCTATGTCATACGTTCAGATAATTGGCCTATAGTTGGTCCAGGATCAGTGATTTGTCAATAGCTCTTCTATCAAAAGTTATTTTAAGAAGAAATTCTGCAGTAAAATTATTAAATTATTTTGTACTTCTAAAGCAGAAAGAATGCCCAGAAGTAAATGGCAACAAGAATAATGTTAGGAAAAGCATTGCACAGATTAAAGGGATTACCAGATCTTTGACAGAGTGCAGACTCACAAGGGTGTGTTTACTGACAAACTGCTAAAACCCTCCTGACAGCCATAAAAAGTCTGTGTGATACTGAGCCTTTTCTTTTCCTTTAAACTTAATATTTTGATAAGAGAATGTCAAGACTGTTTACGGAGTTTTCTATGGAAGTAGTGGAAATTGGTAGTCAGTACATGAATCGTGGGCAGATTTGAAGGAAAAAGTTGAATTAATGTTGCAATGAGGCCAAGATTAGAAAACATGTTCAAAAATATAATGGGAAGAGGCAATGGGTTTTTGGAAACACACAATAACTGTAACTAAATAATGCCCCTTAAACTTATTCTCCTTCCACATCAGCTTGAGAAACATCCATGATATTTAAACATATACAGGCAATATGCACTTGTGAAGGGGCTCAAACACAAGAATGAAGCCAGCTTGAGTGTGACAGGGAGAGGGATTGCAGGAATATCACCGGCCATTTTGTGATAATTGCATTGTGGCTCAGATAACATACACTCAGCATTGGATTGTCTCTGATTATTTCTACTAATTATTAACAATATTTTTCTATTTATAACATATATGGTTCACTCCTGTTTCCATGTTAATACTATATATATATATATATATATATATATGTATGTATGTATGTATGTATGTGTATATATATATATATATATATATATATATATATATATATATATATATATATATATACACATACATACAGGTCCGCCATCAAGGGGGGACAGGGGGACAAGTGTCCCGCGCCGGACCCGAAGGGAGGCCCGGCAGTGCTGCACTTTTCGAAGACAGTTTCCCTTGACAGTTTCGAAGCCGTGCCGCCCGATCAAAGTCCCAAACAGCCAAATGCGGAAGTGCCGAACAGACGAAGTCCTGAAGCGGTGAAAAGACCCAATGTCACGAAAGGAGCCGACATTGAAATCCTGAAGTGGCGAAAAAATCCGAAGTCATGAAAATAGCTATAATTGAAGTCCTGAAGCCACGAGTTCAATTCTACTGACACCAATGTGGGGGTTTTTTTTTTAATCCCCTGGCCACCAATGTTTTGTTTTAATACTCTATAGGCCCCTGGCACCATTTTTTTAAAAAAAAATATTCCTTGGGGCCCCAAATTTTTTAACTTGTAAGGGGAACCTGTTTTTGTAAAAAAAAAACTTTATGGGGGGACCTTGCGCCAATGTTTTTTTTTTTAACTTATAGGGGGGCCCTGGTCACCAATTATTTTTTTTTTAACTTGTAGGCTGGGCCCTGACCACCAATTTTTAAAAAAAACTTTTATGGGGGGCCCTGGCATTACAGTTTTTTTTTACTTATAAGGGGGCCCTGACCATCAATAGCTTTTTATAACTTGTGTGTGTGGGGGGGTTACCTTTTTTAGCGCTGATGTCTGTCTTTTAACCGTGGTGTGGAGTGGGTGGGATCTGGGGTGGGGCCTGGGTGGGGACAGCCCTGTTTTTATATATATATATATATATATATATATATATATATATATATATATAAACTTTGTTCCAATTACAAATGCAAAGTTCTTTGATAACATGCTGGTTGTAATTTTATGTATCTTAAAAAATTCAGTTCAAAAAGCAACTTCCAAGAAAAAGCACAGAAGCCTGCTGCCCTCTGTTTGTGAGGCATAATTGACACAGCTAGGCTAGCTGTATTACAGGTGGCAAGCCCATTATATACAATGCATTTACCACATGTTACATAGTCCATCACTGAAACTTACAGCAAACAATGGATGTGTCACAGATTGTGGTGTTTTTGAATGGAAAAGAAAAGTAAAAGGGAAAATATGCAGACGTTTGACACAAACACAAAGAGGATAGAAACATAAAGGTTTTGAATAAAATGTATCAAGCTCTTTGCTGTTTCGATGTTCATCTTTGCACCATGTCACATGCTGTAACATGATCTGTATGTGCAGAGGACGTAGCAGAACATTTTGCTGCATCCAAAGGGGGTCATGCATGCGAATATATATAACCACAACACTCAGGTTTTGCCAAAATTAAATTGGCAGCCACTGATGACAGCTTTGCCCACACAAAAGGTGGTAATTAGCAGCTAATGACTTGAGTGAATGAGGCGTTACAGGGCTGTGCCATTTACTCCCACACTTTTTCCCTGTTAGAGTTAGAACCTGCATTATTTCCTGTCAGGTGATCAGTGAGGGACACACAGAGCATCACAAAATGGTGGCTCAAAGAAAAACCATGTAAACGGCTAATATTTACTGATATGCATGTGCCAATTTTGGCAAAATTTTTGAATGGGTTGATTTTAGTGACTCAACACTGCATTAGCACAGACATTACCCATTCGTGTAAAAATACTGAATCGGAAAGGAAAGCGCAAAGGTTAAAATGAAAAAGCAGTGATAAAATGGAGAAACTGGCAGTCCCATTGTGAGACTTATTCAACTCTTTATTGTGTGACAGATGTGTTTGATGATAATTATTTTGTTTACCTGTGCCTTAATCCCCTTTTGTTCCAGTTGGGCACAATTCAAATGGCATGAACAGGAAATGCACATCTAATGGTTTCAAATGCACATTAGCCATGTTGTACTTCCTTTTGATTTAAATTGGCACAAGGGAGCATAAGATTGCATTTTCTGGCATCTATCTAACCCAGTATCTCAAGGCTCACTGCATCTCAGGTCATGTGGCATAAACATTTGTGGTTACGAAAATAAATCGGTCCTGCTTTTCAGAAACTGTTAAGCAGAAAATTGTGTTTTCTTTGTCACAGTTAGTGGCCCTCTTACTGGCTTTCCTTCTATTAGCGTGACAAAGTGACAAAGAAGTGCGCAGGCACATTGCCAGCTGGCAAGAAATAGCACCTACATGTTAATATTTTGATAGAGATTAACTATCCTGCAATTACTGCATCTCCTTTCAATATGAGATTTCTGAACATATGTGCACATTGGATATAATTCTCTATGCAAAGCAAACCTTGCTTAACCATAGAAAGGCAGGATGGAACCACAATAACAAAACAAGGATTGATAAGGTTGTACACAGACTTCAGTGGCAGATTCCCAATATCATGTTGGTGCAAGGGCAAGTCAAGACTTCACTATGAAATTAATCTGATTCCAGATTTCCCATCATGCTGCTCAGAACAACTACAGCATATGCAATGCAACGTCTTAGCATATGGTCGACCATGACTGCCCCAAACTCTTCCAATACACTTCCAATACACTGAACACAAACTAAGTATACATTTGTTTTAAATGTAGACTTTATAAAGGCAGAAATGCAGAATTGAGAGGATTAAGGAAAAATCATATTGCTACTTAGCAGCCTAAATATATGAAAACGATGAGCTGCAATAGGTTAAAACTGAGAGACCTTATATGCCCTTATACTGTCAAATATAAGGATATTAGATAAGAAGCCATTGGGTACTTCCATGACAATATAAAAGCACAAGAACTCTGGATAACTCCCATTTTTCCGTTCTCATAATTTTTTTGTCAGTTCATTGTCAATAAACAGTCTAAATATAAAAGTATCAATGTTTTTATAACAGCTGGCATTTATAATTTTGGTACATGCTCATCCAGAATTGAAAAGTGATACTGAAAATGAAGTTATTCCAGTTGCCAAATCTTAAAGGATTTGGACCTTTCCAAAGAGTTCCTTCCCCTGTATATTACACAGGAGAGTTAACATATAAGAAAAATGTATGCATGAAAATCAGTTCAACTGGATGCCCCCCAACCAGGGGCCGAATTTTAGTTTTTTTTCAACCCAGAGATTGGGCTCTTCTAGGGCAGAGAGCGCAATTGCGCAAAAAAAAAAAAAAAGTGGGGTGAGGCCGTTCAAAATGGCCAGGATCGCCCCTGCCACCAACTGTTTGTGAACTGCAGTTTCCAGCATCCCAAAAAACACATTGTACAGTTGAAGGATGTTGTAAAGGGCCATAACAGCTGCAGAATCTCATAACCAAGTATAACTGGACTGAAGAGATAATTTAATTAAAAAAAAAACCAGCTAGCATGTACTTCAGTTCAGATGCAAAAAAACTGCCATTCTTAGCGTGGCGAAACATTTTTAACCATGGTCCTTTTTGGCCACACCCCCTAAATACCACATCCACATTTTACAAAATTTGGCAGGTTATTAAATGTTTGAATACATTTCTTGGGGTTTTAGGATCAGGTTTTATGTTGTTACAGTTTTGCTAATGAAGGTAAATTGCCCTTTAAGCTGCAAGTCACAGTTTCCCCATCTGACCCCCGTGCTCGTCTATGAGGGGGCTGCCATATTTGTGCAGCAGGAGTCCGTTAGAATGAGAAACTTAAACTGACAGACTGAGATGGGACAGTCAGGTTGCAAAACAGTTGGGTTTAGGAACATGAACTAAAAATTATTTACAAAAACAGACCTCTCCGCAAAAAAAACATCAACATTACCTATAGGTAACCTTTAATGTACATTCATATTTTAAAAAGTATTTTTTTTTCAGTATCACTTTAAGCATTTAATAGCCATTATATTTACATACATCCTTTCTCCAAATTTGCAAATACAAAATGTTGTTGTAAACTTTTTATGCTATTCTCATTTAGCCTGTGGTCATTTAATTTCCAACACATTTAGAATTACTGTAATCTTCTAAAAATCACATACTGAACGTTTACTCAACTATTTTCATGATGCCGACAGAATGATGGAATGCCATGCATGACAAGGGAGAATGGACATTTAGGGGCAGATTCATAAAGGTTGAATTGAAAATTTGAATTTTCAAATTTTTTTATGGTCAAAACTCTCAAATTTGACTAGGGAGTTATCTGAAGTCAATTCTAGTTTTTTTTAAAAAAAATTAGATTTTCGAGATTTATCATACTTTAACAAATCGACTATTCGTGATCTAAAACCTGCCGAATTGCTGTTTAAATCAATAGGAGAGGTCCAGGAATTAATTTGGAGATGTTTGCAGCCTTCCTGACATTCAAGTTTTTTTTTGGGAGAAAGAAGTATGATCGAATTCGATTTGAATTCGATTCGAGTTTTCAATCCGTCTGAGTTGGTGAAATTCGAGTCTGTGGGAGTTTTAAAAAACTCACATGAATTCAAAATTCCCCCCTTGATAAATGTGCTTCCCCATATTTTCTTATAATGAATAGTCATGCAAGCTTTGCACTGCATATCCAGTCTGTCAAGTAATGCAACATTAAATCCACTCAACTTGGGACTTGGTTTCTCACCCAGTCTATCTCTCTGGATGTGCTCAGAGCAATCAATAAGCCTAATGTTCATCTTTTCCGTTAATGTCTCCCCATATTGAATGCCATGAGGAATTTTTTTGGCGCCATATAAATAAACAATATTAATTAGTAGGGAATTATTGCACAAGTAATACATTTGGGTTTCACATCAAGATCAAGAGCATTTCATCATTGCCGCTGACAAAAAAAAATTACATAAAGTATGAAAAAGAAAGCAATGGACTGTAGCAGTATGTCTGGCTACAAGGAAGGAGACATTGAAGGGAAAAAATACAATAATAAAGGGGAAATAAATCAGAGCCCTTGAGACAACAATTCTAATTTATCATACTTTACCAGTTTAATCTTCATCACAGTTAATGGCTACAGTTCCAAGCTATGTCATTAAACCTTGATTAAAACTTAATGTGGAATGAAACAAAAGGACAGATCAATGCAAAGATGAAAACAGAAGGAAGAATGCAATTACTAAAAATTAAAATTATCCCAAAGCATACAAAGAATTAGCAGAAAGTTCCAGTATTGTTGGTACTGCGAGCTGTTGCACTAGAAATTTACTAGAATTTCTTTTGTCAAAATTTATAAACATTAAAGCAGTATTCATACCTTTGCAGAAGATATACACAGACATAAAAATATACTGTGTTTGTATTCTGGATGGCCACACAGCAGCAATATGATATTCAATCACATCTTCATATTGTGATATTTAGCTAACCGGTGTCAGTCTTTGGTTACCTTCCACTTCCTGTGCAAAATATATGTAATAAAGGCAAGATGACCGGGTTAGGTCCATGTCAGCTACATGCTGCACTAAGGAATCTGGTTTCTGTTTGAATGTGTGCGCTCTATATGCCTACTATGCACTGGAAAAAAGGATACAGTTAACATTTTATGTACTATTAAAGGGATCCTGTCATGATTTTTATGATGTCGTTTTTATTTCTAAATTATACTGTTTACACTGCAAATAATTCACTCTACAATATAAAATGTCATTCTTGTACCAGCAAGTGTATTTTTTTCAAGTTGTAATATTGGTGTGTAGGCAGTCATCTCAGGTCATTTTGCCTGGTCATGTGCTTTCAGAAAGAGCCAGTGCTGCATTATGGAAATGCTTTACGGACAGGCTATTGTTTCTCCTACTCAATGTAACTGAATGTGTCGCAGTGGGACCTGGATTTTACTATTAAATGCTGTTCTTAGGTCTACCAGGCAGCTATTATCTTATGGAGCTGCTATCTGGTTACCTTCTCATTGTTCTGTTGTTAGGCTGCTGGGGGGGGTGATATCACTCCAACTTGCAGGACAGCAGTAAAGAGTGACTGAGTCACACGACTGGGGGCAGCTGGTAAACTGACAATATATATAGCCTCATGTCAGATTTCAAAATGAACATACAAAAACCTGTTTGCTCTTTTGAGAAATGGATTTCAGTGCAGAATTGTGCTGAAGCAGCACTATTAACTGGTGTGTTTTGAAAAAAAAATTTTTTTTCCCATGACGGTATTTAGCACTTAAAATCAGAATGAGGTTTCAGTATACTAGCAAAACTCACCGTAAAGCTAGATTGTGGAACACATCACTGACGTGAATACAAGAATATCACTCCACATCTTCCAGAAATAGTAAAATTTGGAGGAATAATTGCATGTAGTGCAAACTGATAAATCTAATGCTACAGAGTTCTTTTCTTATAAAACATCATTATGGACACCAACAAGGAAACACAAATGCTCTTTTACCAACCAATGTAGCTGAAGACCAGAACATGGAGTAAAGTTCCAGGAAATTTAATTTAAAGCTTGATTTTTTTACACTGCGACCAGGAATGTTAATTTGCCAAGTCTTCTTGATGTTCCCTTACATCCAGTAACAGTACAATAATTTATATATCTCCAGACCAAGAAAATAACTTAGAAAACAAAATAAAATCACCCAACTTAAAACCCCAAGACGTGCGACAGCCCAGGATTTTAGAGAAAGCTTTAACTCAAGAAAAAGCCTGTGAAAAAGTAGGCTATGTTTGAGGCATGTACTCTAATCTACAGGAATCTGAAGGAATACGTTTTCATAAATCACCATAGATGGCTTTTTGTCCTGGAGATTTATCACAGCTCAGATTCAGATGTGAAATTAGATATACCCTCACAGGCATACCCTGCATGTCTGTGTAGATTAGTACTGACCCCTTTCTTGGCTATGTAAGCATAGAGGGCAGCCTTTGAGAGCAGGGCCGGGACACAACGCATTATCTGCTTCATGAGAGAGATAAGTGGAAGCCATGTCTGAGAAATAAAGGGGACTGGGTAATAAGAAGAATTTGTAGAAATAAAGAAGAGGAAGGGTTACTTAATACTACTACTTGGGTAAGGAAGCCTTCTGGCAGGTTTGCCTTGTAAACTAGAACACCCTGTCCTAGTACTGTATGGCATCAACAATTCTATAAAAGCTAAGCAGAAAGCAGCAATCAATTCTTCTTTCATTTGTGTGTTATAGAATGAGCGTTTTCACTTTCCTGACATGTTTTTTCATTGTTAGAAAGCTAAATAGAATATGGAAATCTCTCTGAGGCAAATCACTGAACTGTAATGATTAACTAGAACATGTACTCCAAAAACATACAGTCAGGTTAATTGGCTCCTGATAAACTGACCATAGTGTATGTAAATGTGATATGGACCTTAGATTGTAAGCTCCACTGGGGCAGGGACTGATGTGAATAATGCACAAGTAAGTGTTGCAGAATGTTGGCACTGTATAAATAAAGGATAAAAATATAATGCATGGTATGGAAAAACCTATGTACCATTCATTATATACTGTATGCTAAAGTCTCCATATTTTGATGAAGTTTAAAAAAAATGTAATTAAATGATGCATAGTTCAAAGGCAGCAGGAAGTAGGGATGTCGCGAACTGTTCGCCGGCGAACTTGTTCGCGCGAACATCGACCGTTCGCGTCCGCCGAATGTTCACGAACGTAACGCAACGTTCGCCAATTTGGGTTCGCCTTAGCTGGCGCTTTTTTTTGCCATTTCTCCCCCAGACCAGCAGATACATGGCAGCCAATAAGGAAGCTCTCCCTCCTGGACCACCCCCACACCCCCTGGACCACTCCCCTTCCATATATAAACTGAAGCCCTGCAGCGTTTTTTCATTCTGCCTGTGTGTGCTTGGAAGAGCTAGTGTAGGGAGAGAGCTGTTAGTGTTTTGAGGGACAGTTGATAGTAACTTTGCTGGCTAGTAATCTACTTGATACTGCTCTGTATTGTAGGGACAGAACTCTGCAGGGATTTTGAGGGACATTTTAGGTTAGGTAGCTTTGCTGGCTAGTAATCTACCTTCTACTGCAGTGCTCTGTATGTAGCTGCTGTGGGCAGCTGTCTGTCCTGCTGCTGATCTCTCATCTGCATCTGTTCTTCAAACCACTGCCACCTAGCTGTGTGAGCTTTTTCACATTCTGTCTAAATATCAATAATAATACCGTCTCCAGAAACACCACCTGAGTGACGTAGTGTGATTTCTGCCCTTTACAGCACAAAACGCAGCGCTGTGTCAACAATGGATTTTTTAGAAACATATTTGCCCTTGATCCCCCTCTGGCATGCCACTGTCCAGGTCGTTGCACCCTTTAAACAACTTTAAAATCATTTTTCTGGCCAGAAATGTCTTTTCTAGCTTTTAAAATTCGCCTTCCCATTGAAGTCTATGGGGTTCGCAACGTTCGCGAACCGTTTGCATTTTTGTCCGGACGTTCGCGAACATGTTCGCGAACATTTTTTCCGACGTTCGCTACATCCCTAGAGGAAGCTAATTTTCTGGGACAGTTACTATTCTTTAGTGATATATTAAACTCTCCTAACCTTGACTCCAGCTCTGTATTGCCAGTATAAAAAGGTTTCACCATGTTGGGGGATTTTAACAATTCTGCTTCCTATTCCCTTGCATTATATATCTACCACCTTTTCTCTAGTAGAATCCTACCACCTCCATACTGGGAAGAACGGTACTGGGAGTTGATTAGAAAGGATTGGTTATGTTAGACAGATGCTTCATCTGAAAATAATATGCTGCAGAGCTGATTATAAGTGGATATCATGTGAGAGTATTGCTTATTCTGGGATGTCACAAAGGCTGGTCTAACAAAATACCTCCATCCAGCCAAATCCTACTCATTCTACTGGGGGTAGAAAAATAAAGTGTTCACTTCATCTCTGGGCAGATAGGAATTGCTACTGACATTTAGGATCAGATGTTGAAGGACAGAATTGAGGATTCTTAGGCATCTCTGAATCTGCAACATGTTATAGAATTAACTATTTTTTTTTGCATACATTAACAATAACTTTTTAGGAACAATGGTGATTCAACATGTTTTGCTGCCCACACCCAGCAGGGTTCAGGCAATTACCATTGCTGTTAATGGAGGTGCAATTTTCTGTGATTTGTCATCCACCCACAAGTTGAAGAATTACACAGCTGGCAAAATGCTAGAAATAGCACTGTGCACCATTGTCCTTAAAGTGGTACCACATATCTTTATTTTTCCATTTGTATTTGTCTTCTGGATATATCAAGGGGTATACACAGAATAGATACTAAACATGTTTAATGGATGCAAGTGTGCAGTTTCAGGTATGCATAAGACTCCAATGTCCTCTTTCTGGCTGATTATAAATTCTTTTCTTACACAAAATCTTCTTCCTTACAAGAAGAAAATAGGGTGAGCAACCTAGTGGACAAGAGACTGAGACTCTACAATTAAACAGTAACACATAAATCATTATGGATTTAACTCTTTATCTTTAACTCTTATTTGCAGCAAAAGCAATCTCACCGATTTCCCCATTGCCTATACAAAGATATGAGCATAAATATTCTCCTATACAAAGAACAATTCAGTAGAACATTTTCGAGTAGAGCAGTCTTGTTGTGTTGTGTATACCTATATTTATTTACAATCTGTAAATTCTCCCTTATGTCTATAACAACTGTAAGCTCTACCTGACTGTGCCATATTATGGTATTAAAGTATTCATCCCTATAGTACGTATTAACAATAAGAAAAGTCATGTGTCTTAGATATGGCAGCCTCTACGGAGATATATAGAAATCATATCATAGAGATGGTGTCTGGAGGTTGGAATAGAACTAAAAAAAAAAGTGAAAAAAATTTTGTTTGAAATTACATTTCTAAATATATGTTTTCCTGCTCCCCTGCAGTAGCCCCAGTCCCCACCAGGAGCCCCCAGGCCACTAATTAGTAGGCACGAAATTAGGAGTTGTGCTTGATGCTTTGGCCCAAATAAAATAAAAACAGACTTCCATACTAACTGAAAGTTAGTGGGTCACGAAAATGGGTAAAGGTTTTTCTTATTTTTTTTCAAACCTGCATTAGGCTTTAGATGTGATACTGATTGTTTCTGATGCAGACTGATCAAATGGCCACTTTCTTAATAGAGACCAGGTGGATTTTAGATTTGTGTTCGCAATGCAGCAGAAAACAACAAACAGAAATGTTCAGCCATAACCAGGCTTTATCTTTGTGGCTATCAAAATATATAGGTGTACAAGAGGCAGCATTTCCAAGTAACAGAGATGGTCCACCTTTTGGCCTTCAAACCATGTACACATGGTGACTACATACGTGTATGCATAATAAATGAGGCACATGTGTTGCGCTGAAAAGACTGGGTTACTTTTAAAGAATCACAGCAAACAGATATTTTAAATTCCTTTACAAAGGTAAGTTCATTGGCCATTCTTTAAAGTCAATGCCTAGTAAAAAGTATTCATCACAAGAGAAAAGGCATCCCTTTTCAGCACAGTTTGTTTGGCAAAGAAGCGAGCCAATCAGATCTGTGTCCTATTTGGCTTTCCAATTGGCATGCCTGATTTAGCTTTTTCCTTTTGCTCAAATTTTTTGGAGGGTGTCCCTTGAAGACCATAAAATGGGAGTGGAACTGTATTCTATAATATGTGATTGAAATTCATACAAATGCAACTGCATGTATACAGTTACTTTTCCTTTTAGCCTTTTTACGTGCCAAACATTGAACATATGCCACTGCAAGGAAAGTGCCAGTACTGTAGATTTAGGGGCAGATTTATCAAGGGCCGAATTTCAAAGTAATGGGAGTTCTTTTGAATAAAAAAACACCAATTGAAACTTATTTTAAAAAAAATCAAAGTTTTTAACTTCAGGTGAATAGGCTGTAATCAAATAGTTTGAATCAAACTTTTAGCGCAATCGATCAAAGGAATTCGAATCAAAGGATTTGGCGCAAAGTCCACCAAATTATTCCAAATAGGTTCTAGGAGGTCCCCCATAGGCTAAAACAGCAATTCAGCAGGTTTTAGATGGCGAATGGTAGAAGTCGAATTTTTAAAGAGACAGTACATGATAAATTTCAATATTCAAATTTTTTTCAAATTCGAATCGAATTTTAGCCTATTCCATAGTCGTAGTACACAAAGATATCTCGAAATTCTAATTTTTTTTTACTTCGACTTTTCACTTCGACCCTTGATAAAGCTGCCCCTTAATGTTTCATTACTTCTATTTGACCTATGCCACACCACGTCTCGCAACGTGTGCTGTGGCAAGATCAAAATGTCCTGGCATGGAAAGCTACATTTTGCTTCTCTGTTTATTTGACAAAGAACATTTGGTGCATTTGGTGTTCAGGAAACCTTCGAGTCATAGGATTGTCCCAGAACAAGTGCATAGAAATGGCATTTCTGGGAAGCCTTAATTTAAGAGTATATAGGATTTCCACACTTGGGAGAGCAGAAAACGCCAGCCGTGTAAATAGGAGCCCTGTGGTTTAAACATCCACATATAAACATACAATGGATACATAACAGATCAACCTAGAGTATCACATTTACCCACAAGCCTGGGAGATCTGAAAGTTCCTAAAGTGTACAAAGGGAGAAGATTGAATTTCTCTGAGACACTAAATTGGATTTGTCTTATTTCATGGACGTTTGTGGTAGATACTATGCTATGGATTACATCTGGTTACATTTGAATTCATTTTACCTATATGTTATGTTATAAAGGACGAACAGCACATTCTGGCAAGCTTCCAGCTATAGCAAACATTAAAAAAACAGCCAATGTACTGGCAGGAAAAAAGCCATCTCACCACAGAATCCCATTCCATATATTTCCAAAGATACTGATATATAACATACATGCTGCAACACTTATCAAGCTAATGAATATCCTCCTATGTAAAGGAGGATATTAGGAACACAGGAATTGGCTCATATCTGTACATCCAATATAGATTTCTGCACAAACAATACATATATGAATAGTGAAAAAAACTTAAACCAAATATTTTAATACCAAAATATACCATGGTTCATTTAATATTATTCCAGAAAAATTCTAGAAATATTTCCTCTTGCAACAGCCTGACTGAAACCATGCAGAAGGATCACTGAAACTATGGGTTAAGGTAAGACCCTTATAAACTGATGAGATAAATGTGTTTTAAATAGTGCCAAAAAACTTGAATACACTGAGCAAATATGCCTCTAGCGTTTTCTTTTTCTAGTGAAGCTAGTGAAACTCAATTTAACAAGACTAATTTCTTTTGTTGCATACATCCACCCTTTTTATAGCAACACAATGTTATTTTTATACATAGCTCAAACCTGAATTGCATATATGTGTGGTCTAACCAATAGTTTGTAGAAAGGCAAAATCATATCCCTGCCTCATGCTTCCAAAGCATTGTTTTTTGATGAGTTCTTTCTAGGGATGCACTGAATCCTGGATTCAGTTAGGAATTTGGCTGAATCCAAACAAATTTTATCATGATTCAGCCGGATGAAATCCAAAAGCCTGGTCGAACCAAATACGAAACCTATATAACTGGAAAAAAAAGGTGCGCATATGGAACACATTTTAGGACATCCTGCAGCGAAATACATGTCCTTCATGCGATGTACTATGCCTTCGGAATGGTGCATCGGTTGCTTTTGCCGTCACTCATCGTCCAAATCTGCAATCACACCTCCGTCCTCTACCCTCCCTTCTGAGCCGTCAGTCATATGAACTCCACCCTCATCCCTCCGCCCTTAGTCCTCCGCCCTCAGTCCTCCATCCTCCGTCCCTCAGTCATCTTCCTTCCGCAGTCTTCCCTCTGCCCTCACTGCTCAGCCCTCCACCCTCTTTCTTCAGAACCCCCCCCCTCAGATCTCTCTTTTCAGCCGACAGTCCCTAAGTTTCTAAAGTGGTGAGCAAGGGCGGAAGGAAGAGGACTGAAGGAAGAGAACTGAGGGCGGAAGGCAGAGGACTGAGGGAGGAGGATAGAGGACTGAGGGCGGAAGGCTGAGGGCGGAAGGCTGAGGGCAGAAGGCTGAGGGCAGAGTTCGTATGACTGACAGCTAAGAAGGGAGGGTAGAGGACGGAGGTGTGAGTGCAGATTTGGACGATGAGTGATGGTAAAAGCAACCGATGCGCCATTCCGAAGGCATAGGACATCGCATGAAGGACAGGTATTTTGCTGTAGGATGTCCTAAAATGCGTTCTGTATGCGCATGCTTTGCATGCACATCTGCTTAGGCCAGCACAGGGTTAGGATTAGGTTCGGTATTATGCTGAATCCGAATCTCAACTCTGCTAATCAATAATATATGCATTTCAAACTCCTTCAGTGGTATAAACAATGGTTTTCAGATAAGATCTTGGACCAATGTGGTCTGAATGCTCTGTTAGAAAAATAGAAAAATCTTAGCCATGATGTATTTAACAACATTGATATTTAGGGGCCGATTCACTAACTCCGAGTGAAGGATTCGAAGTTAAAAAACTTCGAATTTTGAAGTTTTTTTTGGGCTACTTCAACCTTCGACTACGACTACAACTTCGAATCGAAGGATTCGAACTAAAAATCGTTCGACTATTCGACCATTCGATAGTCGAAGTAATGTCTTTTTAAAAAAACTTCGACCCCCTAGTTCGCCATCTAAAAGCTACCGAACTCAATGTTAGCCTATGGGGAAGGTCCCCATAGGCTTGGCTAACTTTTTTTGATCGAAGGATATTCCTTCGATCGTTGGATTAAAATCCTTCGACTCGTTCGATTCGAAAGATTTTATCGTTCGATCGAAGGAATAATCCTTTGATCGAACTATCTACGCTAAATCCGATATTCGAAGTCGAAGGATTTTAATTCCCAGTCGAATATCGAGGGTTAATTAACCCTCGATATTCGACCCTTTGTGAATTGGCCCCTAGGTGAAAGTAAGGAGACAAACGAATCTAAAAATTTAAATTTAAATAGATTTTTTTAAATTACATTTTATTATTCTAAGGTCCATTTACAGTTTACAGAGGAAACCCATTCCAGCATAGTAAAACCATTGCAGACAGTGCCATGGCTGGAATCAAACCTAGGACTCTAGAGTGGAAAGGTAGCAATGCTAATTAATACTCCACCATGCTGTATAGAAGTAAACATATACTGATTTTGAAAGACAAGGAAAGCTTAAATCCACAAATGGATCTGCATCTCTAGTTTCTTTTAAGTGTTTTGGCTGCCCTTGTTACATAGCTCTCACATCCTCAGCTTTACACTTTGACAAGGTGTCTGCTCAGTGATTTTGACAGGTAAAACAGTAAAAGCTGATGGTTTTCTATTTTTATCAGTCATTTTCCTGGCCTGAAAACAGGCTGTAAGTTATCTAAATCCACCATGATATACGCTAAATGCACTTCCTTAAGAATTAAAGTCTGCAGAGATTTAGCTTTGGATGGTACCAGAGGAATGCTGCTAAAAAGAATACACCATCTAGCTTTAGACCAATCCACGTTGTCCAAAGTTTTCCTGGAACACATTCGAGTGGTTTTGCCCTTGTCAATTGTATTATTCATCAGACATCTGGTGTCTGTATAAAACAGAGTGGCACTGCAAGGTGAGATGACTGAGTGAAGAAAATATTGGATTTGACATGTCCTGGCCTACGGCTTTCAGTCACTTAACTCATCTCACTGTCATCCTCGATACAGTTCATGGGCCAAGGGAAATTCCATGAGTGAATAGGCTTTCATATAAAACAGACTTTCTTTAGCATTTTACAACCTATATTGAACTGTGTATTGAATTTCTAAATACTTAAAACCAATGCCTATTTGCTTTCCTGACCTCTGCGTCTTAGTCTATTTTAGATTTCTACGAGGTTTAAGGAAAATGTTGCTAAAGGTTCACAAGCTTGTCTATGGTTTTCTGATGTCTTGGCCTGATTCTGCAAGCATATGAAAATAGTATTATTATACTTTGCATGTGCTCTGGGTGTATTCAGAACCTCATATCAACAGCTATACCAAATCAAAAACCATATGCTGGGCTTACTGTCCAATCATTTTTGCCCCACAGTCTGTGGCCCTCTGAAGGCAGCCATACACGGGCTGATAAAAGCTGCCAACTCTTATTGGCATGTGAAAATACAGTGCTATTTCTAAATTGAGATGCAATATTACCATTATTCATAAAGATGATGAATATTTTAACAAAAGAATACTAATATTATACAGTATGATGTGTCTTAGTGGCAGTTATATAGTACTAAAGAACAGACCCCCCCCCATTTAAGAAAACCCAGATAAAAATCTTGTGCAATACCGTAACATGACTCATTTGCAGAACCTTAACATCTAATTTGATTCTCAATACTTAGCTATGAACTGAGACACATCTGTGGATCTGATTTCAAAAATATTTAGAAATGATTCAAAAGAAATAGAAACAGTTCCATCTGGAAGACTCGTAAACCATCAGGTCATCACAAAGATACTTTAACCACAACACAACAGGAAGAGCTTCAAAAACGCCTGACAAACCCACACAGCTTTACTATTTCCACAAAGTAGTATACTGGGTGTCACCTTTACTCTGTTCACAACAACACTTGGCAGCAACATGACTTGATTTTGCACTGGTTTGGTTATTATTTTAAGACATTGGAAAGATATTCAGAGGATAGGCCAAAACAGCACAATAAACAATACTGTCTACTAAAAATAAGTACACAAACTTCAAGTGTACAAAGTCAATCACCATGTGACATGTTACAAGCATTCTGGATTTGGCTTCTTTTTCTCCTGTAAGGGGATTTTGGGTGTCAAATATTAACGATAGATACTTTTTGTATGTCAGCAACGTCTAGGGGGCCAAGGTAAAATTAAGGGGCACATTTACTATGGGTCAAATATAAAGGGTTAATTAACCCTCGATATTCGACCATCGAAGTTAAATCCTTCCACTTCGAATATCGAAGTCAAAGGATTTACCGCAATTCATTCGATCATTTGATCGAGTGATTAAATCCTTTGAATCAAACGATTTGAAGGATTTGAATCCATCCATCGAACGATTTTCCTTCGATCAGAAATTGCTACGAAAGCGTATGGGGACCTTCCCCATAGGCTAACATTGGTGCTCGGTAGGTTTTAGGTGGTGAAGTAGGTGGTCGAAGTTTTTTTTAAAGAGACAGTACTTCGACTTTCGAATGGTCGAATAGTCGAACGATTTTTAGTTCGCATCGTTCGATTCGAAGTTGTAGTTGAAGGTCGAAGTAGCCAATTCAATGGTCGAAGTAGCCAAAAAAATACTTTGAAATTCGAAGTATTTTTCATTCTAATCCTTCACTTGAGCTAAGTAAATGTGCCCCTAAAAGTAATCTAAAATTATCCAGAATGTTTTCCAGATAAGAGATCTTTCCAGAAATTGGATCTCCATTCCATAAGCCTGCTAAAATCCATTTAAACATTAAATAAACCCAATAGGATTTTTTTGCTTCCAATAAGGAATAATGATACCTTAGTTGGGATCAAGTACAAGCTACTGTTTTATTATTATAGAGAAAAAGGAAATCATTTTTAAAAATTTGAATTATTTGCTTAAAATAGAGTCTGTGGGAGACAGCCATCAGTAATTCAGAGCTTTCTGGATAAGGGGTTTCCAGTACCAGTCTCATACCTGTACAACACTGCAGAATATGTTGTTGCTCTTTTACATAAATGTAAATAATAATAATAATAATAATATATTTAAATGGGACATCAGAGAATACCATACTATACTGAGATTAAAAGCTGTACATAGCAAAACTGAGAATCTGTTTGAATTCAATACAAAGACCAATGTATAGCAAAAAAATCATAGGCAGTTATAGAGTCTTCCCAATTCTGATTATCCAGCCTGTTTGCTCAGTATGAGAATGTTAATAGTGATAGTGTCATGTCCGGCAGCTCTGTAAAACAGTGTTAGACTAGAAGAAAAAAGTCTGGATATAAAGTGTAAAGGAAATCCTGCTTTTGTCCTGTTGGCTTTTACCTTCTAAGACTTTGACCAAGATAAATAAAATAAAATTGTGGGCTCAGTTCAACCTTCCATTGATCATTCATATCCAACCCTTAAAGAAAGATAGGTGAAAAGAGCTTAATACTATTTGTAGATGAAATTAAAACTTTAAGGAAACGTTATAAGGAACACTAATGTATGCAATGACATCTGGGACTGTAATCAGTTAACTGCTTTTAAGAGCTGCCAAAGCAAACAGCCAAATAACAAATCCACTTTACAGATCATCAATCTGGCCGGGCACTTGCCAAGGTAAATAATACAAGGCTGAAGTTTGCTTTGCAAACCTAGAGTTGGGAGTTTAGCAAGAAATTATTCCAGAACAGTTCCACTGTGGGTCTCACTGACACGCAGCAAGAAAAAAAAAAAAAAGAAGCAGACCAGAAGAAAGAAATGATGACATGGATGGAATTGAAATCTGACATTATATACAATCATTTTAAGAACTTCACTGGTGTTAATTGTTTTAAACATGTTTCTATAAAATGAGGAGAATGTAATAAAAATTGCAAAGTCTGCTACTGGTGACCTGTAGCAACCAATCAACAGGTAGCATTTACAGGTCAGCTTCTTGTATATAAGCATCTGATTGGTTGCTATAGGTTACTTGGAAGACTGAACTTTTTTATTAACTTATTATAAATTGGGGCAGTATACCCCCTTGATCAACATGAGTGCAATGAACAGGGTTTGTCCGAAACAAAATGACTGTTGTTTTAATCTCAAAAAATATTTTTGTTATGCCTTGAGCTAAACAAGCGAACAGTGAAATTAAAGCTATTCCATGTTTGGTCCTTGCAAGGTGGATAATTCATTTCTTATATTCGGAACTGCCACACAGCCTGCATTTTCTGCGGCTCATATAAAATTCCTTCAACGAAGAAATAGCAAATAGTGATGGGCGAATAAATTCGCCTGTCACGAATTCATGGCGAATTTCCACATTTCGTGCCAGTGCATCAACACTATTCAGACGCCCATTGACTTTAACGCCAGCATCAAAATTGACGTGATCGACTTTTCAGACGTGCGTCCAGAATTTTTTGACGCAGACGAATTTTGGATGCAGGTGTCAATTTTTTTCGGGAATTTTTTGCCCTTACGAATTTTGCAGGGGAATTCACAAATTTCTGGGCGAATCGAAACGGGAGAAATTTGCAAGAGCAAATTCATTTTATGCCATATCATCTATTAAAGAACCCACACATATAATAATAATACACATGGGTTACAATGAGCTATTATTTTCTATTTATTTAAGGGTAAATACTAAAAAACACATTTTGTAAAACCCTTTAAATGCTGTGCGCATATTGAAAGTATAGTACTATCTGTTGACCATATAGATGCATGTACTTATAACATATAACCCATATACTGGACTTTTCAGTGAATCAGAGCTGCCTGTGGGTCAGCTTCTCTCAAAATCCAAAGTCCTGCTGCTAGATACATTTTGCTAATTATAATTATAATTTTGCAAGTGCATTATAATATGAAAGTGCATTTCAAGACTTTTCTCAGTGCTTAGCTTAACCTCTTTTCCTGAAATCTATAAAGGGCCATAAGTAGGTAGTCCAGAATAAAAAAAAAAAACACACAAGTATGCTGGCACAAAGTTGATGTAATTCTGAGGTTGTATCCTCTTGTTTCTAAACCAGGGGTCCCCAACCTTTTTCACCCGTGAGCAACATTCAGATGTAAAAATAATTGGGGAGCAACACAAGCATAAGTTCCTGGGGGTGCACTGCCAAATAAGGGCTGTGATTGGCTATCGGTAGCCCCTATGTGGACAGGCAGCCTACTTGAGGTTCTGTTTGGCAGTACAGCTGTTTTTTATACAACCAAAACTTGCCTCCAAGCCTGGAATTCAAAAATCAGCTCCGGCTTTGAGGCCACTGGGAGCAACATCCAAGGGGTTGGGGAGCAACATGTTGCTCGCGAGCTACTGGTTGGGGATCACTGTTCTAAACCAACATTTTACAACAGTCCAAAGAGCTATATGCCCTCTACAGCTTGCAGTATACCTGAAGAAACGTTTTTTTATTTTAGGTTTAAAACTACTAACGTCCCTGATATTAATCATGGCTATGACTAGGAATCATTTTTACACATCTGCATTTCAAAATATAGCAATGAAAAATTACTTATTCTGGATGTAAAATCTGGAAATCAAGTCTGCACTCCATATGGGTTTATAAAGCTCATTAACAAACACAAAGTGCAAAGTGATCAAATGGATGCAAACCACTATGTTTTTACCCAAAACACAGCATTTTTCCCCCTAGAATTCCAGCATCCTTGTGGGTGCCTGCTATGCAGTGTCCACTTTGATATATAAATTTGTGTTACTGAATTGGGTGTCACTTCTGGTGCATGGTATCAAAATTAGTTTTAGCATGAAACTGACTAGTTGCATGTGTATGTAAAAAAGGTTAAAGGAACCCTTGAAATAACACCTCATCAAAGCTCTGTATTTTACATTGCTCAGTGCAGGCTGAATGGGTGCCTTGGCCTTTTGCAGAGGTTGTAAGGAGCATGTCTTGGAGAAAAGTACCTACCAAAGTATACTGGTTGGGCTGGGTTGGCGGAACTGGCCCAGGACTGCTTGGTCTGTGCCCCAATAGTTTTGGAGTGAAGTTTAGGGGAGGAGATACAAGGTACACGGTGGGAGGGATTTTGCAGCAGGGGCAGTTCACAACGGGGGTGCATGTTTAAGGAGCCTATTATTCAAGGCAGAATGGAAATTACATACAGCACTGGGTCAATTTATGGTTAGATACAGTGACAAGTTGCCAACCACCATGGCAGATCATAACGCTGGTGATGTGGACTCCTGAGCAAGTTTTTTAAACTGATGCATGGGCAGGGTTCCATGTAGGTATAGCATGAGACCTCAATTCTGTACAATCTGTGATATAATCAAGTGGAGACTACCTCTCATTACATCAGTGGGCTGATAGTTCAGGTATTTAAATAAACTGGCAAACTATAATTTCCAGCCTATGCCTCCGGCACCAATTTTACATTATAAGAATTATAAGAGAAAAGCCTCATTGTAACATAAATATTCTACCTAGTGCACTGCATGTAAATAGTAATACTTTATAAGAACCTATATTATTATCTTTTACACCCATGTGCTAAACTACAGTTATTGTCTGATTAGATTTGAAACAAAACATCTTAAAGGCATAGACATTTCTGAAGATGCGAGCAAGTAATGAGCAAGTATCATGTTCTGCCTTCCCCCACGTAACTTTCCACAGACAAAAATCTTTCACTTAGGTCTGCCAACATATTGTAGACTTCTGCTTTTAGCAAAACATGGATTCCAATAAGCACACACATATGCTTTCCAGATTTCAACAACTGTGCTTTCTACACCAAATTATACTGTACTTTGATCCTCACAGTTTTATTTTTCATTTTATGTGTTATCACATTAGGATTCAGAGACGGAAAGCCTGCACATTGTGACGCTCACTAAATACAATATATGATCTTGCAATGATTTTCCATTTGACCATTTCTCATCTTCCAGTCAAGTCTCAAGAAAGAATTTCTGGTTTCCATATACCATAGCATTTAGAGACAGAAGTCAGCAAGACACCGGTTTTAAGATTTGTAATTGATTGTAAAAGTGGTGTAGGGTTGCAATATGTATGCATTGAATTGAGCTGACCAACACAAATAAAGAAAGGAAAGAAATGTATATCCCGAATGACAATAAGGGCGGCGGCATTATATTAAAAATGGCACATCAAGAATTTTGATTACAGCTGTCTTTCAGGAATAACCTTGGTGATAAAAACTCTTTGGAACTCTTAAATATGCAGTATTGTAATATACTAGTAATAAATGACTGATGGTATATGGAGAACCCAGACCTCAGCATTCTCTAGCAATATATGCTCCCTGCATATAATTGCTCCTCAGTTTCTCTTCTACACTATAAGGGGATCCCACTACACTAGTTTTAGGTAATTTGGTCAAAAAGGTATAAGCAGATAAGACTGGAATTGTCATTGTTTGCACAATGGTGCACTCTATAAAGTCTATTATTGCCATACTTTACAAGGCAAGGTGCAGGAAAAACCCAATTTAATGGTTATTGTTGCTTCAGTATTTAGACAGGTTTTCACATGCTCAAATGTTCCTTTTATTTATAGTTGTGTATATATATTTATATATATATATATATATATATATATTTTATTTTTTTTATTACAGTTTGGTAATTTTGCTATGGGACCAAACTGTACATTATATCCTTATAATACACAAAAGCCATGAATATCCTGTAAATTATATCCTTATATACGGTGAGTAGTGATGTCATCAGTTATAAACGGTGAGTAGTGATGTCATTTCTGTGACATGACTTACTAAAATTTGTGTATTATAATAAATAAATTACCCCCAGTTGTAAAATATGAGGATATTAGAAGTTACCTCGGAGTTCCAGGACCTGTATAAAAATACTCGGCCTTCGGCCTCGTACTTTTATATGGTCATGAAACTCCTCGGTAACTAATAATATCCTTATATTTTACAAGAGGGGGTACTTTATTCACTATATAATACACAAAAAGCCATGAATACGTTTGATTCACACATGGTTCACATGGTTATTTATTATAAAACTTGTGTATTATAATAAATAAAGTACCCCCTGTTGCAAAATATGAGGATTTTAGAAGTCACCTCGGAGTTCCATGACCTGTATAAAAACACTCGGCCTTCAGCTTCGTGTTTTTATATGGTCATGAAATGCCTCAATAAATTATAATATCCTTATAATTTACAAGAGGGGGCGCTTTATTCACTATATAAACAGGGCACTCCTACTTCATTATAAACATGCCTTTTATAACTTATGGTTATCTATTCTAGAACTTTCTCCCCTTGCACACACTTATCTAAAAGCCTAACATAAGCAATTATTATTTTCTAAAAAAGTGATGAAAAAAATCATACCCTGTGCCACATTTGTATCAGCTACTTTTCTGCAGCAAAGAGAGAAAGCTCTTGACTAACCTACATACATTTAAATGTAGATGATAATGAATACTATATCCCCTGCTATAATTTATAAACATTTTAAAACTCACCTTGGAGTTACTTGACCTGTATAAAAGGACTAAGCCTATGGCCTCATGCTTTTGTATGGTCATGGAACTACTCGGTGACTTATAATATCTTTCTAAATTATAGTAGGGGTATATTATTATATATAAATGTAGGGATGTGAAAATCTTAGACACCCTTACACATTACAGACAGGCACATCCCTAGTTATATGGACACCTCAGTGGGTCCTTATGGGGACCTTGTGCTTATGTAACCCCTGTAGTTCACACAGTGTACACCAGATGGCACTGTGCCAGAGTATAAAAGGTTTAGGAACCATGTGTTCTGGGTCCATTGCTTTAGCCCAACCAAGCAGGCTGGAAGGGAATGGGTAGTGCTGACCCTAGGCGCCTTGGCCCTAGTAATTAGACAGCTATACTCAATTATAGATCACTCTAGGATAGATTTAGTTGAGCAGCCCAAGGCTCCGCCGAGGAGATTAGAGGGATTAAGATCCCAGGGTATTACTGACCCGGAGTAAGGAACCAAGTGTTGAGATAGGGATGATAGGAGTTCCCCTAGTTCTGCCACTGGAAGATATCCTGAAAACTGGGCAATACCCATCGCATGCTGTCAACTTACTCTCTGCTGTATATTCCCTAGCCTGTGGGGATTCAGCCTATACGTGCTGTGAGTATATGCTTCCTTTATGCTGCTGTGTATGTTCTATACTCCATTGTGGATCAATGTGCTAAATGACCTATGTGCTATTGTTCAGTAAACACAGTTCTTTGTTCAACCGTTAAAGAACTACTGGCGCCCATCATTGTGCTATCGCACCCAGTTACAGTTACACTATACCCTTGCCTCCACCACGTTGCGAGGGCTTACCCCTGAGAAAGAGAGCTCATCTGTGGTCTCAGCCCACAAAGGAAAGTAGCTAAAACTGCCCTAGCACAAGTCAGTTTACTATAGCGCTACATATATATATATATATATATATACACACGCATATATATATATATATATATATATATATATATATATATATATATATATAATGTGTATTTTATCAGGTTAATCATACTTCACCTGCTTTTTAATGCCACTGTAGGTCTGCTTCAGACTAGTGTATATCAAAAGAGCACTGCAGTTGGTCTCATACAAGGATCAAAGCACTAGCGTGTTAATTTTTCAGTGGTTGTTTCCTGTTGAATACCAAAAAATGTATGACCATGTCAAGCACTAAATACTTTAAAAAAATAAAGGAAATACAGCTAAGTTAGACTACAATATGTAACTGAAAAGCAACATTAATCAAAACTATAAACCATAAAGTAATTAAAAAGACATTACCATTTTAAATATATGCGTCTGCACAAATATTTTTCTCTTTTATTACGTGCACAATTTTAAAATGACTTTAGATATAAAATGCTTTTATAGCAGTAATTACCATATATTTTATAAATAATAATTGTATTTGTTTTGTGTTTAAATATAGGGGTCCATGGATGCACTTACATTATATTATATGTAAAGAATGTGTTTCACTCTAATAGGATAATCAGCAAACACTAACCTATAGTGAGTAGGTTCACATGCCAATCAAATGACACATACCCAAACAAAGGATTTAAGGCCACTTACAACCGTACAATGTTATTTTAAAATGCTTTACTAGAATATACGGTTTATTCAGCTCTCTGCCTCTCTGACAACAATTCAGGTTTACACCTGTAAGTTGGACCAATGTGTAAAAAGATAAGGTTTTTGACAGATGGCTATTGCCTTCAAATCCTCAGACTAATATTGTCTCTGTACAGCTACTCCATCACATTTGTTCTTCTGCTAACCTGGCATGAAGGTGGAGCACAACAATGCCATAAAACACATTCTTTGCATAAATGTCTTCTCAGCATTCAAAGGATTCTTAGCCTTGTTCAATATTTTTACAAGCACTCCCTGGCTCCAATGATTCTGCACTCCCCAAAATGGGTTAATTTACTACACAGCAGAAGTTCCATATATACTAATCTGAAAGGACCTGTAGTTACCTGAACAAAACACACAAAAACTATGTGTTGAATAATCTCAAGTGAAAGCTTTTTCCCTCTTAAAGAATAGTGATGATGAGTGTAAATATCATCTAATGGCCACATTCACTTTTAAATTTAACACTGAGCTTTCTATTCCAGAAAGTAAAGGCAGCCATATTTATCTGTCTTCGTTTCTTTAAATGCAATAGCAAACAGTAATATGGCCCATTTCACGACCATACAAGAGTCAATACCTAAAACGTTACTAGAACAAAATCTAAGTAAAATAAGATCTTTAAGGTATATATTATATATTATGTAAAGTGTATATTGATACATCTGCATCAGCATTTTGCTGTTAATTCTAGCACAGATCAATAATACATTGCTTTTGTGAATGCATCAAACTTGCTTCCTGCAAAATTAGAGTGCAGGTCGCACCACAAGAAACTACAGAAACTAGAGCATTACAATCTACATACCTTAAGCCTACTAAAAATGTATTTAAACATTAATTAAACCCAATAGGATTGTTTTGCCTTAAATAAGTACTCATTATATCTTAGTTGGGATTAAGTACAAGCTACAAGTTTTATTATTAAAAGAAAAAAATTAAAGTATTTCTTAATATTTTTTAATGTGACTTATTTTATTAAAATGCAGTCTATGGGAGATGGCTTTCCTTTAATTCGGAGCTTTTTGGATAATGTGTTTGCAGATAACAGATCCCATAACTCAGGCATGTCCAAAGGCAGGCCCGGGGGCCAATTGCGACCCGTTTTCAAATTTACAGCGTCCCTCAGCCTCCATCATGAAATTAATAATGATGTGGCCCCCCAGCACAGTGCGATCAGGAATCGTGTAGATGTAGCAGTAATATTTGGGCACATTAATGAAATGATCTACCACTTGGTCTATACTGCTGCCTGTGTGCTGAAGGTGTTAGCAATAGACACATACTGGCACGTAGTGATGCACCGCTCTCACATACTTTAGGGCTGAAGGTGCAATAGACATACTAAAGTGCCAGTACAGGAAATTAAAAGGGATTTGACAGTGGCTCAACATTACGTGCTATTACGTGTCTATTGCTAACACCTTCAGCACACAGGCAGCAGTATAGACCAAGTGGCAGATCATTTCACTAATGTGCCCAAATATTACTGCTACGGCTACGCAATTCCTTGTTTAAATGAGTTTAATGATGTTAATGATTCAAAGAATGTCAGGCTGAATGGTCGGCCCCCACACATTTTCACCTCACCCTCGTTGCAAAAAGTTTGGACACCCCTGCCATACCTGTAGATAAATAGTTAGGCCACTATATTGGGTCAACCTTGACCTGATTAGGAGGCTTGGCAGTTTTATGATCAAGTAACTAAATACCCTTGCTTTTTAAAATGTATAAACTTGCGCAGAATAAATTACTTGAGAAACATGGGGCCCTGAATTGGCTAATCTCCTTATTTTTTCCAGATCAGTTGCAACTTCATTCTACTTGACTTTTATTTTATGTACCCTTGGAGATATCTCAGAAAACTGACGAAAAAAATTATCTAAATGCTAAGGGTGTATTCTTATCTTGTATAAATAAAAGTAGATACATTATTATTCCCTATATTATCTACCTGTCCTCTAGGTATGTTTTCTTGTCATAGTAAGGTTTACATTAAATCTCTGTCTCTCCTATACAGTATGGAGTTAAAGATTTAGGTCTGCTTTCACTCAGAGTATCCTTAAACTCACACGTTTTTTCCCTGCACCACCACAAAACTTCAACAATAGCTTCCTAAAGCCTTCTGATGCCTACAATGCTTTTTATTCGTTTGTTCTTCCCAGCATCTTAATGTGAGAAGAGGCCCTAAAGAATCAGAGAGTGAGAGACAGACTTCAGATGAAACTCATAGACTCAACAGTGCCAGATGGGCAGTGATATTCCTTCTCCAACACCTGGGCTTCAAATCTCAAATAATGTACAAGCTTCGATTTTTCTTTCATATTAAAAAATATTTCTGTATTCTGAAATCACTGCAGATCTGAAAAGCCTTGGGATGCAAACGCAATTCAAAAGTTGCAGATGTTTTATAATGTGGTTTCAGGTATTGATTATGTGTGACATACATGTGCATAGGCGCAATCTCTAATCCACATATGCTAAGCAAAGGAGTTTCAATTTGGAACCATAAGAAAGGCTCATAAGCCTGAACATTAGAGGCAAAATGGTTCATTAACACTTGGAAATACAACAGAGAGCTGCTAAAACAGAAGAAATTAATTTCCCTCTTTCTTTTTGCACTTTCCGGTTTAATGCCCTGTTTTCTTTCAAAGTACTTCTTTTCATTTAAGCATCTGTAAGCAAATATTAGCATGCCAAGGTTTAGTCATGTCACTTACTATAAAAATCACAGTCCTTTCAACATTTTATATAAAGAAGTTTTCCATTTCTTCCTCCTTCATTAGCACATAGAAAACCCATCAAAAGGAGTTGACTGGTTTTAGCATTTACTACTGTTTATTGTTATTTACAGACCATTTGACAACTATACATTGCCTTTCATCAGACGTTGCCTTTGTTTATAAAGTTCAATCCTTATTAAGGGCCGTTTCATTAAGTACTTACACAATTAAATAGCAGGTTGTGATGTAGCTATTTAAGATATTAAATTAGACAGGTTTAATTTAAATGGATAGAATAGTCCAAATAAAACAGATTTTATCTCTGCTTAAAAGCAATGGTTAGGTGTCATTGATATAACATGTATGCATACATGTAAATATCTATACCACTGCAAGAGAAAAATAAGGAAGAATATGAAAGAGAGTTTAGTGTTTATGAATGTTCTTTAAGAAATTTCATGTTTATTGATCATTTTGTAATATTACAGGGTAATGGAAACATTAGTTGTGATTTTATCATATCTACCAGTAAAGACAATAAGCAAACCATGGTGCTATTTATGGCAGTCCATAACCCAATAATCATTGCAAGGACCCGTCTCCAGAGATAATAAAATGTGGTGGAATTAGAACTAGATAATGGAACTTTAATGCAAGACAGAATCTGTAATCAGGATCAGTAGCAAATTTAAAGAAGATTGGGAACTCCCTTCATGGAAATGTGTAAGCATTTGTATGGTCATTCAATACAATTTGGTCATACATTGATCAGATGAATGAATTCCAAATAAATCCATGTTTTAGCATGCAGGGGAGCTGTTGGACATTCCAACAAATTGCTGCACTTTTCCATTGTGTGGCAATTATGGCTTCCCTGTGTTCAGGTCTTGCAATACTCTACACTATTCACATTTTTTAGGAGCAGATCTGTCTTGGAATGCTGTGGCTATGTGCAAACATAAAATAAATGAATAAGATTTTATATTTTAACTAGAATGAAACTCAATGCATAGAGCTGTTTAGCATGACCCTTTAAAACATGGCAAGAAGCCACAAGAATATTATCTTACCAATGACGGATTTAAGAAACGGATTCTAGGCTTCTCCAAGAGCCTATCATTGGAGAGATAAGGCAAGGAACTATTAGCAGCGATAGCAAGTGTTATGTAAACATGTCCAAAACATCTTGCTTTTTATGAGTAATCAGTAAATAATAAATGAATCAGTCTGCTTGATCACCATGTCCAATATAGCAGTATCTGCCCAGCATCCTCAAATAACACCCAAGCTGACAAAGGGAAAGAAGACATCAGAGAGAGGATATCAACATGAAGATAATGATTTCTTCCATATGCCCATAAAGATTTTCCTTTACATCCAAGGAAGGGCTTAGGCCTCAAATCAGCAAAATACAAACATCAATCTGGCAGTGGATGAAAGTATGCCATTAAGCAGTTAGTAAGAATGCATTTGAAACCAGCTGGCTATGTTATTCCATGGGCTGACATTCAAGCTGTAGAGTTCAAGCACACACTAGTGAAAAGTCTCTGCAGATATGGGCTGTTCCACTGGTGGCCTGCAGGCTAAATGGAGCCTTTTAAGACCACACAGGCCTTTGCAGACTGGATTTAAGAGCATCACCATTTAAATATAACAAGTTGCAGCTTGAAAAACTGGTCCAGCTGCAAGATACAACAATTACAAATATTGAACAACTGGACAGTGGTACACTAGCCCATGCATAACCTTTTTAATTATAACTGGATTTTAGGGTTGCTGTATGCACCCTCAAGCAGAGCACTGCAGGAACTTCAGCAGAGGAGGTGGGCAAAACTGGGTGTTCCCTCCTTCTTAAGGTAGATTGGGAGAAGTCATAATGCAAGGTACAAAATGCTAATGCATATGGGAATATATGCATTAATACTTACCAATAACAAAGTTTGATTTAATAATCTTAAACTATAGGGATCAATTGGATTGGGTGGAATTATGCCACCAAATTGAATTGTCTAATTAGACAACACCTCTGAACAGACAGATAAAAACAGATAAGAAAGCCTGAATATCAGCTTGTGTGTGCTCAGCTTTAAGCTTTGGTCAGCCTTGATAAGCGGTGCATTATATAAAAAAAAAAGGGGGTGGGACAAAGATTGCTCAGAATTATAAGGTCACAATTTTTTATACTCTATTTCTTAGAAGTTTTGAACTTTTAGCACACAATTAGTTTTTATTCCTTTTAAAGTCCTAATTCAAGTTTAAGGATTATAATGTGATTCCTGGAATGGATATGGTATACAAATCCCAAGGATATATGCATTACAAAGGAGAATGGCTTTTTAATGGCAGCGACGAACTGACCAGCTGGGAAAAACTCCTTAAGGCAAAAGCAGAATAGACTATTTAAAACCCTGCTCAGCCAGTTAACGGATTCATAGTCTCATCTAGGTAAAGTGAGTTAGCTGTCGCTTCAGTTCGCACCTCAAGCTGTGCCATCTCACACCACTGACCCCTCATTGGCGACATAATTCTCAAGATGAAGAGAGGATTATCTCTCTAAGAGCCTTACATGTGTCATTTGAGGTTGGGTGCCAACTGCAACGCAATTTAGTAGTTAAGAGTATTGGTAACTAGACAGATGCCTTGATGATAAAGAAACAAGCAGACTGCAAGCAATTAACAATGGGAAAAAATAAAAGTAACACTGCAAGAAAAATTGTAGGAGAATCCATTGCTGAATTGCTAGCAGTAGATCCTACCATAACTTATAAAATGAAAGACACTCTCATTAACATTCCTTTAACATACTATTAATGCTGTGTGATTTCCAGATAAGTGATAGTTTTCATTGACATAATGTCTATACACATACATATAAATATATATGCACCGCGAAATTAGAGAAACAGCAAAAAATGTGAGAAAGGCATTGAAGTCAATGGGCGTCAAAATTAATTTGACGTGTCAATTTTGACACGCGCGACTGTTTGGTCCAAATGCATTAAAGTCAATGGCATCCAAATAATTTTGGCGTGCCAAAATTTTTATGTGACTAATTAGTTTGCTTGAGGCGAAACATGGAAATTCGGTGCAAATTCGTGTCTGGCGAATTTATTCACCCATCACTAGAGATCAGATATTATTCATGATGCATATACAGATGTGATTGTCATCCTAAATTATATATGCGTGGAATCATTCCTGTGTGCCATTAGCTGCAAGATTCCCATTGTCTATAATGCAAAGCTTTTCGTAGCAATGCTTGTGTTTTTGGTTGTTCCCAGCACAGCAACAAATACAGCATGCCACTGCCCCATGTCTTACAGTATATCACATGTGACTTTCCCTTGCACATCTTTTTCAATTTCCATAACATTTCATGGGTATTGCTATGAGTTTAACATGTTTGCAAAACTGTCACCCAAAAACAAACCTATCCATTTTTTAAGCTGATAATTGTTCCCGTTTTTGCATACTCCCCGTGAATCTCCATAGACCACAATGAGAGGCAATCTGCAGCAATACTCAACATTTTGTCATTGCAGCATCTTCTTTGTCATGTCTGCATGATGAATTACTTTTTGTGACAAACATAATGGCACAAATGCTGTCTGTCACCACAAAACCCAAGCTAAAAATAAAAGAATTTCTGCAAATCCCTTCCTGTTAATGGGTAAGGGCAGCAACAACAGATTTATTTTTGCATCACTCAATGGGAATATCAGTGCAGTTTCTACAACTATCGTCACAAAAGTCATTGCATCATCGGCACACATACACATGAACCATCAGGCTAAATTGCTGGACACTGACAGACAGCTTTAAAATGCAACAAATAGAAGTAAAAGGCAAAGGTGACCCTGTCCCTTCTGGATTTATTGATGCTGGAAGCTTTTAGTTCTGGTGCCTATGTTTATCCCAAATTGTTACTTGGAAAATGTATCATCATAAGACTAAAATTGCAATCTTGCATCTCTGGAAGGTTCTATGAACTGTCACGAAGGTTATATGACAACAAGTCTTTTATTGTTTATAGAGGTTCGTGCCTTTTCATTGTCATAAGAAATATGTTGATTTTTTCAGTTTGGCAGCCATAACTTAATTGTTTCTGTCTAAGAAAAGAGACAATGGAAGACCTGTTCATCAAGCATCACAAGCCTTACCATAAGACATTGCTCTAAACAATTCTCTGCTGAGTTTTACGTCACAGTGTGTAAACTATGTTTGCCTGGCTAGAAACTCGTGCTAAGCAACAGAAGAAGAGAAAGAACAGATATGAATGGCAACAGAATCCGCCTTATCAGTGGGGTCACATAAAGGTTACTAGAAGGGTCACACTGTGAAGAGCTCTAGGGTCTGTGGTGAAGATGCCTTAACCCGCTAAAATTAGACTTCCCAAAGAAAGGTTTGAAGATCAAATTGTCATTATTATCTTTCTTGGCCTTCTCGGTCTTTGTGCGATAAGGGCCTTGCCACCAATCGACTATTCTATTAGCTGTCTTCTACACCTTACACTGTCCAGAGCAGCAGATTTGGTATCTGCCATTAGAGAGAAGTTACTTTATTTACAAAGTAGCTGTAAAATATCACAATTTTATAGTCCTACCAACTTGTATGCTGTCTGGTCTAACACAAAAGATATAAGTGCGGGGATGGGGGGGGGAGAAGGGACAAATTCAGAGCTGCTGATTCAGGTAGCAGCAGCTGCTCAATGAACCACAAAATTACTGTAGGGATCAACTGAAGTTCATATTTCAAATATCTTGATAAAAAATGTCCACAAGTCACAGTAAATTAAGGGGAAGTTCTCTAGTCAGACCAATTTTCTCCACTTGAAAAACAATGCTGTAATCAGCTTTTTATAAAAGTTACTTCCAACAATAGTGGTAGTTCTTAACATTAGGTGAATAATTGGTTCCAAAAAAATCCTTCTTAATTGCCTGCCAAAGACACGTCCAGAGTTAAACAATACGATTCCATGTCACAATAATGGGAAATAAATGGCTACTATTCTTGGCATTAGGATTATTGTGATCTTCTCCAGAGTTGGACTTGGCAGGGCACAGGGAAAAAGCCCAGTGTCATCTGCAAATCAATGCCAATCCCCATGGCACTGCTGATGGTGGCAGCACTGGGGCCCTTAATGTGGCTATGGGGGCCCTTGAGGTTGTAGCCCCAATGGGCCAGGACATCCAAGTCCAATGCTGATCTCCCTAAATCTGTGGGGATCAAAACACCAATGGGGAAATATAACAAGAGTATACAATTTATTTATATAAAAATAAGAATTAGTATTTTGAATCTAATATTTTTTCTGAATTTTAATTATGCTTACAGCATTTTAAAGACCTGCTTTGAAAAGACATATTTTGTGAATCAAAAATAAGGCCTTTTTTTAATAAGATGTATAATTACATTCACTGAGCACTTTACAACTATAACGCACAGTCGTTTTTCCAGTGGCAGAGGGGTTGCTTGGTTTAGAAAAGCTAAATTCATGCAAAGGAAAAATATGTTCACAAGAAGGAAAATTGTTTCCATGGCGCATATTTTTACAAATAACGACTTTATTAAATTCCCCAATGTGTGCCATTAAGCCACTATTATTAACGATTACTTCAAGCATTTTTTATTATATCTCTAGAAAAACGTAATTTCTGTTATTTGCAATCTATATACACATCATTTTATTTTTCTATATCTATGTTAAACCTGTATATGTGTACCTTTCTTCTTTTCTCTAAATCCTGAATATTTTCCAGTGATTATGTATCTAGCAATATGTTGACACACTGTACCTGCTACATACCAACTTGATTAATATTCAGTCTAACAAATGCTTGTCATATCACCCTTTGTCCTTTCAGAAGCTGTGTCCCATTGCTGAGTATGTTATCTCTTGCTGTAAATCCGCCTTGATCTGGAGATGATGTCTTAGGGGGTGAAAAAGATTAATAAGGAATCGCTGGTATGGCTTTAGAATAGCTAAGGATCTTAACCCATTTAACCTCTACTAAAACATACAATCAGCTAAAGAGAAGTTGGAGGAACCTCATTTCAAAGACTTCAGGCGACACTTTTTAGGTCACATTCACAAAGCTCATTAGAATGAAGTCTGTTACTTTGGATTGTAGTAGATGTACCAGAGCTAAAAGGAAAACCTTCTTTCCCAATTTAAAAAGAGGGAGAGTAAAATAAAAGTGTCAGTATGTTATATAATACAGTGATAATTCAATATGGTGATGAAGCCCCTTCTGTTGATCATAGGGGGTACATTTTAAAAAAAAATCACCTGTTCAGATTAATAAGCTTTCAATAAATTGTTTTTTTAGCTTCTGACCTTTATAAAAATCTTTATGATGGAATACATCTAAGCATGTGTCTATACCAACTGCAGCATTCGTTACATTACGTAAAGGATTTAGAGCTCTGCATGTCGAATACTGAGCAATCTGATTCTTTTCACATTATAATTGATCTGGAAGAGAAGGTATCATTTAGACATATGTGCTATTGATTTTTTCAACCCCGTCAGTTTCATAACATTCTTTCCTTTTACCCAAATGTAAAAGAGTATTCAGGGAGCAGACATAGTGTATAGGAAAACGCTGACAGACTTATTAGAAAAGACAGCAAAGCAAGGCAGGGGAGAAGAAAAAATTATATATTTATCTGCCAGCTAACATGAATTTTCTTCAAATTTCATTTAAACTATCATTTAAAAAAAAATATATATATAATAATGCAAAAATTAGAAATTAAGATATATATTTTTCTACTTTTAAATTTGGTATGTGTAGATCTAGCATGTACAAATAAACTATTTCTTGGCAACATATATATTGAAGATTGTACATATATAAATATGCTCCCATACATATGTCCTATCAGGGAAAATAGTATATGTTTTAGACACACAAGATGATCTTTGCAACACAAAACTTGACAGAACCATTGATACTGATACTGACATTTAAAAGACATACAAATGCATCAACATCAATCCTTTACTCATGTAATTCAGCTTCTTTATGATTATAACCCTTTCTACTTTCTAATTGTAATGAAAAATTTAACAGAAAAAGTTTTTTGTTTTTTTTTGCCGCACACCACTTACTTTCTTGCTGGGTGCATCCGTATCCCTGGCTGCTTCCACGCCAATTGTTACAGCGAATGTATGTCCAAAGTGGGAAGGAGCACACCAGAATAAGCAGGCAATGCCTTAAGTCATTTGCAGATTTATTGAGTACACTCAATAAATCTGCAAATGAAAAATTTAATACAGCATGATTATAGTGTGAAATGCATACAACAGTTAACTGCCAGTTCACCTTAAAATTATATTCTTTAAAGGGATACTGTCATGGGAATTTTTTTTTTTTTCAAAATGAATCAGTTAATAGTGCTGCTCCAGCAGAATTCTGCACTGAAATCCATTTCTCAAAAGAGCAAACAGATTTGTTTATATTCAATTTTGAAATCTGACATGGGGCTAGACATTTTGTCAATTTCCCAGCTGCCCATGTCATGTGACTTGTGCCTGCACTTCAGGAGAGAAATGCTTTCTGGCAGGCTGCTGTTTTTCCTTCTCAATGTAACTGAATGTGTCTCAGTGAGACATGGGTTTTTACTATTGAGTGCTGTTCTTAGATCTATCAGGCAGCTGTTATCTTGTGTTAAGCTGGCCATAGATGCAAAGATCCGATCGTACGAATCATCGTACGATTGGACTTTCACATCTCCCGACCCGCCACTAACCATTCAGATCAAAGTCTTACCAGTCAGATTAGTTAAAGAACAGATCAGCAATGTTCTGCCCCTGACAGCAATCGTACGATATCTATGTCCAACCAAAGCTAGTGACAGTCTCCCACTGAAAATCGTACGATCGGCAATACACGCAGAGATATTATCGGCAGCCGACAGAAATTTTCTAACCTGTCCGATCGACCAAACGAACGATCTCCGCCGGACGAAAAATGTCGGGACTCTCCACACACGGTCCGAAAATCGTACGAATCCTCGATTCGTACGATCAGATCTTTGCGTCTATGGCCAGCTTTAGGGAGCTGCTATCTGATTACCTTCCCATTGTTCTTTTGTTTGGCTGCTGGGGGGGAAAAGGGAGGGGGTGATATCACTCCTACTTTCAGTACAGCAGTAAAGAGTGATTGAAGTTTATCAGAGCACAGGTCACATGACTTGGGGCAGCTGGGAAATTGACAAAATGTCTAGCCCCATGTCAGATTTCAAAATTGAATATAAAAAAATCTGTTTGCTCTTTTGAGAAATGGATTTCAGTGCAGAATTCTGCTGGAGCAGCACTATTAACTGATTCATTTTGAAAAAAATGTTTTTTCCCATGACAGTATCCCTTTAAGCATTAAAAGACTTGTCATTGAAATCTGGTTACTGGGATCAGTGACCCCCTTAACTAGTTTTAGTTAGCAGTTTCATTTGCAAGCTTGAAACAAGGCAGTTTAGGACAGCCAATTCTTTTACAAGTATATAAAATTCATAATGAAGACTAACAAAACTTTGCTTAGGGTAGCTCTCTCTATAATTTAATTTAAACGCAAACTACCCCTTTAAAAAATCAACATAGAATACTGTGAGTGCAGGCAAGAAGATCCCACTGAAAGGATTAGCCTGAAAGGGCTTATGCCTACAAGGTTTTTTACAGAATCATGCAGTATATAGCACCCCACATAGAGAGCCAACATAGGGTAATGCAGCTCAGAAACATTTGCGTATTCTAGAAGGTTTTAACACAGTATAATGAATACATCTCTTTTTTTGTAACACTGCAGCGGCAGGTGGTCAGAACACAAAACCACTTACTCCCAACGCAATACACACAGATGGTGTCTCTTTAGGGAATGCAATTACTCAATTTTTCTGGTATATCTAAATGTACCAATGGAGGCAATAGGAATGTTGAGAGAGACATGTTCCTTTATATCATTTTCCAAAGCTTTAATGTCCAAGATCAGTGTAGATCCTTAATAAAATTATAGTCTTTTAAGGGATGCCTTATGGCCCCTGATTAACAAGATGAAGATGTTTTGCCTCGGAGTAAGTATGACAAGGCATCTATAAATTGGTTCCTATTATAAGGGCAATCTCTCAGTAGTACTGAGTTGTTGCATATTGCCAACTTCACATTTAAAACTTTGCTCTATCACAAGACAAAATGCCTTCTAAATGTATCTCCTAGATCCATACTCACACAATCAATACATCTGACATGTTATTTAATTACGACTCTCAATGACACAGACACTATGAAACTAGTGTCAACATTCTGACAGTGGAATAAATACATAGATGTAATTATTCCTTCTAAGCATCCCAGATGAATTGTAATGTATCAAGCCAGACTGCAGATCCGAGTTCTAAGGTTTCCTTAATGTGATAGAGTTTGATGTAGGGGTGTCACATAACCAATATTTTGCTGTTTTATTAGAATAAAAAGCTCTCTGGGGGTTTCAAGTTCAAATGGTCGAAGTAAGCCTTGCTCCTTCTGGTCACTGCAGTTTGAAATCTAAGGATAAATGCTGATATAGTCAAGGCTAAATTATTCTTGATGGTCCCATTATAAATCCAGGCCAGAATATTGACGGCCAATTCTTTGAACACAAAAGCACAACACAGCATCAGTAAGGTTCTTACAGGAAAATAAATCACAGTAAATTTAAAAGTCATTATATTAATTTTTCTTGAAGTCAAAAATGTTCAAAATGACTTTCACAGGGACATTTCGAAAAGTAATTTATGGAACAATGTGTACTTCTGGGAAAATAGGTTTCTTTCTATTTTCCAATAACTACTGGTTGTAACTAATACATCACCATTCATTAAAGAATAATAAGAAAAGGTTGTTTCTTTAAATTATTATTAGTCAGATATTTTTACAATTTGGCTATTTTACTAATATGACCAGTGGTGTAACTGTACAGCATTGGGTATCCCCACAAAGAATCTTTGAAGGGACCCAGCACCTACAATAAATCTTTCATCACCGAACACCTCCCATCCCTATTGCCTGCTTGTGTCCTGGCTCCTCACCCACTCATGCCCAGGTAGGAGACCAGAAGGGGAGATTTCTACTATAGAAAAAGCAAATCCATTGTCTGGGCCCTACCATGGGGTCTGTTTCCTGTATACTCTTACACTATAGAAGGAGTATGACCATTTGGTCTGCAGAGAGGGCAGTGCGTTATGTACCAGCCTCAAAGCCAGAAGATGGAGCTTTAGCAAAGCAATATATTGAGGTTTTGCAAAAATTCCAGCTGTGTGACCCTCTTGAGGAGGGCCCCTTCATGGATGACAGACAGTCCTGTACAGTTCCAAGAAGGTGGATAACTTCCATGTACTCACACACTAGTTACTGGGTCAAGATCCCTTGTGTAGAGAATATGTTTGCATTCCGCTACACTAGCAAGCCAAATTTAGAGTTTTAACTCAGGAAGTCGAACTCAAAAAGTTACCTATTGGTTGCAATTTGCCACCTGTGATTCTCACTTTTGTGTTGAAAGAGTCTCATATATTGTGTCCATGGAGCCCTCTCAGGGCCTGAGTTTAGAACAATGTAAATTGCAGTACTGCAGCAAAATACTGTATGTGGTACAATATAATTAAAGTAGGATCAGTCTTATTTGGCACTGATAGCATCAATAGAGGAGTGTAGAAAGAATTGCAATAAGGTGCAAATGAAACAATTCTAAACTTATGTGATATAGGAGGATTCATAGGAATACATTTAGGCGATGACAAGCTAGAGGTTTGTCACCCTTCCTGGAAAAAAATGACCTGCCTTCTTATATTTTTATATTTCTTCATTTTAAATAACATTGGCATCAAGCAAACAGGCCAGGTGTCAACCCTACGTAGAGGCAGCTCGAGAAATGCTTTTGTAAATACCATTTACGTAAAAATAGCAGCAGTGTGAAAAAAAGAAAGGAAATATCTGCTCTCTTTGACATTTCTTTACAAAGAATAAATAAATATACATGTAATATATATACTACAGATCTACAGTGAAGAACTGTGTGCTCTGCTGCAAAACTGCAAATTAATTGCGGAGTAGCACTAATGTATTGTGTATTCAGTATGGGTGTGCAACACTGCACAAAAATGTAACCATGTGTACTCCTCCCCCCATAAACATAGTTTAACAGTTTTGAACTCCCCATCGTTTTACTGTTAACTTTCCCATGTTTACTTGGATATTTATCAAAATAAACTAGCTGTTAATTATTCATCAGGCATCTAATTATATGATGTAGAGCTTGGAAAGTCTATAATATGCAGACAAGTTAAAACCTAGGGACAAATCATTCTAAACCCAGCAGTGAACCAAGGCAATTGCAAATAAATGTTTTACCATGTTTAAGAAGTGTGTTTCTGGCAGTTTCACCTTTTAACTGGCAAATAAATATGTATAGAATGAACACAATAATAGTCCAAGAAAAGCCTTGTGTTTTCACAAAAACCCTGAACTGAAGGCTGACAAAATAGAGCATTCACTGTGCATCTTAAACCAGCTTCACGTTGTATTGAGAAAAACAAAAGACAACCATGACTGATCCTGTTGAGGATGTTTCTTTAACATCTGAGACAGGATTAATTTAAAAAGGTGAAGGTCTTAAGGTTAAATGACATACATATTTCAGGTATGTATTTTCTTTGGGGACTAAGAAGGATTGAGCGTACTTGACCAGTTTGAACTATTTTGTCCTACAGCATGCAAAAAAGCTACCTGACCCTCTTGGCACCCGCCCAAACACTTAAGGACCCTTTTGTTATAATGACGGCAACAGCTGGTCAGAGTATTAAAAGACGCAGTATTCTTTGTGTACACATGTTCACTGGGTCGAGAGAGAGAGAGAGAGAGAGAGAGAGAGAGAGAGAGAGAGAGAGCATTACATGGAACAGAATTCTGGTTTATCTAAGATGTAGCCAGCATGCAAGTTTGTGACTTTACAGAAAAAAGCCATATATATATATATATATATATATATATATATATATATATATATATATATATATATATATATATATATATAAAGTAGTCCAAAAGCCGGCACAACACGTCAAACGGTCATCGTTGCTTGGGTGCAAAAAGCCCAAAAATTAAGTAGAGGAATGAAGAAGCTCGCACTCTCAGGGTTTATCACATCAAAAAAGTGTTTATTCAAAAGACTAACGTTTCGGCTTGCACTCAAGCCTTTCTCAAAATATATATATATATATATATATATATATATATATATTATATACTGTGCGTATATACTGTGCGTATATATATATATATATTTATATTTATATATATATATATATATATATATATATATATATATATATATATATATACACACATATATATATATATTGCACTTTACTATTTATACAAGATGAAAGTATGATACTCTAAAACTACATCATTAACTTCATGGCACACTAACGATGGCTGATACTCTCTGGTATATGGTCAATTTGTCCGTGGGTTAAATGGACACATGCCATACAATTCACCATAAATGTGTATGGCCACCTTCCTTTTGTTCCATTCAAAACATCAAAAACGATGTGCAGCTTCCTTTCATTTTACTAGCTAATAGTCCATTCTGGAGCACAAGGACCCACAGCAAAAGGAGCTGATGGTGGGGCAAGGTGCAAAGTGCAAAAACTCGACTACCTGTTTTTTGGGCATTGCCCCTGTCCTAGTCAATAAACAAGCCCCCTTGTCTTCAACTAGGAAAAATATCTATAGCAATATAGAACATCACATGACAGTATCAATAAAAAGAGTCACCACAGAACTTCCCAGATAGAGATATTATGGTTGGATAATGGTGTAGACATTTTCTTTATTGAATTGTTGTTTCCCATGTCAGGGCTGTCAGTCTAAGTCAAGTCGGGAGACCTAGGCAACCCGGCCGACTACTTGACCCCCTGCCAGAACAGTGAATGCGCATGCACAGAACAGTGCAAGCACCGGGACGCGCTTGTGTGCTTGCACAGAGGAGAGCAGACTCTGCCAAACACTGCACACGTTGCTGCCACTGTTTCTGGATGCTGGTCCGAACTAGGGGAAGGCATTAGAAGAGGTACGTGCCTGATGCCCCTCTAAGCCAGAAGAGGCACGTGCCTCTTCTGCTTACCCCTAGTTCTGGCCCTGCACACACATAAAGTCTATGTACATATAATTATGCAATATAGGTTTGCTCTGTAAAATATATTTTTCACACCTAATTAAATAATTGGCATAAACATGAACCAGTATGCTCATACAAAACTTTCAAAATTAACATCACAAGAAAATGTTCCCATAAAAGCAAGCAGCCTAAACAATTCCAACAGTAGTTGAAAGCTACTACATGCACAAGATTTATTTTGGTCAAATGGGAAAATATAATCAAAGTTTAAACTGATAATTGAATAAACCTCTTAACTACAGGGAATTGCTAAGCTCTAAGAGTGAATGTTTATCTGTTTAGGAGCATATACATTACATTTCATTAAGAGTAATTTGTTGGATATAAGTTACTTTAAAAAGCAGCTACACCCTTGATACATTATTATGCATTTAACAGGGATTTAACCCATACTTGTTATATATTGTGAATATATATGTGTGTGTGTGTAGATGTGTGGTCTTATTAGAGTTTGCTGTGTTTCCAAAATTTTGCTGATCTCAGTGACAGAACAAAAATGCCATATATATATATATTAATCAGTTTGGTATTCAGCGTAAGACTGGGGGGGGGGCACCAGGCAGGCACGGATGGGCAATCTGTGGGTTCTGGCAAATGCCAGAAGGGCTGCTATAAGGTCCCATAGAAAGTCAGTATTTAGTGGGCTGGTGGGGGCAGTTTGGTCTCTATGAGGGCCTCTGTGTACCTGAAATGCCAGGGCCTATTTTAATTCTCAGTCCGGACCTGGCACCAGGACTGGAACACAAGCGGCCTCCTCATAGCCACCAGGGCCCATTCTCCCAATGTCAAAACTCACCCTGCAAGCACACAAGGGGGCACATTTACTTAGGGTCGAAGTAAAATCCTTCGACTTCGAATATCGAAGTCGAAGGATTTACCGCAATTCGTTCGTTCGAACGATCGTAGGAAAAATCGAAGGATTAAAGGACTATCGAATGGTCGAATAGTCTAATGATTTTTAGTTCGAATCAAAGTCGAAGGTCGAAATAGCCAATTCGATGGTCAAAGTAGCCAAAAATTTTTTATTCTAATCCTTCACTCGAGCTAAGTAAATGTGCTCCACAGTGTTATGGCATGTCACAATGGGTACCACTTGATCTCCTTTCGTATAACAGGGGGAGGCTGGTCAGGGGAGCAGCCTGGGCTGGTGTGGCTCACCAGATTTTCTCCTGGTGTATAGTCGGCCCAGTCCGACCCTGTTGGCATTAAAAACTCATACATTAGTATATGACAAATTGGGGGTAACTGGAGGTACATAAGGTGCAGCAGTATAGAGTTCCTTTTAAGAAAACATTGTCATTATAGCATCAGACACGCTAGTTGTAAAGTATTTTTTTTTTCCGTTTTTTTGTTTACAGCATAAATGTTATCAGTATCCCCATGATGAAGAATTGCTGAAAACAAGTAGGCTTTCCTTTAAGATGTCTTGCTCAAGGTTCTGGACTGTTCTTTTATTTGCCATCATAATAATTCTCACAACAGTGTCTGCCATTGTTCATTGTAGCCTTTGCTTTACATTTCTATGGTGAATGGCTACAGATAAAATAAATGGAGAAGAAAGGCAGGATGAGTGCTTATTTCACTTAGGTTCACCAGTTACTGATATCATTGTTGTTTGCATTATTATAGCATGGCCGTTTTAACACAAAGCAAGGTGAAATCTCTGGACAAAGATAAACATTTATTTTCCAACATAAAGGAAAATAATAGTTTCCGGCCTTTCACTTAGTGCATTTTAATATAGACCGTAGGTGTGTTTTACAGTTCTTTTTTATCTTCAAGCTTAGAGCTGAAGGCCAGAAAATTTAAAGGCATTATCATAACAATGAATATGAGCAGCAAAACCTATTTAGCAGATTGCTCAGAGAGCATTTAGTCCACTTGAGATAAAGAACAGAACATCGGTCACAAAGAATAGTGAACCAATGTCTTTCTGAAGCACATTTGGAATGATGAAATGCAATTCCATGCCAACTCACCCTATCTTTGCCACCATGTAAGCAACATGGAGCACATTAGTCAAATGCAGAGAATAACCACTTTGTGCCATTAGCGCTTTTTCTTCAAAACCACTGGAGAACACTGATTCACAGTAATTATACAGAGTAGGATTATCTACATGTGTTTAACACATGAATTGAAAAATCCATCTTGCTGTCGCTGTGCTCTAGCAGGACGGGAGCTAATTTTCCTGTGATATTATTGTTCTGGGTCCCCTCCTTTGGGTTTTTCCCTCTTTTTTTAACAGAAACAAGTTCAACAGAGACTTTTTTTTATTCTGTCTTTTTTTCCAGCTCTGGAAGTAGGCTTTCTGCAAAGCTGAATAGTCACCAGAGACAGAAGACATAATTCCACAGTGGAAAAAAAGGACTTGCAGAAAGCAGGTAATTTAAGTCTAAACTGGACAGGGAATATCCTTTGACTTTTTCGAGTGATGTCTGGTATGGATATCCAATTTCCCTTTCCATAATTGTTTAAAGCTTTCTTCTAATTTCCTCCATACCCTATCCAATGACACACTTCCATACCTTTTATCACGAGGCATATGTATTTTCAACATTACCTTCATTTAGTTTGCGGAGGTAATTTACTTATTGCTACAAAAGGAAAGACATAATAGTATAATAAATGCCACAAAAGGCAAAGCAAAACAATTAAAAGAAAGAAAACCCTGACATTACCCCAATGATTCCAGTTCTCATTGTGCTACAATCATCTCAATTTAAAAGAGGGATGAGAAGGACAAGGTATATGCATGTTCTAATTTAAACAAAACAGTGCAATTAGAGATCAAGTTAATAGAAAACTAACTTTATTATTCCTAAAAACCTATTGGTACCCTTATTACTAGGTCAATACATTTAAACCTGGCCGGCCAGTAGCTCAATTACATCAGTAAAAATACATATAATAAAAATGGTGATCACTAATTTATAAAACACAAAAATACTCAATTCATCAATATTTCCCTTTGGGGTACAGGCCAGCTGAATGATCCCCAATTGAAAGCTGATTTGGGCAGGGATCCACTTCTGTTCCTTACCTCTAAATATTTTATCACTATCCCCTCCACTGTTCAATTTTGGTACCCCATCTATAGCCATAAATCTCAAATCCTTAAGGTTACCCCCATGTATAGAGATACAATGTTCATAAAAATAAGCAGATTCTCCCTTTTCTCCTGTATTTTTCCTTTGTATATTTCTTCATATATATATATATATATATATATATATATATATATATATATATATATATATATATATATATATGTGTGTGATTCAGCCGAAACGTTAGTTTTTTCTTTAATAAAGTACTTATATTTACGTAAGTCCTGAGAGTGCGGTTTCTACTTTGGAGGATTGTGTACATTATTGGTGACACGCACCCAGGCCAACAAAAAACTTTAAACGTGAGTGCTGTGAATGTGGGGAATATATATATATATATATATATATATATATATATATATATATATATCTTATAGTAGTGGACAGCACTCCGTTCCAAGTCCTTTGCCTGGGTGCCTTGAGAAAGGTCCCAAAAGGGACCGAAACGTAACGTCGGTTACATATGCAATAACACTTTTTCTACTTGCAAAAAAACCTGGTGTTGCTGGTCTTTTTTATCTTTATATATATATATATATATATATGTTACTGTCCCCATAAATGTTTTGGGGACAGTCCCCCGAAAAACATACATACAAGTGTTAGGAGAGTGCAGAAAGACACTTTTCCCAGGGCCCCAAATCTCAGTGGAGAAGGTGGTTACAAAATGACAAATCTTTTATGTTTTTGCAACAATTAAAAAAAGAGAACAGTTTAACCAGTTTAATTGCTTGAAAATATACATTTATAAACAATAAAGTGTTTGAAGAGAAGACTTTCATTTTTTACAATTATAACAAAAGCTACGCAAAACACTTTCCTCTGATGAGTCAGTTAGGCTTATGGCACATTTCTGCTCCCTGAAAATCACCACGTGCCACTTTTCAATGAATTTTTTAGCCAAAATATCTGCAAGTGAACATTTTTGGGCAGAAAAGCACCATTACTGGTTGCTACTACAAACCAATCAGCAGTTACTCCTGAGCAGTTCAATACATGTTGCCTGAAAATCTCATATAAAAGAACATTGATTTTCAAGATTAAGAGGCACATTTATCAAAGGTCGAATTTTGAATTCATGTGTTTTTTTTAACTCTAATAAATTTGAATATACTCAAAAACGCGAATCAAATTCAAATTGAATTCATAGTAACATAGTAAGTTAGGTTGAAAAAAGACACAAGTCCATCAACTCCAACCTTAATTCGACTTAACTCAAATCGAGTTTTTTTTCTCTGAAAAATGTCAGAAAGGCTATTAACATCTTCAAATTGGTTACTGGACCTCTCCCATGAATTTGGCAGATTTAAGGTGGAGAATAGTTGAATTCGAATTATTCCTAGAGTATAGGTTTGATATATTTCCAAATTCTAATTAAAATTTGAACTGAGTTTGGATAATTCACAATTCAAATTTGAGAGTTTTGACAAAATTTTTTTTTTGAAAATTCAAATTCATATTTGACCCTTAATAAATCTGCCCATAAATGTACTATATATCTAAAGGCCTTTTGTGTAATATTTGTACTTTAAATATACAGTTAGAAGGTGAAAACTATAGTCTTGTGTACAACATTTCACACCAGTGCACACATAAAATTCTCTGCACACAGATATCTGTACAAAAATATTCTTTAAAACTGAGTATGTAATGTATTTTTCAATGCATATAACCCACAAGATTTTAGAGAGAACGTTGTTTGTAAACAAGGCCCACTGCATCAAAAAGTTTTGTAATAACAAGCAGCTACGCATGAAAGCAATATCAGATAAAGGGCCAGATTTAAATCAATGAGAAAACTTTATTTTATGGATTATCACATGAAAATGAAAGGGAGAAAGAACTTTTTTCCTAATTCAGATACAGTTCTGCCCATAGACTTCAATAGAGTTTTCATGTCATAAACAGTGAGATAATTTTTTCTCATTGGATTGCATCTGACTCTATGGGACAGTCTGGAATTGAATAAAGAGATAAGTCTTTCTTATCTAATTGAATTATTTCTCATTTTGCCAGATTCAATAAGATGAGAAAAATGTATTTGTTTATTACGTTCCAGATTTCCCTATAGACTTCAAATGAGTAACCATAAATAAAGATGATTGTTTTTTCTTCTTCTGACTTGACTTGGAAAATGCAATAGGATTTCCAATGTCCTACAGTTTACTGGCCAGTAGAGTGAGAAATGGGTGCCTTACATTAGCCCTGCTCAGCTGCACAATTGGTAAATACAAAACAAACACTTTAGGGCAGAGACACACTCTGCGATTCGTGGAGATTAGTCACCCAGCAACAAATCTCCTCTTCTTCGAGGCGACTAATCTCCCTGAACTGCCTCCCCGCCAGCGGGATGGCACACGGAGCGATTAGTTTTCCGAAGTCGCCCCAAGTTTCCTTTGTGAGATTGCTGAAATTGCAAACTGGAGAGCTGCTGAATAGAAAGATAATTAACTCAAAACCCACAAATGATAAAAACTTGAAAACCAATTGCAAATTGTCTCAGAATATCACTTTCTACATCATACTAAAAGTTAACTCAAATGTGAAAAACCCCTTTAAAAGCATTCTACCTTGCTGCTTTTAGATGTTTTTTTTGGTCCTAAATTCCTATTAACATTTTAGCCGTGGTTATAATATTTTCACAACTATTTATGACCTAAGATTTCAAACCAAAAAAAAAAAAAACAACCCAAACAAGTTATCATCCTAAAGAAATGTAAGAGATCTGCAGATATAAAGATTTCCACTGTTTGCTTTTGTTATCAGCGTCTCTTGTATTCCAATTGCCGGGGTCAACGCTGGGTTGATTTGAACTAATGAAGAAAAAAAAACATTTTGACTGGTGTCAACCCAAAGACTTTCCCAACAATTATCCTGCTTTTCTAACAGTCCCATTCAATAGTTTGTTTCCCGAGTGTTATGAAGGGAGTTAAACAAAGTGAGTTAGCCTAGCTCTCTGGTGCATTGTGTAGGGTACAGCCACCCAAATCTGCTTAGCTTTACCAAAACAAAGGGCAGACGTGAGGAATCTTAATCCCATGGTAAGTCTGTAACCTTTACTATGACAAAGTTGTGACTCTACAACAAACAACATCATTAAAACATATGAGCATTCTTCATGGCGTCCCTAGAAAAAGTCTGCAGTAAATTAACTTTCAACAGGAGGATGAACAGTAAACCTGAAATGTGAATGTATTTACTGCTGGAAGGAACAATATTACATTTGCCATCTTAGCACATTATTTACTGGATGGATCTTAAACACAAATACAATAGGTGTGAAAACAGACAACTCTTCCAAGAAATAGTTTAAAAAGAGACAGGAAATGAAAGTCCGGTTTTCCTGCACTTTTTTTTGGCGTCGTAATGCTAATTTTTTTCCTTTGTATGCTCCATGCCCAAAAATAAAATCTAAAGCTAAGCTTAAAAGACATTGTACAGAGCAGCAAAAAGAATTTCATGGAAAGAATATTAAGAGAAAAATATAACGTTATTGATGTCACTGAACTGGAATTCCAGTAAAGAAAAATCATTTTCCCTTGTAACATTTGAACACTGTTTTAAATACCGGTTTTATATGCCCTTATAAGCTTCTCAGAGAGATAAACCACAAATAAAAAGAATTACAATGCTCCTTGCAGTTGTTTTAAGGCTCCCACAAGTCTTGGATTTATTGGGATAGTCCAGCTTTAGGGACTCTTTTCTCATGGCCTGACAAATACATGAAATGTCTCAAAACTGGTGGCACAGCAGTACAAGGAGCTGTATGTTGATCTGACATAGTAATAGACTGCAATATGAATTTCCTGCTCTGCATTACACGCTCCTCATATTCAAATAAACAAAGAGAAGAGTATACAGAAAAATGGCTGCTGGTTGCAAATGTTTTAGTACTCTTGTACTACCAATCAAAAGTAGATCTTGTTGGCGAGATGAGGATGCAAGTATTGTTGCATTACCCATGTGTACAGGAAGTAATGGTGTCATTACTTGTTGTGTCATTTTATTGTAGCGGTATTGTAGCGATAACTGAATTATTATATGCTAGAAATAGGGGTCATGTTCTAATTATATACTGGACGCCACTTTTAAACTAAAATTATTATTGCTTAGGCAATTGTACATTTAGGTGGCCAAAACATTTTTTATTGGTGGGTGTTACTGTTCCATTTTTAGCCTAAGAGTTTCACTCTACTATGAAGTCATTGGGGGTTATGTAATAAAAGACACTAAATTTGCCCAGGAAAAGTAACCCATAGCAAGCTATAATCAGGTAGCATTTACTGGTCACCTGTTGTATGAATCTTATTGGTTGCTATGGGTTACTGCTCCTGGGCCAACTTAGTGCCTTTTATTACATATAGAGGATTAATCTGCAGGGAATCCGAGTGCAAAATAACAAACTATATGCCAGCCAAAATTGGCCAATATGAAGTAGTAACCCAACAATCAGCACAAAACATGCCCTATAATAGAGTGAATAGCATATGGTTAGTAGGCCAATATTAGACTAAACACTTTATTCATAGCAGGGCCAGAACTAGGGGTAGACAGAAGAGGCACCTGCCTAGGGCACAAAGATAAAGGGACACTTTGCAGGTACCTGTTAAGTGTCTTCTGCCTACCCCTAGCCCGTGTTCGCTGCCCTCTCTAGCCCGCCCCTCCCTGCCTCCCCTTGTTTGCCCGCCCCTCTGTTACTGTGCGCATGGTCAGGGGTGTGCGTGGGTAGCGGGTCAGACGGGTTGCCTAGGGCGCCTGGTCAGCTTGGCTCAGCCCTAATTCATACTTTCCACATTTGACAATTAAAATGTGGGACAAAATGATCCGCTGCTTGCAGTGCGACAAAAATGTTTTAGCCACACTATGTATCACAACCATTTTACAGACCTCAGACGTACCAGTATAATCACTATAGCAAATAGATAAGAAGTTAATAAATCTCAGCCATGTCCCAGACAAGCCAGTAATATCATCACAAAAATGGCCAATGAGCACTCCATTAACTCCAGGCATGCCAGTAAGATCATTGCAGAAACAACTACACTTGCTTAAGCAGAAGACCCACGCCAAAATTCTACATTCCTGATGCTCCCACACTGATTGGCTTAAACTCCAGTAAATTAAAAAATCCAAGATGGCCACACACGTTGAACACACACCTTTAACTATTTTTTTCCTTGAGATGCAGGAAGCAGAGAGGGCAGGAAGAACCTAAGAGGATCTAGACTATGTGGGAAATTTGAATTACAATCCGGGACAGCGAGATGTGCACTTAAAAGTGAGAATGTCCCTTGAAAAGCAGGACAGTTGGGTGGTATGCTTTTAAAACCTTATAAAAATTGAAAATCTACATGCCACCTTATAAAAATTTCAGGTCATGGTTCAGGTTACAGGATAGAAGGAAAAAGGCTTTAAAAGTGGTATAAGAATCCGATTATTATGACATCTGTCATTTTCGCCCTATTTGTATTTACTTATTAAATTCAAGTTTAAAAAATAGCTACAAAATGGGCCAGTTCTTCCTATGTCTGGCTCTGGACACATATATAGATGGGGTGTGTGTCTAGCTGTCACTAAGTATGTGCAGAAATCAATTCTGTCAGTGTCTCATGGGAGAGGTAAGCATACTAACTACATTATAGGAACCTTTTCCGCTCACTCTTCCTATTCAACATATCCAATTTTTCTTCCCAGTGTCATGGCACACTAAATATATTTAATTCAATCAGAAAGGAAAGCAGGCCTTTAATCTTCATGCACCATGAATCATTCGAGAGCCTAAATTTAAATACAGCTTCTCGGGGGGCTTTTTCTCAATCAGTGCTGTGGACTAAAATCATTCTTTTACTGCTTGAGTTCAGATTTGTAGCATTGTTCTCCTAGCAAGTGAACTGCAGAGAGTCCTTAGAATTCACTGCCAACAATTCCATTCATGACCTCTTTATTTGTTATTCTAGCATCTCTTAATTGCATTTTTCTAATTCATCATCATCTAAAGAGCTTTTGGGGCTTTTAATGTAGTAAATGGGAACTTAGGAAAGAGTAACCAGCAAAACATCTGATATTGCTCAGTCCTCTGAAATATTTCCAAATGCTGGTGTACTAGATATTTTCTATATTACACATCCATAAATGCATTGCCTCAAGCTTCAATGCCTTATTTGCATCCCCAACATTTAAAAAGAAGTATTTAAAGAAATGGGCATATCTATTGGGACAGTATATTTCTGTCTACAAGGTACCCCTGGAGTGAAAATACAGATATCAGATCTGTTATCCAGAAAGCTCTGAATTACAGAAAGGCCATCTCCCATAGACTCCATTTTATCCAAATAATCCAAATTTTGAAAAATGATTTCCCTTTTCTCTGTAATATAAAACTGTACCTTGAACTTGATCCAGACTAAGCTACAATTAATCCTTTTTGGAAGCAATACCAGCATACTGGGTTTATTTAATATTTAAATGATTTTCTAGTAGACTTAAGGTATGAAGATCCAAATTATGGAATGATCCATTATCTGGAAAATCCCAGGTCCCGAGCATTCCAGATAACAGGTCCCATACCTGTACTTCAATTAGCTAAGGTTCAAATAAACTCATTTAAATCTGTAAGCACAACTTCTCAATTCATTTCACAAATTATATACAATTTGGCATTTATAAGTTGTAATGTACAGTTTTTAATTTCCAAGGTGAATTATACTCATATTTACATAGGGTTCAAAATTGCTCTGTATTTGGCCAAGTCTAATGGGGGATTTTGGAATTCAGCAGAAGCCCACAAGCATGGTTTGTATTGATGAGAATTTTATGATTAGAAACAATAAACATATTTAAAATGTTAGGCAATAAATTGAAGAAATCACTAGTGCCTAACGTAGGTTCCTAAGCACATATAAATAGATAACCCAAAATAGTGTACCAACAAGAAATGCAATATCCACTTTTCAATCAAGTTGAATTGATCATTTAAAAAAAAAAATTTAATTATAGAAACAATTTCAAAATTTAGAAAAATACTGTTTTAACAGCACGCTAAATTCTGATTAAATATGAAGCATGAGATCAACAAATGCTTTTCCATGAAAAAGAGAAGAATGTTTCTAAAGCCACAGAATAATATTAAATTATGTCAATTTGGGCTGATCAGTTGAGACCCCAGTGAACCCACATCACAGGACATTCATTAGTATCTATTCATGCCCTGATGGGGACCTTGTGATTTAGGGTTGAATTCATGAATATGTAATGATTTAATAGGGCAATATTACAGCATTGTTGGCATGCTGCTACCCTCATACTGCCTGCTTTGTATTAATGTGTTTGGTAAAGTCCAATTAAAGTGTTGACAGGCATATAACCACACATCATTTGGACAGTAGAAGCTGATCTTAGTTTGCATTCTGAATTGGATGTCAAAATGAAAATGATATAATATTAAGAAAAGTCTATGGATGTATGAGGACAAAAACATAAAAAAAGGAAAAAGCTTAACCTTTGGTAACCATGCCATTGCCTCCTAAATCAGCACACACTACATTATAGTTTAACCCCTGTACCTGTATGGAAACATTTAAGTGTGTTACCATTGGTGCCCCTTTAACATCTGGATGAATGTGAGCAGTTTTTGTCTCTCTTGCATCCTGAACATTATCTAGCATTATCATTAATTTTCAAAGTGCCAAAAATTTCCACTTAGCTGTACATTTGACATATGCATTTCTGCTGCGTATTCTTCAGGAGTAATCTTTTTTTTTTTTTTTCTTAATTTTATTTTGGCAGAGTCACAAAACAAGTGAATGCCTTTGCTCATACAGATTAGATTTACAGAGTTAGATTTACGGTTTTTTAACATGCATGTGTTTTGTACAATTGCAAAAAAACAGCTGTAAATACTTTTATATGGTTGAAAAGCCTTATTTTTGTCAGAGGCCTTGTGATCATGTAGCTAGGCATACGTAGGTCACATGCTTCTGAAACCAGAGTTCCATTTGTCAGGACTAACCAGGCGCTGTCTCTTGTTGGTCTCTATGTAGCCGGCATTGTTTAGCCTTGCAGAATATTATTAAGTAATGGTACAAAATATCCATCCTGAACAAACTTTCTGCACTCAAGTCCTTCCATGTATTGCAGTGGGAATGGAAAAGTTTAAAGCAATTATTCCAAAACATACAAAGCAATTTAGCAATTGATTATATTGGTGATATAAAATAGACAATTTGGTGTCAGAGCTGCCACCTTATCAAATGAACCAAGGTATATCTCTCCAAACTGCTAACAAAAATGTTCAGTTTTAATAAAAAAAAAAAAAAAAATATAGTACAATAAAAATAAGAAAACTAAATTCCAGGAAAACCTTATTCGAAGAAGTCGTAAATAATATAGGAGAATGCTTCTGTGATTAGATAATTTCGTTATATAAATCTGTAAAATATGCTGGTAAGGAATCCCTGATAGAGACCAGACTGGGTTACGCGCTGTTGATCAACCTGTTTGAAATATTCTTTCCTGTGCAGAAGACACATAAATACTACACTGAAAAAAAATTACTTTTTGCTAAGGGTTTCATCAAGATATGATGATATTTGACAATAAAATATTTATTTCCAATTGATAGCACAGGTTAATGTGAGGATTGCCAAATAATTAGCAGGCTGGTTATTAGATAAACCACATGTTTGTGTGATATTTTTTAATATACTATAGACATCCTTAAAAATATTGAGGACTGTTGGGCCAAACCATTTCATTGCATGGGTGCAAATGGAGATGCAGTCTCTGTGATTTTCTGTTGGCGATCTACCAGCAACATATGCCAATGAGATGCCTCAGATAACCTGATTTTGTGTTCTGATAACTGCAAACCAATGGTCACTGGATATATGCTATAAGTTACCTGGAGCAACAGACAACTCATTTATACAACACTCACACACTCAACACTGTATTGATACAGCACAGTCAGCAACACAGAAGAGAAGAACTAAGGTCATGTAAAAGCCTTAAAATCATGGCGCATGAAATATATGTGTTTTGCAAAGCACCCTAGGAAATTGGGGCTAAATGTATTTTATAACCATAGAACCATTTATGGATACACTGGCAGACCTATAGAATAATATATCCCATTCTATGATATTCTCACAGCATAGACACAAAAAAATAAATGTAGCGCTAGAGTGCAGGCAGGTATGTACATATATCAAGTGCTATTCATGGTTTCCTGGAGCTTTAGGGATCATTGATATTCTAAAAGAGATCCAAAAATCTTTTTTATACCCAAATGCAATTGTAAAAATAAATATTGACCACTGAACAAAAAAAAAGATGCAAAAAAACAAAATCAAAACAAGAATGTGAAAAAAACAGGGCCACATTTTTTTTACACGGATATACTGAATCCCTTTCCAAGTAATAATAAATCAGCCCCCCCTAATTATACCCTTATAATTAGAACATGGAGAATAAATCCCTAAGATTTATGAAATCTAAAAGTCATCAAAGATGTACATGAGTACAAGAGGGAAACAACAATCACAATTAACACTTTATTGAGGGAGGACAACATAAAAACAATGATCTGGACTGCTTTATAATAAGTGCAAAGACCACCTAGCAGCACATTAAGCATTAGGATTATAACAGGTGCTTACTAGAATTCTAGCTGAAGTAGGTGACCTGTATATCTGACATCAAGCGCTCTACTGTGTACCCAAGAGCAGTCGTGTTTGTTGGACTAGATTTACTAAGGAGCAGCAAGATTTAAAGGTCATTATTTCTTGTTTGCATAAGTGAGAGTCATGTTGTTCTAATATTAACCTGATTTCATTTTTTTTTCTGAAATGGCACAGTTCCTTTAAAAAGAACATTTCCAGCGCAGGGTAGATGGCAAAAAAACTCATTAAACTCTGACCTTATTTCCTACAGATGTTCTTGCTTGTGCTCCAGCAAGTGATATTTGGAATGTTTCCTGGATTGTCACTGAATTAGAACATCAACAAACACCTTTTCCCTCTTTGGAACCATCAAGTTCTTTTTAAAAAATGTTCAAGGAAGCAGCCAATTTAATCTCAGCAGGGAGCATGTTTCAGATTCTAGCATCCCCTATGGCTTAATTAATGTAAATTGTCAACGTGCAAAACACAGGCATGATTCGTATCACTTTCATTGTAATGTGGTTCCCTGATGTCATCAGTACGAGCCTTGCTTCCCAAGGACATTTTCCAAAATGGAGGAGAAAAAAAACCCATACCAAATCATCAAATGTGTTCTGTCTTAACTCGCGGCAATTAGGTCTAAAAAAAGTTTTATTAATGCATTATCCCATTACAACCCTTCTTCAAGTGTTCATGAGTCGATGAGATCTGTATAGTGCTAGAGAAAAGCAGACAGACTTTATTAACATAATGTGTTGGGGAAGTTTCACTTCTCCCAGTCTTTCTAGTAATTAAAACCATACATTTTATTAGGTAAACATACAAAGCATGTGTAAAGGTCATGATCTCAAGTCTTTGTTTTCTCCCCAAAAAAGTGTGTATTTTTGGAACAAGTCTCTGTACATTATACTTTCTTGGAACATGTCCCTACAGGGGGAAAAATGTAACAACATCCCCCACTAATAAAAATAAAATGTTAAAAATGGCTTTTGAGGTCAGGTATAGGTTTTGACACTTTTCTTATGTTGTGCATTGCATGCTACAATATACGTCATTCTTCCATTTAACAAAGGAATACATTTCATATAAGCCAAGAGTATTCACACAAAAGCACAATCCTCAATAATAATTCAGCAATTTGATATGAGCAGAACAAAGAAAAGGAAACAAAGGCAATCATTTGAATGCATATGTATAATGTATATATAATATGAATTTTTCTTGGTTGAGGTAGCACTGTAGTTCTTTTGACTATTCATTTATTAATGTATTCCTGTAATACACTACTTAGGCTTTCTTAGTGGGCCCATATTTGTGGGTTACATTATACAGTGTTATACAGGTATGGGACCTGTTATCCAGAATGCTTGGGACCTGGTGTTTAAAGGGGTTGTTCACCTTCAAATGAACTTTTAGTATGATGTAGCGAGTGATATTCTGAGTTAATTTGCTATTGGGTTTCATGTTTTATTTTTGGGGTTAGTTTGCAATTTCAGCAATCTGGTTACTGGGGTGCAAATTACCATAGCATTCACGCACAGATTTGAATATGAATAGGAGAGGGCCTTACAGAGCATTTGTTGTTTTAGAAAGGGGCAGTGACCCCCATTTCAAAGTTGGGAAGAGTCAAAAGAAAAAGGAAACTAATTCAAAAACTATAAAAAAAAATTAATAAATTAATTGAAAAGTTCCTAAAGTTAATTTAAGGGTAGTGGCAGACGGGGGGGAGATTAGCAGCAGTAAATTCACGGGTCCGCACACACTCTATATATTTGCAGTCAGGGACATGGCACCTCTTTTTATTAATGTATCACCACAAAGATCAACGTTTTGTGGGGTTCAACCTCCCTTCATCAGGATCGCCCAGAGACAAATCCCCCCTACTAATTTCCCCATATTCCTTCCCGTCGGCAAGAATACAAAATGCCAGCGTCACCCGAAGTTGCCTCATGATGAAACTTCAGGTGACTTGAGAAAATCCGTGTGACTCATATGCCATTCCACAGAAGTGTGTTTATCAAATTTCGAACTCTAGCTTTCACCATTTGATAAATATGCTTCTAAAAATCCCATAGGAATGAATAGAAAGTGGGTGAGTTTTTCTGTGGAGAGTTCTAATCTCACATTTTTTTTCTAAATCTGCCCCTTAGTCTACTAAAATAAAAACAAACAAACCCACTAGGTTTGTTTTTCATGGATTCATGCATCTTAGTAATGGTCAAGTACAAGCTACTGTTTTATAATTACAAAGAAACAGATCCCATACCTATAATGGTGTTCAATGATGTAGATCAAAAGCAAGTAAGATGAACAGAAATGAAGAACAGAGAACTCTATATTAGAGATGGAATTACGTGGTTAAGCCCGTACCCAGTTACATGTTGCTAAAAAAGTTGGAGCAATTCCACTTCTATTCAGTGTCGGACTGGCCCGGCGGGATACCGGGAAATAACCCGGTGGGCCCCGACCCTTAATGGGCCCCAGCCGGGCCAGTCCCCTGTCCCGATCATATCTGATATTTTTCTATGTACCGCGCAGCGCTATCTGCGAATGCGCGCGGCACCTTTCACTGCGCCTACACACATGCACGCCGAGCAGTGCCTTCGCGCATGCATGTTCGGCGCATCATCATTTCGGAGGGGGCCCTGGACAGTAGTCCCAGTGGGCCCCAGGCCCCCCAGTCCGACCCTGCTTCTATTAGAACTTTTCTCTAACAGCAATTTAAAGGAGAACCAAACACTTTTTTATTAAAATCCCCTACCCTACATAGACCTCCCTCCTTGCTCCCCCCCAGCCTAGGCGTTACCCTGGGTAAATAACCATAACTCTTTACTTACCCCTCGTTGCAGATTCACTGCGCCATCTTCTTCTCTTCAGTAATCTTTGGGTCTTCCGGCGATTCTGCAATTTACGTGGCTTTCGGCGCATGCACAGTTGTTCGAGAACGGAAGATTGCACCAACTGCGCATGAGCCAATACTCTGCTGTCTTCCCGAAGATTATCGAAGAGAAGAAGATGGCGTCCGTGAACTCCGCTGCCCTGAGTCTGCAACAAGGGGTTAGTAAAGAGTTAGTAAAGAGTTAGGGGCATTTACCCAGGGTAACACCTAGGCTGGGGGGGGGAGCAGCGAGGTCTATGTAAGGTAGGAGATTTTAAGTACTTTCCTTGTGGCTACACTGCGCTTCTTGAAATTAGTCTGTCATTGAATGGACAGTATCAGCCTGAAAGAGGTTTCAGCTCAGATACACTGCTGTGTGTGCGTGTGTTAAATTAGAGTGACCTTCTAAAAGTGTTCTTTTAAGTGGTCAAATCTTTTAAGAAACATTCCATAAAAATCCAGACTCCACTGTACTTAACTCTGGGTATTGTTAACAAAGCTGTGACTAAAAGCAGCTCTTAGGGAGGCAGCAAATACAGGCCCAGTAGCTGTAGTCTCTTATTGTAGTGACAGGCACTATGGGCATAAGCAGACACTGGCAAGTGATGACGTGTCAGATATAGTAGTGTTTTCTTTATCGGGGCTTGTTTGCTGACCGGAGCTTTCTGGAGCAGACGTTCCCTCAATGCAAGTCACAGGGATATTGATCCTGACTGATAGTCCAAATTACATTATCTTAAACCAACAAGTCACAAGTGAAAAGGGAGCCGCTTGTTTCAAGGTCTCTGCCACCGGAGCTTGATCATGCGCATAATATATATATATATATATATATATATATATATATATATATATATATATACACACACACACACACACAGGTATGGGGACCTGTTATCCAGAATGCTCGGGACCTGGGGTTTTCCGGATAACGTATCTTTCCGTAATTTGGGTCTTCCTGCCTTAAGTCTACTAGAAATTCATTTAAACATTAAATAAACCCAATAGGCTGGTGTTGCCTCCATAAGGATTAATCGTATCTTAGTTGGGATCAAGTACAAGCTACTGTTTTATTATTAAAGAGAAAAAGGAAATCATTTTTAAAGATTTGGATTATTTGGATAAAATGGAGTCTATGGGAGCCAGTCCGTAATTCGGAGCTTTCTGGATATCGGGTTTCAGGATAAGGGATCCTATACCTGTATATATACACCTGTACAATGAAATGCAATCCAAAAACTCCAGAGAAAAACTCAATGGAAACATTTCCTTGGGAGTATTAAGTAAGGGCTGTGATTGACAGGCAGTCTAAAGGGGGCTCTGTTTGTTTTTACACCTGATTTTATACAACCAAAACTTGCCTCCAAGCCTGGAATTCAAAAATAAGCACCTGCTTTGAGGCCACTGGAAACAACATCCAAGGGGTTGGTGAGCAACATATTGCTCGTGAGCCACTGGTTGGGATCACCAAAATGAGGGAATAGACAGGGGTAGAGAGAGTAATATTACAAAGTAGAAAGGGGGGTTAGAGACACCACTGCATGATTAAATGAAATACACCATATATATACTGTATATTTGAGTATGCTACTCTATACTCAATTGCAATTTGTCCCAGAACAGCATTGTCTACTTCATATTAAAAGTTAATTTAAATGTGAACTAAACTTTTAACCTGTATTTGTGCAGTACAAGCATTTTTGCTTCTGTTCAGATAACCAGATAGATAGGCATGTCACTGGAGCAAGGAGCTATTGTTTGTGTCAAGTTTGTAATTAGTGGCTCAATTCAAGTATTGATTTAAAGAAACGTCTTCATAAACAAATACTCCTCTAATCTCAGCTGTCCAAAAACTGCAAAAATGTCATGCATTATATGTGCAAAAAAGAGCACACTTTGATCATGTGGTGCCATGATGGCCCCAGCAAAAGATTAAAAGAATTGTGTTTTCCTGCCGAATTTCCACTAAAAAGACAATTAGCAGCAACATCGCAACACGCCAGCGAATTACCCTGTCACTGTCGAACATTCGCTGCAAACAATCGTAAATCTACTAATTTATCAAAGTGAGAACATTTGTTACCCTTTTCACCAAAATCTATTTTGACGGGTTCTGACTAGCAGATTAGGACAATGAAGCTACATCTTCAACATTATTTTGTCAGTGACATCATATCCTGTATTCCAAAAAAGTCATAAGCAAAAGTAAAAAAAAAAACACTGGCGTTTTGTCATATTTAAAACCGGATTATGTTTACAAGTTGTAAAATATCTTTATTTACACTTTTTTTTAACATATGACGCTGAATCTGTGTGTTCTGTCAAATGCCAAAGTGGCTGCTTATGTTGCCATAGACAGTCACTATTTATTGGGCTGCTTGGGCCTCTGTGTACTTAGAATGTCAGGGCCTATTGTGAATCCCAGTCTGGACCTGAGCTCATATCACATTTGTTTTAGGGTGGGCTCATGGCCTAGAAAAAAGAGGATGTCTGTTTTGCTTTTGCTTCCTTGGACATTTTTAATAAAAAGCGTCCACTTCACCAATTCATTCACCAACATCACTAATAAATACATACATTTGACCTTTATATACCCATTACAGAATTTAAATTAACGTTTCGCTAGGAAGAAAGTAACACTAGAGAAAATTCGTTATGAAATTGTGTGCCAACGAATCACAGCTGATGAAAGTAAGCCAACTTTTTTACTGAGGCGTAATTGTGCATTTTGATGACTACGCACATTCGTCACATGAATAACTTCTGACGCAGTTGTGCGAAGTCTGGTGAAAACTTCCGAAGTGAAAATTCCCATCCTTTTAATTTCTAAAAGATTTTGTTTTTAACTATTAATTAATTAAAAAATGCATGTATTAAACAACTCTTTTACACCTATCCCGCTCTGGTACATTTGGGAACACTGTGACACGAGACAAAAAAAAAAAATCCAAAAATCCAAAACATAATTTGTATACCATCGTGACTTAAATCAAAAAATTAAACCCTGTCCTTATGCTTCCTAACCCAAATCATCAGGGTAGTCCAGAATGGACCTCTTGCTTTTTTGAAAGCAACCCTTACTATGTCCTTTTACCTACTTGCTAGATATACCCAGTTACACCTCCACACAGCCCAAACTCCATATAAATCAGCCCAAACACCATATAAATCAGCCCAAACACCATATAAATCAGCCCAAGCCTTCTATAATTTATAGGATACAAAATAGTAGTAAGTGTCAGCCAATGTTGTGCACAGAGCGGCTCAAATATCCGAAATGCTCTAGGTCAGCAGAACTGGAATAAAAGATATATACCTACACACACACACACACACACATACAGTATATATGAATTGATGCATTAAAGGCAATTTAGACTTTGCAGCTTGTGTGTTTTTAATTTCATAGTGTTGTTTGTGCCCTCCAGTCATGGCATGGTTAAGTTGCAGGTTACACTTCAGAAATGAGGGCATTTTTTTCCCTTTGCCTGATCAAGGTCAAATCTCTATTAAAATGCCCTTAGGTTCTCATTCTAGAGAAATGAACTGGTAATACATTTGGCAAGTTAATCTGTGGATTGCCTTCTCACATAAGACCAGCTGTTACGCTTCTAAGTACAAGCAGTATTTACCTCTAATAATGAAATGACTAAATAAAATGCAACGGGGGGGGGGATCCTACATAGTTTCCATCTCCTGAAGTATAATTACAGATTCAATAATCTGATTTGTCACAACTGTCAGAAACAAGGAGATCATCTGGAGCCCATATGAAAAAAAATTATACAGTTTACCTACTCCAGTTTAGTCTTTACCAGTATGCGTCAGGGTTAGATGCAAATGTAGCACGAGGGTTATTGATGTAAATCTCAGAAAATTATTACTTTAATTCACAACCCCCCATACCATTTAAATCAGCAGAAGAAACAATAGGAAAGGTCCAGTTACCAAGCTATCAGCAACTAAGAATTTATTTTCTGTCTCTAGTGCTTTGCTCTTGTTATGAATCCCCCAAGTTCAGTGCGTGTGCTTGCTACTTTGTATGTGCTTCAAGTAAACACAACATTCTACAGTGTACAGTTGACCTACCCTGGTCACGCTCAGTTATACCACCCCAGCCTTCTGAAACAATGATCACTTCTTTATAAGTGTGGCTTTTATAGGGACAGTTGGGAGGTACATATAAAGTATTGGCTATTGCTGTCTCAAGGTAGATATAAGCTTGGCAGCAATTGAAACCTTTGCAAAAGTGAGCCACAGAGTAAATAGACGCACGACTCCTCAATCCTATAATGTTTTGCCATGGCTGAATCCAAGTGAACATATCAGAGACCATAGTTGATGTGTAATTTGTGAAGAAAGGTTATGCAGAGAATTGAAAAAACTATGATGGAAATGGAGTAAGCAGTAAGCAATATTTCAAGTATAGCCCACATTCATAGTCACCAACGCAGTCTTGGGCTCTGGGTGTACAGCCGCAAAGTTGTCCCTAGGGAAGGCAGATGTCACTGGGCATGGCCAGAACTAGGGGTAGGCAGACGAGGCACATGCCTAGGGCACATCAGGTGATCACCTATCCCCTAGTCCAACCTCTTATCCTGCTCACCATCCGCAGGCATGTCTTGCACCTCTATCCATCGCTCCTCCTAAATATGTGTGTGTGCGGTTATTTGTGCATGCGCACGTTTGTGGTGTTGCCTAGGGCAGCTGGCCTGGCCCGGCTTTGCCATTGTAAAAAAGCCAACATTCAAGATCAAAGCAGAGAAGGTGCTTTTATTCAGTAGAACTGCCTAACATATTTTAGAGATCCTGCTAAACTAAAGTTCCTTTACTTCTTTGATCTGAAGTGCTGACTTCTCTAAAAAAATGGAATCTGCCTTCCTAATGACCAGTTCATATAGTGAAGGCAAAGAGCCAGTGAGAAAATTACATAACTTTAGTTTGCTGTTAGTCCCGGCTGCTCCAAATCTATATAGAGCTGTCTTTTTTCCTCTAGAACTTAAGTGCAACTATTTATAATTATGACACTACTATTTGACTACTCCTACTACTATTTACTTTACAGTGCTACGCAATATGTTGGCGCTATATAAATACATGTTAATAATAATAAAAATAATAATAACTATTGACTACTACTCTATTTGATAGAGCTCTTAAACAACAATAACAATTACTCCAAGAATAATCTATTTCTGTGAGAACTATTACAAAACATCAGATCCATATTTAGCATACACACATATATATATATATATATATATATATATATATATATATATATATATATATATATATATATATATATATATATATATATATATATATATATATATATATATATAAATTCCCCCATGCAGTAAACATAGTCCATCTTAGGATATGTGGGAAGAGAATTCCATTGAGTGGGAGAGGAAGACATGCACATGTGCACATCCTTCACTGATAAAGAAAAGCAAAGAATCTGTTAGATAATGCGGGTCATATCTCAGGGCAAAGTTCCCAGCTCTCAGGCACAAGAGCCTAAGTGCATGAAGGCATCTGAGCAGTGACTCCTCTTATGACAATATCAATGAGATATTCCTACCTCTTGTTCCTCCCTGTTATTAAACTATCAGTATTAGGCAGACTCAAAGTCCTTTCCAAAGTTGTTATTAACCCAACCACTGGCTGAGGTGCTGTAACACATTGCAAAGCTGTTATTCATACGAGGAATGGCACCACAACCACAATGCTATTATTGTCTACTAAAGAGGCCAAGTGGCCTGGAGTGCACTTCAAAGACAGTTTTATATAACACTTATGAGGAAGGGGTTAAAATAGAACAAAGCAAGCTGGTTATATAGTGTCTGTATCTGTAGAACAGTCGCTTGAAAGAGAACTTTCACTAGAGCTGATTTTGCATAGTACTAAGCTGCTTGACCCATGTGCCTGGCTGCTGCTGAGGGAGCCTAATACACTTATAAGATAATGCATCCCACTACCAGGAACACTTCTTTTCAAAGGTCCATGGACCTGTGAGGAACACGTGAACAAAGTCTGCCTGATGTTTCCTGGATTCACAAATGATCACTGTTATGTAAATCTGTTACATTAAATTACTTATTTTTATTATTTTTTATGGTTAAAAATGAAGAGATTGTGCCATCTTCAATCCAAGCACAAGAAATTTAAAGGAGAAACAACCCCTTAATAAAAAAAACCCTATCCCCCTACCTCCATAGGACCCCCAGCCTAGCTGCCCCCCTGGGCAAATGCTCCTAACTCTTTACCCCTCAGTGCAAACCCTGTACAGCGGAGTTCACGGGAACCATCTTCAGACGATTCGGTAATCTTCAGAATGAGACCGGCTCTTCTGAATAAGACTGGCGATTCGGCAATGTTCCTGAGTCTCGGCGCATGCGGAGTTGTCGCAAAACAGAAAATTGCTCCAACTGCGCATGCGCCATTTTGACTGTCTCATTCAGAAGATTTCCAAAGAGAAGAAGATGGGGCCCGTGAACTCCGCTGGACAGAATCTGCACAGAGGGGTAAGTAATAAAGAGTTAGCATTTGCCTGGGGGGGGGCAGCTAGGCTGGGGGGAAGAGGAATGGGGTCGGATTTTTTTATATGGGCTACAAAAAAAGCTAGATAAAGGTATTCTGTCATGGGCAATTTTTTTTTCAAAACGCATCAGTTAATAGTGCTGCTGCAGTATAATTCTGCACATGGGGCTAGACATGTTGCTAGTTTCCCAGATGCCCTCAGTCATGTGACTTGTGCTCTGATAAACTTCCGTCTCTCTTTACGGTTGCACTGCAAGTTGGAGAGATGGCTGCCTACACACCAATATTAAAGCGGAAAAAATTACATTTGTTACAAAGTTACATAGTTAAGTTGGGTTGAAAAAAGACCAAAGTCTATGAAGTTAAGCCCCTCCAAATGAAACCCAGCTTCCACTCACACACTCACACTAAACCTTCCATACACTCACACAAACTATACATTCCAGTATCTATACTAATTGTAGAATTTAGTATCACAATAGCCTTTGGTATTATGCTTATCCAAGAAAACATCCAAGCCCCTCTTAAAAGCATTAACTGAATCAGCCATCCCAACATCATCTAGCAGTGCATCCCACAACCTCACTGTCCTCACTGTGAAGAACCACCTATGAAATTCTTTTCCTCTAGTCTAAATGGGTGGCCTCTGGTGCAGTGATACGCTTTATTGGAAAAAACTTCCCCTGCTATTTGTCTATAATGTCTTCTAATGTACTTGTAAAGTGTAATTATGTCCCCTCTTAAGTGCCTTTTTTCAAGAGAAAACAAACCCAACCTTGACAGTCTGCACTCATAATTTAAGTCTTCCATCCCTCTAACCAGTTTAGTTGCATGTTTATGCTCTTCATTAATATCCTTCTTAAAGACTGGAGCCCAAAACTGCACTGCATACTCCAGCTGAGGCCTTACCAGGGACCTATAAAGAGGCAAAATTATGGTTTCATCCCTCGAGTTAATGCATTTTTTTATGCAATACAGTACCTTATTTGCTTTAGTAGCCAGAAAATGACAATGCCTGCAGTTAGACAACTTTCCCCAGATCCTTCTCAATTAAGGAAACCCCAACACACTGCCATTTAGTGTATAACTTGCATTTTTATTATTTTTGCCAAAGTGCATAACCTTGCATTTATCAACATTGAACCTCATTTTCCAGTTTGCTGCCCAGTTTTCCAGTTTAGACAAAACACTCTGCAAAGTGGAAGCATCCTGCATGGAACCTATAGTTCTGCACAATTTAGTATCATCTGCAAAAATAGAAACAGTACTTTCAATGCCCACCTCCAGGTCATTAATAAACAAGTTGAAAAGCAAGGGACCTAGTATAGAGCCCTGCGGTACTCCACTAACAACACATCATCAATTAGAAAAATGTTCCATTTTCCACCACTCTGAAAGGGTCCCAAAAATTAAAGCTGTCTGCCTGATATCCCTCATATATATTATAGATTACTAGAACAAACCAGCCCTTCAAAGTTCACCAGAGGAGAAGAATGAACCTTGGTGAACCAATTCACCAGAGGAGGAGAATGCACCTTGGTGAACCAATTAAGGTATATAGTACTACAGATATGGGATCTCTTATCCAGAAACCCAGTATCCAGGAGGATCTGGATTATGGGAAGGAATACTCTGATAGAGTACATTTCTTTGTAATAATAAAACAGCACCTTTCACTGGATCATAACTAAGTTGCATAGATCCATATTAGTGGCAAAATAATCAGTTTTGGTTTATTTAACATTTAAGTGCTTCTAAAAAGACTGAAGGTATGTTTATCCAAACCACAGATCCTAATCATTCCAGGCACTAGATTCCACGCCTGTATTTGATTTTTGGCAGACAAGCCAGGGTTATTTTAACTTTAGACTTCTGCCTAAATAGTGTAAATGTTGCTGAACATTGCTGTTCCAAAACTAATGGTTTTTCGTAAATTTATACCAATAACTTATATTTATAATCCCTCCCATAGAAACGCAGGGCACAATACATTTGACCCAGTGGGACAATTGGTGTGCTTAAAGGAAAACTATACCCCCAAAATGAACACTTAAGCAACAGATAGTTTATATCAAATTGAATGACATATTAAAGAATCTTACCAAACTGGAATATATATTTACATAAATCTTGCCCTTTTACATCTCTTGCCTTGAGCCACCATTTCGTGACTCTATCTGTGCTGCCTCAGAGATCACCTGACCAGAAATACTACAACACTAACTGTAACAGGAAGAAGTGAGGAAGCAAAAGGCAGAACTCTGTCTGTTAATTGGCTCATGTGACCTTACATGTGGTTTGTATGTGTGCACAGTGAATCTTACGATCTCAGGGGGCGGCCCTTATTTTTTAAAATGGCAATTTTCTATTTATGATTACCCAATAGCACATACTACTAAAAAATTATATTATTATGATAATGGTTCATTTACATGAAGCAGGGTTTTACACATGAGCTGTTTTACTCAGTATCTTTTAATAGAGACCTACATTGTTTGGGGGGTATAGTTTTCCTTTAAAAAGGCATCGGATATTGTATGATGCACAAGGCCAACAGTAACTAGAAATACCAAAAGGAATCTGCTCTTGGTTTCAACAAGATGGTTACCGTTGTTACACTAATCCCTGACCTACTTAAAATGAGTTTGTTTAAAACATCCATTGATTCAGACAGCTACTTACATCTCTGTCACTAAATATAAGATAGCAAACATAGGGGCATCATTTACCAACAGAATACACTAACAGGCAAATTCCTTAAAGGATGCCGTTGTCCTGTTTACTTTGTGGAAATAAGAGAAAGTTTTATTTAGAGAGACAAAGAACCATGTATTTGTCTTTTAAGGAGTGCTTGCTCACTGTCTTTGTTTACAGAGGGCTGTTTGCACAAACAAAGAACAATCAGGTACTAAAGTAAAGAGGATTTTGTAGCCTGTGCAGCTAGTGCATGCCACATCAACCAAATGTGTGCCTCCATCTTGCTTAAGCAACAAGTAAATGTAGTTTGAGCATCCCAGCTGAAATTGGCTATGTCAATAGTAAGGACATTTGGAGACTTTCGCCATTTTAACAAAAAAAAAAGAAAGAAAAAACTAGAACACTTGCACCTGTGTGCCCTGGAGCTTATGCCAAGCACTATATGCATAAGAGCAGGCACAACTGGCTAATAAGGCTGGACCACATATAGGCAAAGTATACATTAGTAAATAGTTTAGGTTAATTTTGCTCCCCTTTTTGCGCCCATTGATATTCCTAGTGAATGTATATGAGCAATATTCCAAAAGTTATGCAAGCTCTCGACCGTTCTAATAGTTCTATCATTTTTATTATTATACAGTATATATATTCATTGTAAACATGCAAAGCATTTTTAAAGCAAATATTGCAAGAAATTTCCATTCAAACACTATTAGTTTTTAGGGTATAAAGAGCACACCCAGGTGTGTTTTTTTCAGCCCATGCCAGCAAATTATCTATTTACATAGCACATTCTCGCCTATATTTTATATATTCTGCAGCTTCATGCGAAACAAATTTAGAGGTGCACTATATAAAAAATTAGGCTCCAAAAAATATATGTTATTCAAAGATGCTGCGCAGAAAAATGATTTTTTTAACTATTTTTTATCTAAATAGGTGACTTTGTTACAACTACCAAAGTAGCCAAACAAACAAATCATTCAGTTTAATGTTCCAATAAAGTTTTAAGCAAGAAAAGTAAAAAAAAAAATAAAAGCAGCCTTGATCAGCAGTGCAATACATTAGTTGTGATTTATGAGGAATTTTACAAGGTATTTCCTTTAGAAGCCAATGTCTCATATCATAAAAACCTTTTACACTGGCATATTACCCTCATAAACTGCATTATGGGCCACAGAATTATGAGGGAGGACTGTTTTTGAAGTTTAAATCCTCCAGATATTCTTAAATAATTGCTTATGAACAAGCACACAATAAACCTTATCATGGTGCGGCACAATCACAAAAATGATGTTTTATTTAGTCATCAGAGCCTGATATATTGGCCTTTACATAAAGAAAGTCAGGGTGTCATCCATGTAGCTGTCCCTTTCCCAGGCAATAAACTGTAGTGTGTAAACTATGAAACTCAGGCTATTAGTGAATCTGAAACATTACCTGTACAGTAATATCATACACAAGACAAAATGTAGTCAGGAATTCTTTTTTTAGTTTAAGGGCAAATTAGTCTTGTTGCCCTTATGCTGGTGGGTAAAAACACATTCAGATTGTAAGCCAGTCCAGTAATAATATAACTAAACGTTAGAGAAGAGGGTGCACACCCTTAAAAATATGATGTGAGGAGGCTCCCCATGTGGGCCTCCAAATCTAATGTAACTAATCAAGAAAGGATGGCATACAAAAAATTATATAATATATTTATCACATAAGGGAAAAAAAGAAAAATTTACAAAAAATATAAAAATCAAAAGTGAGCCCAATGCGTTTCAACCATATTGGTCTTCCTCAGGGGCACAAATAATAGAAAAACAAAAAAACCCTGCTTTTTTTCTTTTTGTTTTTCTGTTATTTGTGCCCCTGAAGAAGACCAATACAGTATGGTCGAAACCCATTGGGCTCACTTTTGCTTTATAGTAAATGATAGCATTGGTATGTGCATTGCCATCTTAGAGATCTTCTATGGGTTGGAGGTCCAGCAGAACTGCTTTGTGTTGATTTGAAGTTGGCAACATATGGTCCATATGTCTTTCAGTCTTACAGCAGCTACAAACTGCTTTACCAATGTCGCTTGTAAAGCTCAGAACAAAGATGTGTATCCGGCCATTTATTACCAGGTGCAAGTTTCAGCTTAATTTTAGCTACCAATAACAACCAATCAAAAGGAACTTTTTAAATGTGTGTTCTTCAAGAGTCATACAGTTGCTATAGGTCAATAGACCTGGGATACAATTTGTTCTATTTATTATAAGACCCCAGAAGACAGGTTAAGAATCTTACATTTCTGAGCTTTCTGGATAAGAGATCCTATATCAACTAAATATAAACGAAAGTGACTGGCATGAAGGTTTACTGAAACTGGATTGTTAAATACTAATATCTATCCCCTGGTGATACTGATAAGCCCCAACATACTATATGTATGTATTTATCTCTGCTCAGAAGGGTGAGTGCTTGGATCCAAGCTCTCTAATCCCACAATCTGATTTCTCCCCATGAGAAGAGAAACCTTCTGCACATCAATAGGTTTCCTGCATTTGTATATTAATGTACACATCAACTGTAACCATTTCAGACTAGCAGATCTGAAAATGTGAAGATTCCCCTGCTACAAAATATTTTGCTTCTTTGAGTTTAACATACATCATAAAAAATACCATAGTATCTTGATGAAAGTCAGGAACTATTATTGCTGTGGCAAGAGAAACCAATTTGACTAGGTCTAGAAGATTACCGGTTCCTAACTAGGAACTACTGTGTGTCTCACTCATTTGTCAGTTTCTTCCCCAGTTCATACATCATAGGAAAATAATAACATAACACCTTTTGCCAATGTAGCTGTACTTATTAAACATAACACTTTTATATACTGGCAATCTGTACTGTAATGTTACAGTCCCTTTAAATGTCTTTGAAGCTTTATAGATCCACTTTATATGATTTTCGTGAACTCATAAAAGACAGCTAGGTTTCACTTAGTAAAATCTAAAGGAGTACATGCCTGAGGCTGCCTTGGAAAGGAGCTAACACCTGTAAAATGCGGTTAATGCTTAAAAAAAAAAGAATCTGTTTTGTTTTGCGGGAACTGCGAACTAGGCAGCATTGAGGGTTCCCTGTTTTGACAAACAGCTGGAAAGGATCACCTTTACAGTCTTCTGACACACAGAATTACAGATATCCATTTATACGGTTCTGTTTTCTGGCTTCTCTAGTGTGGTCAGAATACTGCTTGCTTTGAAATTCACGGCTCCTAAAATAGTTGGTGGTTGGAATTTAAACTTTCTGTAAAGTAAGCAAAAAATGTGCCGCCTACATAATAATTTACACGTACAGTTATATGACAATTTGAACGGAATATGCAGCTTATCGCAAGTGTACAACCACATCAGATTGTAAGCGTCAATCCTATTGAGAGCGGTTCCAATAGTAGTCAGCATTTTATTAGGCAAGAGCAACACTATAAAAGGAGCAGGCCATGCGATCGCAATGCAGTTGGGCAATACACAAGGCAGCTGACAACTCAGCTTCATGCAAATAAAGTTATTGCGCTGTTTGATCACAGCTGGTAAAGCCATTTTGGAGAAAAAACTGATTTGCCATACCATTGTGGCTTTGTGTGCTAAAGTAAAATTGACACGCAACACAAATAATTCATGTTGGCTACCCTGTCATCACACACCAAGGCAAAGATGAAATGTCTCACTGGACACACTGTCAAGCAAACAAGGTCCAAGGCAGAGATGTATTTACCTTAAAGAGACTCGAGGGCCTGTGCCTAGGGTAGCAGCTTTAAAGGGGCAGCCCCCAGATGCCTATATGGTAAATAAAATTAACAACCCACCACCCCCTTTTCCCCTGCCACCAGATACTTTCCCTTAAAATTCGACAGCAAAGGTGGGGGTTAGGGTGTACTCAGTGCTGAAGGAGCAGAAGTGATATCACAATGAATGATGTCACTGTGTATGCACAGACAGGTGCAAAGAGGTCCAGTGTCACTCTAAGCTGATCCAAGGATGAGATCTATTATCCACAAACATGGAATGTTCTGGATTTCAAAAAATTTTCATTTTTTTCCTCTGTAACACAACGACTTGTGCTTGGATGGTCCATGTTGGACAATCCATGTTGGTGGCACAAGAATTCTTTTGCATCATTAATCATAAAATATATGATTATATATATGAAGCTCCAGTTTCCACAAAACTCCTGGTCCCATGCAACCCAAATAATAGATTCCATACCTGTTAGAGCTTGTCTTTCATAAGCCACATCACCCATGCTATGAAGATTCTAAAAAATCCAGTCTGAAGTCACCAGGGCAGTTCCTCCATATTGTATAGAAGAGATGGGTTTGTGAATCGTAACACAGATAAATGCTTATTACCCTTATCTGAACATGTTTATGGAAAAAGGTCATTTATATTTTTAAGGCCTTAAAATATACATTAGTGACAGAGTGGCAGAGAGAATAGATTTTGTTAAAAATGCCTAAAAATAGTTTATTTAGCAGACCTCATTGTGATGAAATATTTAAATATTGTGTATAAGAAGTGACATTTTGCATTTCTGCAGTCCAAAGCTGCTTATTTACTGAATTTAAAGAGAAAGGTAAATTGAACTTTGACAAAAACTAGCTTTTAATATTTCAAATATTTTATTATTTCACCCTTTTTTTACATCATTTTTTACAAGATTTTGCATTAATAAGCTTTTAATTACAGATATTAGCCAATAGAAATGTCAAAGGGAGCATAATTCTATTTTTGGACCCAATCAGCTAATTATTTTCAACAATTTTAACATTTGTACATAAAGTGTACATTAAATTAAAATCACATTTGCCTGTCCCTGTCTACACTTCGGGTTATGACTCTTGAAACAATCAGATACTGCCTTAAATGGCAATTGCATTTACAAGAAATGCAAAAACCTTTAAAAATGTGTAATTAATAAAAATAAAGTAAATTATATTTTATATTATATATCCATGGAAAGTTCAGATAGGGCTGCACTTGCTAGTACTGGTATTATGTGGGTATTATTATCCAGAAAGTTCCGGATTACAGAAAGGCTATCTCCCATAGACTCCATTTAAATCAATTTTTTTAAATTATTTTGTTCATCCCTTGTACTTGATCCAAACTAAGATATAATTAATCCTTACGGGAGGTAAAACAATCCTATTAGGTTTAATGAATATTTAACTGTTTTCTTAGTAGATAAGGTATGGAGATCCAAATTACAGAAATATCCCTTATCCAGAAAGCCCCAGGTGCCATACATGTATACAATTATGTACAACAAAAGCACAGCAGAAGATTAGTATCCCAAAATTTGCACCAACTCTTGTGTGCATTCAAATAAAGATTGAATTTATTTTCCACCTGTTCAAAGGATTGCATTTGGCTTGTTCCTTTCTTTTTTGGCTGTTAGGTAGTGAACCTGGACAGTGCGGCCCAACTAGACCACCCTGGAAATAAACATTGATGATAAGTAGTATCTAGCACTGACCTGAGTTGCTGGTCTGTGTATATTGTATACATTGGTTTGGCTCAATGAAAAATATTGATGCATTACAAATAATCCATAAGAGAAGATGACTTAATCTATCAATGGTTTATAAGGGAATATACATAATGGACTAGACTGACTGAAACCAAGTCAATTCATACAGTTTTATCAGCACTTTGGCTCCAGACAGAGCACCAACATATTAGCCGACTTTCTCATTTTCTGGAGAGGCCACTTTCTCCAGTGACCTGTCATTTTGTGCTCCTCAGTGCTTTATCTTAAGCCACATATATCTCTGAACTCTCCGGGTGACCTCACTAGCTTCTTTGGTCTCAGCTATCATGTCTATGCTGTTGACACAAAACTATTCTTATCTGCACCCAATGTTAGACTGACAGTTCAGTAACATTGCTGCATTCAATGATAACATTAACCTTAAACCCATAGAAACACGTGCGCATCTACAGGCAAGGGCACACAAACAGATTCGGAGATAGAGAGTAGTCAGTACAAAAGTATATAGATTGTGCCCATTTTGTGACACCGACTTAGTTCATTTCAGCATCCAATGATTAGGAATATACTATTTGTTTTATATGAAAATTTCTAACATTTTGTTATTGTGCCTTGTACCCTGCTCAGCAATATATAAATTACATTTGACAAACATAAAATTCCTAAAGTAAACTAAACTGACCTTTTTTTGAAAAGCTTTTACATAACTGGAGCAAGGGAACTCACCAACCAACTTGTAAACATTGAGTAACCATGCATACCCTTTCTTTTATGATTTCTATACTTATGGAGGCTTTATTAAGATAGAGATTATGGGGGCCACATTTATTTGTAAGAAAAAGACACAACATATAATAGCTTCAAGCACCTAAATTCCATTGCATACCAATAACAATATTAGCCAATATGACTTTTGCAGAAACACTTTTACAATCGGTCCAACTTTAAGATGTTTGTTAACTGGCAATGTGAGCATACCAAGGTCACCAGCCTTCCTTGTTCTCAAGATAAGTAAATACTCTGGGTTCAGTGCCGAGTCTTAAACCATAAAACCGCCTGGAAACCCCATACCATTAGGGAGGTATTTAAATAGACAAGAGAATATGCACCCTCTTGACCATACACTTTTCCTTTTATCATGATTCCCTTTTTCGGAAGCCCCTCCAAGAGCCTTGCCTTCAACCTCCCATCCCGAGATACTGTCACCCTCAGCTTGGCTAGGCCTCTTCTGGGGGGGTGGATGGGGTTTCTTCTATCCCCACACTGCTAGCTACCTTCTCTAGATTCCCCTGTTCTATTTCTACCAACACCCCTGTCTCTTCATGGATTTTCTACACCCCTCCATTGGTCGGCTCAGTCCTACATAGTAATCACTTTTATAGACACACCATGAGGGCTGCCTTTTATGCAAGAAATACATTTTTTAATGTGAAATAATAACGTTTTAGTGAAATATTAATCCTGTTGTTCTACACTGTCACTATGGCTACTGGGATCTTTGTGGCAGTCCAGTGATATTTTGTAGAGAAGTGAGTAATAGACCAGCATGGCCCATCTTCATCCCCCACATTAGAGTCCTGTCCATCAGGATACCAAGAAAAAACAACCGGCAAGCCCAAGTGTCAATGGAGCCTCCTGATCTCCTAGCAATTTCAAAACCCATTGCTGTATGATATCAAATGGAGAAACTGCAGGAAAGACATATACTTATATATAAAAAGAAGAGACTGAGAGAAAAAAGAAGGCCAATGGAAAAAGTAGGAAAACAATTTAAAGAGTTGGGCAGTGGTATTATTTTCTGGTGGCTGCCTGGCACCTAAGCCCAACGTAGTCCTGCGCTGACCAGTTTGCTGGACCGTCTTTAATTTTTGGCATCCACAAATCCTTTAGCAAGGCTGGATTTAATCACAAATATGTCCAGCATAATAAGCCCTTGCCTGCAGCAACAGATACAGTTTTCCTAAGTGACACGAACAGCAGACCCATGTGGCTGCCCCCCCAGACCACAATCCCACTTTCAAGATGTTAATAAGCACCCCATAAAAGCCATATCAATCTAGTCCTGATTAATATAGATTATAGATAATGGTTTCTGCATGTTAGGAAAAAATTCATGAAAATGCAAAGATCTAAACACTAAATATAGTACGCTAATTTTAGCATTTTTTGTAAATTTTGGACAGCATGCAGCATTTATTTTGTAGAACTGAAAACAATGATACACTGAAATAATAAGATGATAGCTTGTTTTTAAGATATTTGTCAGGATATCTTTTTCCTGTTGCTCTTGGAGTTTTAGCTTGCTATTGCGACTGTTATAGGTCCCCACTATGACCTGATCACTGGGTCAGGATCTAGGTATTCATATCAGCAAGAATTGGATCCCTGTAGTTGAGTTGAATTATGTTACTACATTGTTGCTTATTTTCCACTGATTAACTGGATAATAGTAATATGCAGCCCTTGCCTTTCCCTATCATACCTAGACAAACAGACAGACAGGTTAGAGACGTACATTGCATTATACACTGTACATGGAAAACAAAGCAGTGGCATAGCTAGGGGCTTGTGGACAAATTTATTTTGCTCAAAATAAGATACTGCACATTTTTTACTCATCTCTATTCCACCAGTCACCCATGTTCCCAAAATTACCAGTTTCTTAATACCCCCAGCATGATTCCATGGGGAAAAACTCCCATTGTTGCTTAAGGGAATAATATGAAAGCAACACCAAGGTGATTTCTCACTGGAATCACATGAAAAATCACCCTGGATCCTATTTTCATGTGACTGCCTTGGCAGCAATTTGAGCATGGAAAAAAACATAAGGGGGAATATGTACAAAATCACTATCACTTAGCAATAGTATAGTTTTTGAGTAGAGAGCTTATTAATTACAGCGTTCCTGTTTTAATAATTCTTAATATTTTTACATTTCGATTTATTAATGTTCTAAAATGCCAAGAGTGCATATCCTTTGTAAACTATTGCCATATGCCTTTATACACATTAGCAGTTATCTCTTTAATACATTACAGTACTTTTCAGATCTATTAAGTCCACGTGTGCAAATAACTTGTGTCACCACTATATAAATAGAGACCTGCAAATCATACATTATATATGCCACTACGCATTTATTTATGTCTGTGGATCAGCACAAAGCCGTTTTTTTCCTTCTGTTTTGGGTAGAGGAAAAGGTGGGATGAGCCATTTTGTTTTGATTGCCTATGACAATGTTATTATAGTTTATTTGAAATTGTTACCGAAATAATAAGAAAAAAGAAACCAGGAGGAACTTAAATCAACATTCTGTATTAATATTTAGTGCCAGAGAACATTTCTTTTTTCTTTTTGCCATTAACATCAAACAGTCGGGAAGCTGGATAATTTGACAGAGATAGAGTTGTTTAAAACATGATTGGGGCTGGGTAGAGAGATAAATCCTAAGCAGCTCTGTCCTGAAAGTCTTTATACCAGAAAACAGATGCCTCTAAAATGCAGGTAGAATCAATACTTTATTACTATCAGGAATTACACTGAATTAACTACCAAACCAAATGCAGAGTATAGTTGTGTTTGACTACACTTAGATGGCCTTTATGTTTCACTAGCATGTTTACACTAAGATTCAAAATTTACAGCACACAAATAAGAGAGCCACTCAGGCCTAGTATAAAACACTAGTAATATGGCAGCCATGGACACACAGTATTAAGAGATAAATCTATATTTATTTTCCAAGCATCTGTGCTATCACTTTTTCAATATTTCCTAAACAGCCATTGTCTTTCTGGGTTGCAATCCACAAGATCATTATCACTACCCATGTGGTCCAGAAACGAGGGGCCTGACAGGCTTGCAGAAAGGGACCATGGGGATATATGGCCCATTTCTTTGGATAGCACACATGACATCACACCTTCACATTAAATAAACTGTTTATGCAATGGGAAGTCAATGTTTCAAAAACATAATAAATGTGCATAATTAAAGGAGAAGGAAAGTCAAAATCCCTTAGGGTTGCCAAAAGTTAGGCACCTCCAAGTGATTGTAATCACTTACCTGATAACCCAAGTTAGTGTCTGCCCGCGGCCCAGTGAGCACCATGTAGTGATCCTCTTCTTACACTTCTTAATTCTTTCAAATATAGAGGACCGCTCTCTGGTGTTTGCTGGAGGAACCCTGGGCCCGGGGGAGTTTAATTCTGATAGGAGCAGTGGCCCAAGTATCAGGTAAGGGAATATAATCACTATCAGGTTCCTAACTGTGCAGTGTTTTGCAGTGGATTATGGGGGGGGGGAACACTGCATTGCATGAAAAAATAAAATCACACAAAATCAAACAAGCATTCATTTTAGCACAATGAACTTACATTCATAAATGAGCCAGCCCTTTGCTCCTGTCTCCATAGTTTGCCAGACTACAGAAACAAGCATCAGCTCTTCTCCAGATAAGACTTTAGCTCCCACAATGCCTTGCATGCTTCTGTAATTCTCCTTCTTTTGGGGGCAGAACATGAATTGATGTAAACAACTTCTCTGAGAACTATTGCAATTTAGATTAATGTTCTATTTTTGTCATTTTCTGGAATTTGCATTTTTAAGCTGCAACATCAAGCTACATGGCACACCTGAGTTGTAAATTACAAAACTGCAAAAATGTACATTGCAAAAGTGCTCGGAGGAGTAATATTAATATATATTAATATAATATACTTCTGGTGTAGACTATTTATTCACAGGACATGCAAGGCATTGTGGGAACTGGAGTCTTGGCTGGAGGAAAGCTTACTAGCGAAACAATGTTTCAATGTAAGCCAGGAATAGCAGAGGAAGGAATAAGAACAGACAGATAGCGACTGCTTTCAATAACAATAACAAATAACTTTCAAATCACTAAACTATTACATTTATATTAGAAAGCTGATTAGAAAAAATGCTCTCTGGATTGGCATCCCCTTTAAAACTTTTACATATACATATAGAAATGCTACCAATTTCTTTTATCAGACTACTTTTTAAAGAACTCATATTCTTTAAACATGGGTCCCTGAGGTTTGCTGTGCATTGTACTGTATATTTCAGATGGCTAAGGAAGCTGGGAGATGTAGTGCTGAATGTGACTGGGATTTTGCTGCGGTACAGCATGTAGTATTGTTTTATTCCTGCTAGCATATTGTATCCAGTGTCGGACTGGCCCACAGGGATACCAGGAAAACTGCCGGTGGGCCCAGGTGTCAGTGAGCCATTATGCTTCTAAACATTTGACCTATTTCATGGCTATTCCCTATTTCTATGAGAACAAATGGGGCTAAATAGATGGAACAATAGATTATAGTATGTAAAGAAATGAGAATAGAAGAATAGAGGTTGAGTGAGGAGAAGAAAAATAATACTGAGGGTGGGCCCCTGGTCTAAGGTTTTTTGGTGGGCCCCTGGTGTCCCAGTCCAACACTGACTGTATCACATACACATTTAGTGAAACAGATACACATTTTGGGGAACAGTTATACATCCTGCCAGGGCTGTTTACAAAGTGATAGGAAAAATATTCCCAGTTATTAGTCTCAGTAATGTAACATAACAGATAGTTTGCAAATCCTTTCAGGCTTTCTCCCCCTTGCTGGAAAGCTCATCATTTTTTATTTCAAAGTGGATTTAATAAAGAAAAGGAGTGCTGTTATAGTAATACGTGAGGCTTTGACATTAAGCAGTGCAACCCTGCCGAGTCGGCAAGTACAGGGTCTATAATCTGCAGTGATTTATAGAGGGCTCTTCCTTCATCTCTGCATTTGGGGAGGGCTAAAAAGTTTGGAGACAGGCTGGCGTCCCCCTTGCAATACACCGCCAACTCCTGCTGGCCAGTCTGCACGCTAAAACCTTTAACCAGTTTGCTACTGACATGAAATGGGACTCAATAAAAGCTGTCTTATTTCTAAATTTGGGACATTTAAAATATTTAAAAAAGTGATTTAGGTAATGGATATAGCGGGGGAGAGTTTGGGTCTGTCGTTAGCAGAAGAAGATGTAAGGCAGAATTAAGATCTTGCCAGCTGGGATTTGGCTCTGGGAATGAAAACACAAACATAATGATAGATGAGAAGGTAAAAAGCTTTATACGCAGCACTATCTGTAATGTACCGATATGATTCTGTCCACGTTATAGAAAAGTAAGTCTGACAGGAGAGCTAGTTTCGTTCCTAGTGATGAGCGAAAAATATTGACATGTACAGAATCCCAGCAAATTTCTGTGGTTCACCAGTGGTGAAAATTTTCACGAAACGAAACAAGCTGCCATGAAAAAAGTGCCCATAGAGTCGAATGTAGTTTGCTACAAAAAATGACGTGCAACAAAAACTGTTGCACGACAAAGTATGTGCGACAAAATTGCAAATTCTCCACTGTTTTGCAAATTTTTCGGAGAAGTGAAACAGGACAGATTCGCTCATCATTAGTCGTCACAGAAACTGGAAATACTTGATAATGAAGGGGGGGAGTAAGGGAGGGGGGAACTTAATTTTAAACTAAACTGTTAACAGAAAAATATGCACAATGCAAAGCATATTATTATGCACAATTAATACATTTTGCAAGCCCACTAAAGTATTTGGCGACTCATCTGTCAGTGAAAAAAAATGGATATTTGTGCCAGTGTTTATATAGAGACATCCAAATAATGCTGCTTTCGAGCAAGTCTCCAGCTAGCGCCATGCACTATTACAATGTAATAATCATTCCTAATTTTTAGTTTATATCCTCTTTGCAAATTTTATGACATGCTCTATAAATGCTATTATTATTTCAATAATAATAATGACATATTCTGCAGTGCTGTACAATAAATGGCTGTAGACATTAAACATACAAGAATACATACAAAAACAACCAATTACCAAAACAAGTGGTAATGCTACACATTAGAGATTGTTTTTAACCTTACAATCTTAGGTGATACAAAAATGCACTTTGTTGGTGATGTGGGTATCGTTTGGAATGTCTATCATTTGTATGGCTGTAACAACAAACCTGTACAGTGTTACCTGATGAGTGTAAATCTTTAGATATTTTCTATAAATAAGGAGTAGGGATAACGTCACGCAGATGTGAGATGTGGAGGTGTAAGTGCTTTTCCTTCCAAAAAAACTCACAGCGCATTTTTGGATGAACAAAACTTTCCCACCTACACTTTTGCATGGCATTTATGTCAATGGAAGCCATCAGGGACAGTCTAGGAGGTTCTCCAATTAATTTTCTGTCACTGAACTTGTAGAGCCTTATGTTAAATAAGAACAGTTTTTTTCCATTACATTTTGAAATTACACTCGATAATGTAAAGGGTAAAAGAAGTTTTACTGTCAAGACTACTTAGTAAAGGTCATCAAAATGCCACAAATGTCAGAACCCTATAACATGGGCTGACTTTCAGTTTTTCAGCATTAGTAACACAGTAGTAACATAGTAAGTTAGGTTGAATAAAGACAAACACCCATCAAGTTCAACCTTTTATGTCTATATATAACCTGCCTAACTGCTAGTTGATCCAGAAGAAGGCACATCTAGGCGTAATATCTAGGTATTGCACACTACCTTATTAAAATCTAGGTATTGCACATTTACCCTTCTTGTGCAGTATTTGAGTTGCAGTTTACTCTAAATAACACACATATTCCAAGTAAAAAAATATCATGAAACTCCCCTCCCACTTACAGAATCTGAGACCAACTAAGAAACCTCAATAACATTGCAGTCTACTCCAGAACTTCAAAGGTACAAAGGGGCACCTGACCGTGCATCTTCCAGCTCAACTGGAACACAAAGTCCGGGGAATTTCTCTTAAAGGTGTAATAATCACAAGACCCTGTCAGTGCAATTGAGCGACAGGCAATTATTGCTTGAAGAAACTCATGGTCATGTTGTACAGAGCCGGGCCAGGCCAGAGTAATGACTCATTTTTTTTCATTTTTGTTTACATACAGATGTATCTGTTCATAAAAAAAATACATACTGGTTCATTGGCTTCTGATGAGATAGGGACCTTAGACTGTAAGCTCCACTGGGGCAGGGACTGAATGACGTATAATCTGTGGAATGCACTGTGGATTAAGTCAGTGCTATATAAATAGAGAATTATAATAACAATAATGAAATACTAATAAAAATCTCATTAATAGGAACATTTCTGCCATGAGGCAAGATGAGAACTTTAACTCAAATGGCATTCTGGCAGGGGTGGAAAACATCTGCATGCTGGAGAAATTACAAGCTTTCCCTTGGAAACTTACTTACAGGGATAAGGTATTTTTTTGTTTTTGTAGAAAGGTCGGCTCTTACTAGCAAATGCCCATCTCCAACACCCAACAATCTTGAAAAAGAAGAGTGAAATGGTGTGTGGTGAATGGAGCATTCAGCAGCAAACTTGCACAAAAAATCCCTGCACATTAAAGAGGTTGTTGTGCCAAGAGCAAACATTTTTCCACATAAAATTCTAACAAAAGTATCAAGCTATCATACCATTACACCACCCATTGTACTCAGGCAGCCTTAAAGAGGCACTCCAACTGAACAACCAACACATTTGACTGCTCAGAGAAAAGCAATATTTATCAGCAATACACTTTAGATATCAAGGCATTGGAATGTAAATCACCCACCTTTTTAGAAAGTGTGATATTAATTTGCACTTCATCATAGTCAATTAGGTCTTTGCTCTAGGCTCCATGTGTCTTAATTAGATTTAGCTGTCAGAAAAGTAGATTCCCTTATCTCTTCTGTGTTTTTGGCATATTTTCCAAGTGAACTAAAAAAATGTTCACTGCATTACACCAACATTTACAAATTCCACACTGAGTGAAACCTTGTGCAAAGGGTACAGAAGGCTATGTATATCTATCTATCTATCTATCTATCTATCTATCTATCTATCTATCTATCTATTGATCTATCTATCTATTGATCTATCTATCCATCTATCCATCTATCTATCGTTTATCATCTATCTATCTATCTATCTATCATCTATCTATCTATCTATCTATCTATCTATCTATCTATCTATCTATCTATCTATCTATCTATCTATCTCTATCACCTTACTTTCCAAACTCAAACCATTTGACACCACAAATGGTTTATCTGTATGTTACTGCAGCCCTATAGGAAATAATGGATAGTCTATGTTCTATATTGTAACCTATTATCTAAAATACTTTGGGCTTGTGGTTTTCCAGAGTCTTTCTGTATTATAGAGTATTATGCTAAAGGTTATTAACAGTAAACCTTAAATACATGTTCTTGTTTTGCCACCAACATAAATGTATTTTAGTTTAGTTAAAATCATGTATAAAGTTTTTCTCCTATTTTTTTTCCCCAGCTTCTACACTGAAATAGGGTTAACAGCCTGACAGCAATGTAGAATCTACGTTCCCGGGTTATTTAAAAGTCAATGAGAAAAGTGCAGATCCCTGAGCTGTGTGATTGCGTGTCAGGGAAAAAGTGAAATCAACTTAGTTAAAAATGAAAAATGTTTTGTTTACATAGGACACAATGGGAAGCAGCATTGCTATAATTTGGAACTTTGTGCAAAACAGGTTCCCATATAATAGATCCCATACCTGCAATTTATAGTTCCATAGGAAACAGTAACATCTGCACTTATACCCAAGTCAACTGTGAAAATCAAACAGTTGCTTGTGTCACCGCCCTATATTTCTTTTGATGAGAAATTAAAAAAATATACTATACTTAAAAACGTACTATATTTCACATTAGTTTTCCATTAATGTTATGTAAAAGTAAAGGCAATGAGTCATTCTGCAAAGGCAGCTAGGCTAAAATGCTTATGTAAATGTCTTCCTATTACAGAAATCAGATCTATTATCCAGAAACATCTGAATTACAGGAAGACCATCTCCCATAGACTCAATTATAATAAACTAATTCACATTTTTAAAATGATTTCATTTTTTCTCTGTAATAATAATAATATATAATTAATCAGGATTAGGTAAGAGAGGGAGGAGAGAGAAGGGGTGGTGCAGAGAAGCAATGAGTTGATATAAGGAGGGGTAACGGGGAGTCGTACCTCTTTTGTGGGCAACAGCACAAGGAGCAGTATCCCACCCTTCCACACTTATCTGTTCTAATGGTTGCTTGTTTCATTGGAAGTGAATGCTTGCATGGTAGGAAGGGACTTGTATTCCCCTGTTTTGTGGAGTGCATTAACTATTGTTCATTATTGTTGATTAAATAAAAGCTGTGGCCTTTCACATCCATCCTGCACGCTGTGTAAGTTTGTTCAAAGTTTACAAGTATCAAAGAATGGGGTTAGAGGGGTATAATTTTCTAGGGGACGACCAGAGGCCCTGACACTGCCCTGGTCATAAACGGCATGCTGAAATTAGACTAGGACTTTATTGCCGCAATGCCAGTGATTTGCACTGATTTTCTGAATTTGTCCAAAGCATCATGCAAACAGGAAATGCTACAAAAACAGTAGATTCAATTACATGTAAGTGCACTATCCTTGATACATATTAAAAAAAAACTTGTATCCGGACACACAGGGAATGTTAGAAATATAACCTCTCTCATTACATATGAACTCATTACACACGAAAAGTTAATGCCCGTAGTATTACAATTAGTACAAGCAATAATAACGTTAGGGGTCATTTGCTAGCTATAAACTGTTTTTAGCTTTCTCCTTCTGTCATTTATATTATTGAATCTGCAGATGATTATTTCTCTTCTCTTGTGCAAAGCAGGCACATTTCGGGGGCATAAAAGGCCATGAAATTCCTCCAGTGTGGCTTATATAAGTGTCTGGAAATGCACCCTAGCCAAGGGTGTACCTTATTTTCCTCTATGGCCATCAGCAGGTTACAGTATGAACAGAACAAGAGTCTTGACCATAGACAGTGCATAATAATAAAAATAAATTGAAAGCATTGCTGATCTGTGTCCCCTATAGTAGGGCTGCCAAAATGCCAGCGCAGAGGCTGCATGTGGTCCTTCAACAGACTTTTGTGGACCCAGCCCACCCAAGGGCTGTCTTCTTTGTGTGACATTGCATTTTATTATTATTTAGACATAAGTGCCAACATATTCTGCAGTGTTGTACAAGAGAAGGTTGTATACATCATTCATACAGGTTACATACAAGAATAGAACTGAAGAGGTAAAGAGGAACCTGCTCAATAAAGCTTACAATCTTTTTACAAACTTATAAAGCAGGCACTTACAGTTGCAATATCCAAAGAGAAACCTCCTTGTTAATGCCGGTGCTGGGTACAGAACCCCCCTGTGCCAGTGTATGCCATACCATCAAGTAACTTGAAGTGTCAGGTCTTCCTGCAAAAAATTCTATGTTGGGGCTGCATGGAGAGCCCCCCCCCACCCGCCCCCCCACCTGTCTAGGCATGTTTGCATCAAGTAACAAAGTTTATGAGGTAGGAGAGGATGGGCAGAAGAACTACAGGTATAGGACCCGTTATCCAGAAAGCTCTGAATTACCTAAAAAAAGGCAGTCTCGCATAGACTCAATTATAATCAAATAATTCAAATTTGTAAAAATGATTTACTTTTTTTTTGTAATAATTAAACAGTACCTTGTACTCAGGGGCGCTCCACCAATTAGGCGAGTTGAGCTACTCGCCTCAGGCGGCAGCAAACCCTGGAAGAGCCTAATTTCCGGTTTTGGACCGCCCCTGCCCTCTCCGGCGCTCTAAAGGTGAGTGCCGTGGGGAGGGGGCGGCAAAAGAAGGCCACCTCAGGAGGCATAATGGCTAGAATCACCCCTGCTTGTACTAGATCCAAAGTAAGATATAATAAATCCTTATTGGATGCAAAACAATCCTATTGGGTTTAATTAATTAATTCTTAAATCATTTTTAGTAGACTTAAGGAATGGTGATCCAAATTAAGGAAAGACCCCTTATCTGGAAAACCCCATACCTGTACTATACAGCAGAAATCATGGCAAACGCCCCCTATCCCTCGGGCTCTCTATGACCACACCAGTCTGCTATATGCTAGTTACCATACCTTGTCCATCATGAACTAAAGTTGGCAGAAATTTGCAAACCGGCACAAGTCATAGATGAGCGTATTGTGTATGATATTTTTATGGGTGCAATTCTCTGCCCATTTTAGCACTTAGCAAAGTTCCATGCACTCATAAATGAGTCTGTAAAGTCTAATGTGCAATCTTCTCATAACACAAAAGACAATATGACATGAATGTGCCTTGCTGTATATATCATATCATATATTTATATATTTTATTAACATTATAACATAAAAGTTAGAAGGCTGCTAAACATATGTGGCCAGAGCCGAGCACACACTGACATTGCACACTCCCTCAGCACTTTGGGTTGGAATGATAAAAACATTTACAAGCTGTTGGTAGTCTAGAATCAGAAGTGTAATCAAGTAGAACTGACATATAAATGGCTAGGGCTCTCCATGCTGCACGAGAGACTAAGCAGAACACCTTTACTGTACATGGAGGGTCCACTATCATGCTTTGGCATGCATCTGTTACTGCAGGCCCAGCCTAATTTTGGCAATGACAGTTAATATATCAAAACCCATAAAATCAAGTGGGTGAATTTGCCTGCTTAGTCCCTGTACTCAATTTATTTCTTGATTGTGCTCCAAGCATGACCTTGTATTCTAAACCCAACAAAGGGAGGTAAGGTCACATAAAACTCCATTTTATGGTAAATTGAAAACACATAAGGAACTGCAGCAATCCATATGGAAATAGTGACACGGCAGAAAATTATAAAATAAATATTCTTGACTAGAGAGCAATAGTAAAAGTTCAACAATATTGCTATCACACTAATTTATACTGTTTTTGAAACAGACCAAATAGAGTTTTTTTTAGCTGAAAAACATTTAAAGGGCTACAATGTAGGTACAAATGTGTAGTACAGGGCAGAGTCCTGCATGGGTCCACTCAGGTAGAACTTGGACCTGCTGACCCACAACCTGCCCCTACATGCAGTTTCCGACCTAGGGACCGCAAAACTGGAAGTGATGTCCCCATGGACCAGAAGTGATGTCACTCTAGAGGTGGATCAACCAGGCAAGAGCAAAAATAGCCATTTTGTTGGGGGAAATTACAGCCGGACTTTAGTCAGGTTTTCAGGGAGGTCACTCATGGACCACTTGCACTTTAGGATTGAGGATGTTTTTGCCCTGAAACCCGGCCACTTTGTGGGTTTTTCCGCAGGTACCCAACCCAGGCATGGTGATATCTATGATAGCATAGCTTTATTGTATCTTTCTGTATAGACAATTTCAAACCCTACTGAATTGTCAATGCTACAAACTGAGTTGGCCCCAGATCAGACAAACAATATCCCTGGGTTGCTAGGCCATTTTCCCATCGAATCTCTTTTAAGGAGGCTATAAAGCAAGTGAATGGTTATGGGAGGTCAATAGGAAAGCCAGCCTGACTAACAATAGCAGTTTAGACTAATACTGCAAAATGGTCCAGTATCATTTACATAGAAGCTGGAAGGATGGGAAAAAAGCAAAATGAAAATAAATACAATTTCAACTCATACTTTTTTCCTCTTTTGTATTTGTCGAACATAAATATTAAGGTGTAGGGGCCATTTAAGTGTATTTACAATGTAACAGTAGCCATGTCTTACTGATTAGAATGTATGGCAAGACATAGCAAAAATGGTCAGTCTTGCACTTGAAAGGCTTTCTTTATGAGAAAAATGTATCCTGTGAGCAGTGTAGCTAATAATATACATCACTCTGCACGCTGATTGCTTGCCTGTGGCCATTGCACTTCCCTAATGATAGGATGTGATAGGATCTCACATAAAAGAGGAGCTTTGCTAGCGCTATGGAGGAAATATTTATCCAGGGAAATGGTAGTTCATAAAAAATGCAGAAAGATAATGAACGCAATATTATAAAGATTTAAAGAGCAATTTTCAAATTAAAGTTATTATTATATAAAGCAACAGCACCTTTTTTAAAGAGCTGTAAATACAAAAGGGATTCACCGAATCCACTATTTCGGAATTCGGTTGAACCCCTGAAACTTTTTTGTGAAAGATTCATTCAAATACTGAACCGAATCTGAATTGTCATTTGTATACGCAAATTAGGGATGGGAAAGGTGAAAGAGAACCATGCACGCAAGCCCAAAGCAAAAGAAAAAAGTGCTTTTACTTCTTGTTTGTGCGACAAAAAGTCAGGTGATTTTAAGGATTCGGATTCAGTTCAGTCAAGCATGAGGATTCAGCCAAACAGAACAAATCCCGGCTGAATACCAAACTGAACCGTGGATTCAGTGCATCCCAATTGCTAAATTAATAAATTGTATGCTCATGACAGCAAGAAGAACCCTATGTGCTCTATCTACAGTGGAACTATCATTAACAGCTCTAAAACCATTAGCTGAGATGCAGAGAACATACTGAAGTTTGTAGTTTCACAAGAACTAGAAAAATACAAGTAGCTTGTGCCAAACTTCTTACAAATTCAAAGAGACACCAAATCATGATTTAAGCACAGCAGATCCAAGCGCCTCTTTATTTAGATGCCTGTATAACCCATGCAACCTGCCTGCCATCATGTTTTGAGTTGCTTGTTACACAAAAAATTCCTCATGAAAAAAAAAAGCCACTGTGAGAAAAAGTTCCCTCAACTTTATTTCAGAAGTGTTCCAATCGAGCTATAAAAGTTCATCCAGCATCTAATTTTAACCGTGAGTTCCAGGAGAGTTGGTGGGAAGATTACAGAGTTCCTTTAAGCTCTGACCTACAACAGGAAGAGGGTTGTCAGTCTTCATGTCTCCCATTGGAAATCCCAAGGGAAACAACACAGGCAGAATGTATTATAACTTTTTCTCATTCCAGTTTTTTTATTTAAATCTGATAAATAACGAAGCCACATAGCTTATTTATGGGATGTGTGTGCATATGTAAATAAAGATTTCAATGACAAAATTAATGGCACATATTATAGTACTTTAGCCTTTATCTTTAGTAAGATAAATGTGGCACAAAAGCACATTTATTTTTGGCATGCAGTTTACAATATACAAAATTATAATAATCGCCAGAAAGTCTCAATACTTACTGTGCAACCTATGATTCCCCAACAAAATGCAAATATGTTGCATATTTTTCCAGTGGGCAGGCCATAGGGCTTGAGTAAATTACAGGACTTGTCATTTTCTTTTTTTTTACGCCGACGACAATTATGACTCTGGCGACAGACGCCATTGACTTAAATGCGTCAAATTTTTCGCTGGTTTTCCGAATTTCGCTGGAAATTCACATATTTTGTGGCAAAAAGGGACAAATCCACCAATCACTATACGTGACAATTTGTTAAAACGGCAGTGTAAAGTTTCTGGGCCAAAATTGTTACTTAGCAGAACTAATAATATTAGCATTTTGCAAAGTTATTTCCTTTCTCGTTTTAGGTACTTGTCAGTTAACCCAAGACAATGTCACCTACTCAAAGCCCAGATATACTACTCATATAGTTACTATCTTTCCCTGTATACCATGCGTATTATGCCTGAATATGTACACCATTGGATTGTATTATGCCTGAATATGTACACCATTGGATGAGAGTTTGCTTTTGGTGAGCATGAGTTATTCATTTCAGTTAGCGTTAAAGCTTTAGCAACAGGAGCACCATATTTTCCTCACACACTAGATCTTCACCAGTGTTTTATTTGTTACATACTTTCTGCCCAGGAACAATTCAATTTGCCAAAATCAGCACAATAAGCACATGAAAACAGTGTCTGACCTCAGTGTCTGAGCCTTTACATTTGAACCTACATTCTCCTGCCTTACCCTTGTATGTTTTACTTTTTGATCTTTACCCACAAAGTCCTATTCTAGTCTATGCCCACATTCACCAGCTTCATCTTGTTTTCATCCATTCTATCCTTATTCATCCTATAGCAACTAATCATGTGTTTGATATTAAAGGGGAACTAGCACACATTTATTATAAGCATCATCATAGTGAAATAAGAATTTTTCTAAATATAATCAATTAAAAATGCTGACCCATTTTTTAAATAATCAAGTTATTATTTACTCTCCTCCTCTCACATCTGTCTCTCCTTATTCTCTCTTCATGCAGGAGTTGGGAGTGTTAGAATATCAGTTAGATCCAATGCAGCCTTTGGGGTGTCCTTTTGCCTTGAAAATGTATTAGAGCTCACTCTTTTAGAATCACCCAAAATCCTGTCTCTCTACATGGAGTTATTTGAGTGAACTCCAATACATTTGCTAGAAAAGGGAGCCACCCATAAAGATATATTGGGTTTACCTGTAAATCAAAAGCTGATCCAACTCCTACATGAAGAGAGAAAGAAGAGAAACAGAGAAGAGAAACAGGGGGGCAGTGAGGATAAACGTGATTATTTCAGAAATGATACAGAAATTTTCACTGATTATATTTAGAAAGCTTCTTGTTTCAGTAAGATGAAGCTTATATTGAATTTTCATTTTAATGACAATTTCCCTTTAAATAGGTAAAAACATGACCAGTAAATGGTACCTGCTGGTTGTTTGTTTTACAGGTTCCTAGACCTGGTAACTTTGATTATATTACCTAGTTAGGGTTTAACATCGACCAGAATGCAAACACATAAGGATATAAGCACTATAACCATATATATTGCTCAAGTTGACTATGACATGTCCAAAAAATAATAATTATAATAACTAGTATACAATAAACACATGGATAGAAATATCTGTCAGTATAAGCCATATAATTATTAACGGGGACCTCACATTTGGTGTTCATATAAAGGCTTCTGAATCTTGGGCAGTACTGCTAGTAATGAACACTGTGATCAGTATAAGTCAGGATTGAGTCATAAAAAGATGGTCAGCAAGGGACCTTAGAACTCAAATCTTTAAACCTGAACATGTTTTAAACTAGGCAAGAATAATTTAATTATAAAAAAATCGAAAAATAACAGAGAAATACTATAAAAACAAACATTCTTGAAAAGAAATGTAGCGCCACCCCCAAGGATGTGGTTAGTTATACATTCAGCTCCTGAGTCATAAAGTAGTTGGGACATATACAGGCACAGTACAAAATACATTATCGACTAATTAAAAAAAAAAGGAAATGCTCTATTTATTTATATACGCATCCATTCCACCTCTTTATCAATTGTGCTAATGCCGGCAAACAATTCGGAAGAGCCAGGCAAGTCTAAATTGTAATGTCTACAAGCCAATCGATTTTGATCAGATATTTATCAAGAAAGTGTGCTCTTGCTGTGTTAGCACTTTACTTTGTTTTATTAACAGCAGTTATTTTTCTTCAATCACATACTGTCAACTGCAGCAGAGACAAAGCCAGAAGCAATGTAAACAGTTTTGCGCCAAGCAAGAATAAGACATGCTGTATCCGTACTGGGGACCAAAAGGATCCATAATGGCAGTTTTGCCAAGTATTAAAGGCCTGAAATATCCTTGATCATGATAACTCTCAGCATTTCTCTTTTATTCGGTTACACAATAAGTAAACATATTACAGCTCCGTGCAGATTTTAAACACCCCCTTCATAAATCAAACGTGCAGCTTGTGAATAGAAGTCTGTGTGAACAGAGGAAATTGCTGGGCCGAAAGTATAAAACCATTTTGGAAAGATCCAGTACACAAGGCATCAGTGTAAACACCCACTTTGCTCTCAATTGAGGCTTTGATGTGCATTTTTAAAAGCAGCGAATGGAGGTAACACTTTAACAAGTAAAGGCATACAAAATCAATTTACATACATATGTAATGTCGAAATATCATTGACAGTAGTGTATTTTGGCAGATTCGGACAGTGTTAAGCAGTTATGGCTAACAGACGGTTGGTTAGGAGCCTGTTGTTGAGTAGCATGTTTTTAACTTCTGCTTCATAAGAATTTACTACAGCACAAACATTGCTGACACTCTCTAAACTTGAAGCATTTCGTTCCTTGTTGCCCTTTATTATATACGTTTATTCACAGAATTTTAAATGTCGTAAACAAATCCACTGACCCCAAATTGAGGAAACCAACACAACGCACAGCATTGGGCAGACTTTGGTGTTCATGTAGCGCATAACTGGGGAGAACAGGCAACATCAAGGAATAAAAATATTTCCTTAAATTTTGGATGGATTTCAGACATTATGAGGATTATCTTTAGAACTGGTGGCTCTAGTAGCTTATGGGAAAGGAACCTGAATGCCTATTGCTGCTTTAAATTTGTTGCCAGGATTTTTTTTTACTTTGAGGCGGCTTTTTATGTTTCTTCTAGTGTAACTAGCTCACCCTGTTCTTTTAGTCTTTCATTAGCTGCCACATTCTCAGACTGGATCTTTCACAACCAGACCCAGTGATGCACATTTTATTCAATATTCATATTCTGATATATTTAATAGAAGTGCAATGAATATTGAAGCTTTGAGGGCACAGCAGTCCAATTAGATTATGGCACATGGGTGGCAATTAGGGGCAGATTTTGAGTGTTGCTGGGTGTAACGAACAGAACTGATTTTCAATGTAGTAATGATGAGGTATATGATGTTATGAAGACATCAGAAGTATAATTTAGAGGCTATGACTCTTTAGGGCTTATTTAATAAAGGTAGGTTCCCATTAAAGTGTTGTTCAAATCAGTTGAAATGAGTTTATCAAAACTGGCAAATAGCATGCATGGTACAAGGAAGTCCCACATATAACACCCTGACGATACAGTACATGACACAATCCTCACCCCGTCACCCGAAAAATATGAGGCAATCTGTTATCAAAGACCAAAGCCTCAGATCTCACAAATAAGAAGCAAAAGTGCAAGCCAATAGCATTTTGTATGTAATTTGTTTGTTCAGTGTATACACCCATTTATTGTAAAGTGCTGTGAAATGCTTTGGAGAAAATGAGGATGATTTACTAATATGGCTGATAAAATGAACCAGTGTGGATCCAGCCAGAAGTTTTACCAAAGGCAACTGTTAAAGAATTTTCAGTTTCCTTGTTCTTGATGAAAATCCACATGATTGTAAGGATTTGGATTTGGTTTGGCCAGTCACTTGGATTCAGCAAAATCCTAATCCTGCTGAATTCAGTGCAGCCCTAGAAAAACATTTTGAAAAGTGAAACAGAAAAAAGATTAACTACCCCTTAGCACAAACAACTGATTTTAGAATGAATAAATCACTGGGCATTGTCATCATAAATCCACTTACATGCCCTGGAAGTGGCCGCTTACAGTATGAATGTTATATTTACTGAATCACAAATGAACACACATAGAAGTGAATATACAATTGCTGCATGCTCTGAGGTTTGGGAACCAAAATGTATTTGTGTGTTAGAGCTGCCTGACATAAATGCAGTACCAATAATAATTCTGACACCATACAATTAAGGCAATTACAGACTATATAAGAATGGGTTTGCACACAAAGCAATTTGTTCTGGAGCAATCACAGCAATGGGAAAATGGGTACAGAATTAAAATGGCAAAAACTGTCATCTGTTAATGAAACTGTTATCTATGTTGTTCTATTTTAGAAATCAACATTTTCCCTTGGCACGGATATGTCTCTTTGGCTTTTTGTCTGGATTGTGGGTTATGTGAAAATCATTGTGCCAAACTGGGCCATAGGTGTGGCAGTTATCCCATGGCTTGTTTGTGACATGATCCTGACGTACTGTGTGGTCAAGGCGCTGGGACAGGGGGGCCTGAACGAGGGCCAAGCCTTGCACTTCAGCTTCCTGACCTGGCAGATATTCAGAGAGACCCTGCTAAGTGCTATTTCCTAAATACACTAGCTTTTCATAACAATCTTACCACACTGCTTTCCTTTACAAGCTCTTTTAAAAGAGAACTGGTCTCCTTCTGGTTAATCTACACAGACTGCTTTTGGAAGCCATCAGAAACTGAGCTCTAAACAAAACGTTATTAATGTGTAGTAATCTGCCTTCAATGTTCCAGATGAAAAGAAAATGTTTTATCGTTTTTAAGTATACGTTTTAATTGCCTTTTAAGAGTGCATATACTTTTAGTGCTCAGTGTTATAAAAGCGCAGAATCTGGTTCTTGATAACTGCCGAATGATCTCAGCTATTTTTATGGGACTTTTTTTCTCTTTCCTCTTAAAGTACAATTATAGAAAGGCTCTTCCGGATCATTTCTGATATACGGCCGCTTAGGCCAAGCAAGATGCTGCCTTTCTAGACAGGGTCCAGAGTCTCCCCAGATCGACAGCAGTTATTTGAATTGAGGAGCCGAGTAAAAGCTAATGTGTAAAAAAAAAAAAAGAAAAAAAAAGGCAGGTTATTCAGCGTTAAAGCTTAAAAAAAAATCCCTTTTGAAAATTTCAGTAATTCAAGGAAAAAACGTAAGGGGGGGACAGATAGGGAGTCTATTTGGATTTTTTTGGAGACGATGAATATTCCAGCTGTGTAAATGACATGATACACATAGTAGTCTATATGTGTATACATACAAAAATGTTTGTGTTTAAATCAAATATTTGCAGCCTAAATCCTGTGGTTCATACAAAAAAATCCCATCAACAAGCCAGTCTATCTGGCAATATCCTCATCCTCGGTCCATAACCTCTACAATGTTAAGATGTAGTGATGTGACATCATCTGACCGTAATAATCAGAATTGGGGGGATGATACAGAAGTCAAATTCTTTAGCGTATGTATTGATAATGCCCTGTAGAGCTAAATTATATTTCAGCTCCACCTGAGAAATCACCTTGGACAGGTACAGGAAATGCATCAATTCACATAGCACAGTGGCTGTTACTGGGAATGGATGTTTTTTGGGGGGGGGTGGGAAATAATCAGTACTATAAATAAAGGGTAGCAAGTAAAAAAAAATATGTGCATGGTGGGAAGCTGGCAGATGGGGATTGCAGCAGTGCCAGAGTGGAGGGGGGTTTCACCTGGGGAGTTGGGCCGGGGGAGTGTGGTAGGCCCTACCATGGTGGATCCCGGACCCCAGTCCAACACTGTACAAATATGAAAGAAAATGAACATAATATCAGTTGTCAGTAGTTATAAAAAAACTAAACTCTTTTAGAAAAAACCCTATATATAAATTCCTGGCTTAATAGTGTAAATGACTAAGATTGAGCCACCACGTCATGGGACTGCAAATTACCAGTTGTGTGTCTCTGCATGTTTAATCGTATTAGCTCTTAGTGATTCAAGGACATACAGTACATTCCAGAAATTCTGGCCTATACGGGAGATGCTCTGCACAAGGGTCCAGCTGTTTCTATGCATTGATCCTGACTTTCATAACTCTGAATAATAAAACAAATGGAAGTAGCTGAGCAAATATTTTTTTCTTTCTACTCCAATCACAATACTAAGCTGTGTGGCTAATAATCAGAACTTGCTGAGCTGCTCTTTATACAGGGAAGACAGCCCTAAAATTTATCACTGATAAACCTCCCCTGGATGACTCGGTCACAGAATATAAACACGTGCATAATTCTAATGTATATGTTTATAACATAACTGGGTGGATGACAAATGTGCATGATCAAATTAGTTTCTAATACATTACAACTTTATACATTCATCATGAGAGTGCAAAGGTCGCCGAGCGTTTATAGCAGCAGTGAGAAGATAAACATGCTACTTTTGCCGGGAAGCTTGCCTCTAATGTTCCCAATTTTTCTTTTCTGTTTGGTCCAATTAGCGGCTTGATCGTAACTATAAATCCACCCAGCACTTCTAGCATTGCATATGGAGCAAAGATAAATTCTGGAATCAAGGTGTTGACTCTGTAACGCTAATATGTTTGCTTTTCTATGGAATGAAAGAAAATACACAGAAAGGAGGTCAGCATCTGCAGCCACAAGAGGATATAACCAAACATCCTACTAACCGGCTTTATTTAAGTAATGAAAATAGAAGGAAGAAAGAGAACTCAGAATGTGAATTTGTTAACATTAACTCAGCTTGTATTACAAAAATATATCCCTATGCACAGGACTTTGGGATACCTAAATATTAGCGATGCACAGGTTGGCCCAAAACCCTTAGGTCAGCTGAGTTTAGGTCAACCAACTTCCTCTATAGCTTGTCACAGGTGGGTGGTGGCCATGATTTACCAACAGTCCCTTTAACTCCAGCCCATCACATCTAGAAATGTCATGTGTCCCATGAGTTGGTCATGGGAATCAAAAATTATTGTTAGGGCTCCTTTTTAGGACTTCAGTGCACAAATGTTTAATACAAAAAAGGATTTAGTGGTACAACTGTCTCTTTGTAAAGCGTTAAGTTGCAACTGCCAAAGCTGCAGTGATCTTGCTGATGTAGGTCAAAAGTACTTAAGTATGAAAATGGCATTATGGAAACACTGTATACAATGGCACACACTATTAGAAAATCTATTATTCTTTATTTATATGAAACAGTGTTTTACACATATAATATATATTTTATAGAGACCTGAAAAACATTCTACCTATGAAGGTTAATAATTATGCTTATTTCATTCTACAAAGATATAATTTCCAGTGTATTAATGTAATTTCAGGCAGAAATATTTACTGTAATAAATTAAATTATCCTCCCTCTTGCCTATCATGGTATAACCCCATTCCACAATTAACATGTAGGACTAGATTTTGCAACTTTTCAGATTTTGCAACTTTTCAGATTTAAGTGCTTAAAATCAGAAACTAAAACGGCATTTGCTTTCACTGGCATAGATAAGAGTTAACAGTCCGTCAGAATGTCTAGTAGTGACTGATGAAGTTACAGTATTCGGCAGGGACAATTTTATGGGAAGACAGAAAAGGTATTTGCTTTTGGGCCCCCAGTATGAATGAGGGGGGATATATATTTGCAGGATGTTTACCAAGGTTTTTTCAGCCTGCAGGCCTCCAAATATTGCTGATATACAATCCCCAACATGCTACATACAGCTGAAAGAAGTTATGTTGTAACAATAGTAAGATGGCTACTGGTTGTATATCAGGTAAGGATATTGCCAATGCAACCCCTGCACTTTTATTCTGGCACTGGTATCCTGTAACTCCTTCTGTTTTTGCTCAACTTTTTTGACTGTCTGCATCCGGAGTCAAGAAACTACAGTCATACAATATTACAACAAAGGATAAGCCATATTAAAGGGCAAGAAAAGCACAGCTCTTTTAAACGAAAATAAACAAGGCTGTCACTTTGAGCCCATGATTACAGGACCCTAGGTACGCTAGGTTTTTCCATATCCTAGGTCTTTCTTTGTCCTAATAAAAGCTTTACTTTATTTATTCTATATTTATTCTATATCTTTGTCCTAATAAATGCTTTACTTTATTTATTCTACCCTTTGGATCTTGTTCATGTATTCCCTATCACTGAGGGCTTAGGTGATACAGCTCAGCAAGATTTAATATTTCAGCCTTTACTTAATATTTACTACTTACAACAGGCTGAAACAAAATATATTATTTCTTATATATCAGTCCTGTTACAAGTTTTGAATGCTGAGCTTTTTAGTGTTTCGTGCAAACATGTTGGCTAGCTTGAAACAGTTGTATATTATTGCTTAACTGGAGATATTCACGAATCCAATATAAAACAGCATGTCCGATTATACTGAAACGATTTATAATATTGGACTGGATCACTCCTAGCAGCCTTACACATGTAAAAATAACGCCTGTTAAACAGCACAAAATGGATAATGAACATCGGTGTAAGCTTAAAAACTGGTAATACACATATGACTACCAAAGTCACTGAAGAGTGACCTCCATGCTAAGTTAGTATGATTGAACAGTTCCTGTTGACTGAAATAATCCACAAGTGTTTCCTCCTATGGGAACAAGTTTAGAGGGCTGTATGAGCATGAAATTTAACAGATTCATACACAAGCTGTGACCTACAAAGATATCAACAAGCGGGCTCTATACAGCTAAGCAATATAGAACAAAATGTGACAGAAAGCTGCTTTGTGTCACTTGATACGTGACCCACCACTCAGCAAAGCCTTATTTATGAACAGATTTACTATTCTCTCCTCAGTGTGTGGTACTTTTTTTTAGTGAAAGTGCAGAGCTGGATTTGATAACCATACTCTGTGTGTTCTGGTCAGATTCACAGTGTAATTTTCTTCTTGCCGGTGGCGTTTTGTGTAGAAAAGTCTTTGTGTATTGGATATGTTGTTATTTAGCCTGGACGAGTGCATAAATGAAATTAGCAAAGTAATCTAAGATTGTATAACAATTGTTTAACGCAGATAAAGTATCTTCAACCATTTACTTGTCATAGTGTAAATATATATAGTTATTTATTTTTCAAATAAAAGCAGTTACATTCGCAATAACACAGGGACTAGTAAGGTCTCTCAAAATGCTTTGTCATGGGTTTATTTTAGTGTTTTAAGCAGCCTCCTGCTCTTAAAGCTGTTCTCATTATTTCAGTAGTTTGTGTACAAAAATACTTTTTCTAAAAGGCAATTACAGACCATAATAAATATGTTGTATATATAAAAGGCTCCTGCAGACTATTTTGTCAGTCCTCCATTGCCTTACTGCCTCCCTATCACAGCTGCCAAATTACACTTATTCATACACAGCATGGCAATAACAGTAGAATAGCAGGGGGAAAGCCTGTGTTAGACAAAGTAAGGGGTACATATGAAGGGGCCATAAAACCCATATGTTATAGGCTGCTGAAGCAACTGTACCCTTAATATATTCTAAATTACACTGTTTACACTGTAAATAATTCAATCTACCATAGAAAATTGTATTCCTGAACCAACAAGTGTATTTTTTTTTTTAGTTTTTTTAGTCGTTTTGCCTGATCCTGTGCTTTCAGAAAGAGCCAGCACTTCACAATGGCACTGCTTTCAGATAAGCTATTGATTCTCCTACTCAATGTAACTGGAGGAGTCACATTTTGACTTGGTTTCTTACTACTGAGTGTTATTCTCATATCTACCAGGCAGCTGTTATCTTGTGTCAGAGTTATGTTCCCATTGTTCTCTTGTTAGGCTGCTAGGGCTGAAAGGAAGGAAGTGGTATCACTCCAACTTGCAGTGCAGCAGCAAAGAGTTTATCAGAGCACAAGTAACGTGACTAGGGGCACCTGGAAAACTAACAACATGCCTAGCCCCATGTTAGCTTTAAAAATTAAATATAAAAAAATCTGGTTGCTCTTTTAAAAAATGGATTTCAGTGCAGTATTCTGCTGGAGCAGAACTATTAACTGATACATTTTCCCATGACATACTCCATTTAAGCATATATACTATATATGCATTTGTACTGTAAAGCATATACTGTATACACTACACATACGTTATCTTCCACAAGGGCATTTTGCATCCTTTACACACATTTTATGGAGCCAGGAAGGATATATATACCAAATGTAATTTTTTATGGTAAAAAAATATTTCTATCAAGCAGTGCTTAAGGTTTTTGTGAATATGTACTGTAGTGATCCCATATACTGTATCTATGCTGCAGCCAGATGAACAAGTGTCAGCTTGCTAGAGAATCATGCTCAGGAAAATAAAGCCTTCATGCGCACTGATGGCCATAGCTACTAGTGCACATCCATTCAGATAAGTACTTTGTGCAACCAAATTCACTAAGACCCCCTACTGATATCAACAATGTGACCCAGCACCAGAGCAGCTCACATTTAGGGGCAAATTACTAATGGGCGAAGTGGCTAACGCTAGTGAAAATTCACCAGCATGATGTCATTTCGTTACTTCACCGATTTACTAACGGACGCTGGCATAAATTTGCTAGCGAAGTGGACCTACTCTAGCGCTACTTCGCACCCTTTACGCCAGACGAAGTTGCGCAATGGTGAAGGGACGTAACTACGCTAATTAACTAACTTGCGGATTTTACTGAACGTTACCTCTTGCACCAGACTTGCCTTCACCACCTCAGACCAGGCAAAGTGCAATAGAGTAGATAGGACTTGCTTAAAAAAAAGTCCCAAAAACCGCTGGTGTCTTTTACTTTTTTAAGGGTGATAGGCTGAAAAAGATTGTAACTTTTTTTTGGGGTACCCCCCTACATTTCCTAACATAGTGCACCTAAACTATACAGTGGGCACATGTATAGGGCAAAATAACAACTCTATTTTATTTTATAAAGCTTTCCCAGGCTTGTGTAGTGTAATGTATTTGCTGCTACATATACGTCCATTGTACTTTAACTTAGCGCTGTATGCAAATTAGGCATCGCTAGCGTAACTTCGCTTTGCTTGACGAAGTAATGCTAGCGCAACTTCACTACCTTTCGCCTCCCTGAGCGCAACTTCAGATTTTAGTGAATTAGCGGCACCCTGGCGAAGTGCAGCAAAGTCAACGCTGGCGCAACTTTGAAGGTAAGTAGCTTTGCTACACAGTGTGAATTAATTACCTGCTTAGAGTTACTGTATAATTCAACTTCCTCAGAGAGGGCACAGGGTATCTGTGCTAATATTACAGGGGCAATAATATGAGGATATCTTTTTAGCTTTTTCCTAAGCTGATCCCTGTGACCTCCTGTAGCACACCCCACAATAAGGGATTCAACAGAATTTAAGATGTTCTCAAATATGGGGTAACATTAATTATGATATTCCTACTGTACAGCTCTGTGTGCAGAAGCAGAACTTTATATATCAGTATATAGTCATCGGTAACTACTTCAAAGTCATCCCTAATAAGACCCCACACAGATATATGAATAATTATATTTTTAGCTCAAGCATACTTCTCTAATTCATCTTGCAGAATGGATGACCCAGGAGTTTTTGAAGGAGGTTTTTTTTTTTTACAAAACAAAATAAGCAATTTTTACAGTTATAAATAATATCCTGTTAAAAAATGAAACTACAGGTCAGCCAAAAATGATGATGTTTATTATAACTGCATCTGGAAATATCAACAGTGAAAAAGCTACGGGGACTAAGCAACGCTACGGCAAAAACATCTGCAGAAGAATAGCTCACAACTTGTTATTTTAAATGTGTTTAGTGGGAAAACTTCCTGAATAACATACCACTCAGAGATAAAGTTTTTTTTATCTTGAATACTAATCTTAAGCAGCAAGGCTGTATGACCAGGTCACCAACATAAACATAAAAGTGATTCACATTCACTTTAGTGGTTTACAACTGCATCAGCTTCCTGTTCTCAGTAAGGGACAATTTCCTATAGCCATATACTAAGATGGAACTATTCCAGTTGTACCTAAATACATAGAACTGAAAGTGTAAATATCTACAGGCATAGATATATGTGGGAAATATTTTTCTTTTAAACAGTTTGAAATAAATGGTATATTTATAAAATTCTGTTGCAATTCCTTGAATTAAACCCATATATGAAAATCATCCATAACAGATATCAAACCCCAGTATGTATTAGGGTGTGCATTTTCTTCAAGCCCAAATACTTACATTACACCACCACAGACCTGGAATAACCCATTTAAATCAATGAGACAATAGAAGTAAAGGAAGCATTATGGTGGAGGAGGGTGAGTCCTCACAGGTAATCCACCTGCCGGCGAGTCCAAATAATCTGCTCTGACTGCAGCAAACAAGCAGTCCAAAATAATGAATGCGGACTCCAGCATAATGATGTGAATCCAAGTGTGAACCAATATATTAAAACGTATACGATTTTATTAAATGCCACTTTAAAAATAGCGGGCAGGGGAATATCAGCTCAACGCATTTCGTGACGATAATGTCACTTCATCAGAAGTCAATGAGACACATTGAGCAGAGCCACTAATACATGAATTAATTATAACCTTTTTTTTTTTACACCAGAATTTTACACCTGGCTAAAAAAACACCAAAACTGATTGGATAACTTTACAATCCTGGGGATTTCAGTTCCATATCCCATATAGGATCTGCAATATAGAAAAAAAGATTTTTAAACTATGGGCAAGAATTCATAGTCTGTATTTAGTCAGAATGTCTGCTTTGTATTACCTCCTACATCAAATACCTTTTCAGCAGATTATCAAGATGCAGCAAAATATAAATGTTTCTGCCCTATGGAACAATATGGAAGAAGAACTAGTTTCAGCCCTATGGAACAATATGAAGAAGAACCAGTTTCAGCCATATGGAACAATATGGAAGAAGAACCAGTTTCAGCCCTATGGAACAATATGGAAGAAGAACCAGTTTCTGTCCTACAGGACAATATAGAAGAAGAACCAGCTGCTGACCTACGAAACAATATGGAAGAAGAACTACATTTCTGTCCTACAGAACAATGTGGAAGAAAAACCGGCTTCTTACTTATGGAACAATATGGAAGAAGAACCAGCTTCTGTCCTACAGAACAATATGGAAGCAGAACTAAGTTTCTGCTCTATGAAACAATTTGGAAGACAAACCAGCTTCTGCCCTAAGAAACAATATGGAAGAACCAGTTTCTGTCCTATGGAACAATATGGAAGAAGAATCCTTAACATCAGACTCTGCTCTGTCATGTTGCACCATAAAATAATAGTCCTTTATCTTTTACACTTCTGTTGGCATCTCTAATTTTATCTGTAATGTCCCTTCTGTCACATACTGATTATATTCCCAAATCTCTGCTCCACCATTCTACCACAGTTTCTCTTCTGTTTGTTCTTCTTCAGATTTGCAAGATTGGGGGTGGTGTCATGACTTCCTCTGTATCTTTGCTGTGCAATCTTTCATAGCTTCCCACTCAGTACAAACCACTTTTCTGCTTCTTCAAGAACTTTGTACTGAGTGGGAAGCAAGTGATACAATCCTCAGACCCCACAACACTGCTCCTTTTCACTGAACACAATAGTAAAGTGAACTGAGATGATACTATTCTGTTCACATCTGCATGTTCTGTCTTGTCTCAGCAATCCCTTGCAATTGCTCTGGGTAAAGTGAACATTCCTACTTTACTCAACTGCACATGGGCATGATCCAAGGCAGTTACAGGGACTACCCTGGGTGCATTAATTAGGCCTTTCCTTGTCTTTTAAACAAGACAATAATGATAAGAATGGAAAATGTAAAAAAAAAAAAAAGTTTTTTATTATAAATGCCTGCTCTTGCTAAACAGTCAAGCAAAATGAACTGTACAGAATGGTTTGATACAACTTAAGGAAACCAACCCCTTTTATGTTGTGTAAATTATCACTGAATGTGCTGGAAGATATACCACAAATCATTGGAAACTCTGAGTCGCCAAGACTTTATTGCAATACAATTCCTTATAGTAATTAGTGTAATGATATACAGCCATTATTGTCCACAAATGATGAGTTTATAAAGTGTATCAATAAAGAAGTTCAATAAAGAAGAGATTAAAAGCAATGAGCACAACTGGATGCAAAGAGCTATGATTTTTACTCATAATGCTGTTGTTTCGCAGAATAGTGGTTAATTTTTATGCTATTTCAAAATGCAAGCACAAATTATCATCCAGTCTGGCAAAACACATGCAAGTGAGACTGGCATCACCTCTGGCACACCAGTGTTTGAGGTGTCAACAATGGGATTATTGTGTGATTCTCTAAATGAAAGTTAGTTGTGTGTTACAAAACATGCTAAGTGGAATTTCTCATGGCAGGTATTTAAGTCTCCCTGTGTCTGAACATGCAATTCATCAGTATAGGTTGAGCTGGCTCATTGGCACTATGTGCAATTTACAAGAAGCATGTATTGCCGGCATCTTTGTTAAAAGAATGCACAAAATAGCACCCAATTTTGCACTTTTGCTTTTGTAAATGATTCTTTATGTGTAAATTTAGGGTAATGAAACAAAAAATGTAATGTTTGTTAACACCAATCAGATGTGTGTTTTAAAGCAGCTGACCAGTAAATGCTGCCTGCTGATTGGTTGCAATGGGATACTAGGGAGGATTAAACTCCCCATAGACGCGACAATTCTACTTGCCGAACGACCGATTCCGAAGTCCGACCAATCCTTCGAAATTATCATGCAGTTAGTGGAATTCGAACGATCGTACATCCAGGGGTGCTTCGCCAATGAGGCGAGTTGAGGCTGTCGCCTCAGGCAGCAGCGCCCCACTAGGTACCAGGGGGCAGCAAAAATGCTGCTCCTGGTACTTTAAGAGCGAATTTCCAGGGGGGGGCAGCAGCAACTGCTGCTGCCTCAGGCGGCAGAGGGGCCAGGATCACCCCTGCGTACATCTTACGATTTTTCGGCCGACATCTGTCAGGAAATTGATCGGCCAGGTCAAAAAATCTTTGTCGGTCCCAGTGCAATCTATCTATGTTTGCAGGGCCAAGCAGGCAGCTCCCCTTTGTTTTCCTGGCTAATTGATCTTTTTAGTTGATGATCAATTTGTACGATCGTACGATTGTTCGGGGAAAATCGTGGTCTCACGATGAGGATCGGATCTTTTAAAAATCTCAACATCTATGGCCAGCTTTACTTTTCCCCTATAAGGTGGCTGATTTACACAGATGCCAAATTGCACCAATATCAACCAATCAGTTAAAAAATCAAAATAAAATCTGATTACTTGCGATTGCAGTAAAAAACGAAAAGTGTTCATGTAACTGGTGCATTTCAAAGATTTAAAAATCACAAAATTCGAACTGCAGACTGATATATGCACTATATCGTAATGTATTTCCATTTTATATTTCTAAGTTTGTACAGAAAACACATTTTATTTTAGAGCACTTATATTTTCCACCATATAATGACACTAGCTTTATGATTTGACTGCATTATATGCTGAGGTTATCACAAGTGTTTTTGCAAAAAAAAAAAAAGAAAAAAACCCTTTCATTTTCTCTAATAGGCAACAGACTCCAGACACAATGGTTTACGATTCGCACAGCAGCACACTGAAATTTGTTGGAAAATGGATAGCAGGAAAATACTAAAATATGAGGTTACCTTCTTTTTAAATATTAATTTTTCTTTATTCATTGTTTTAAATATTAATTTATTTTATTGATCAGTACCTATTTATCTTGGTGTAAATATTTAAAATCAAAATACTTTAAAAATAACAACATACATGCAAAAGAAAACTCTTATTCTTAATTGTTTGTTTATTTACTGGTCCATGAACATAATCTTTCCTAAAAATACATCAGAGCAAAATATACTATTCATTAATTCATTAGATCACAGGTCATGACAGACACTGACAATAGAGACAGGTGGAGGTGATGAGACAAGCTGACTGTGCATGGGCTCAGTTGTATTTTACTACAGTCTGGATCACCATTGTACATTGATCCATTTGGTCAATCTGTGGGTAAAACTGTTTATGCTGTAGGGTAGGGAATATTTGGTGGAAATTCTGCCTGCAGGTATGATCTTATGCACAAGTATCTTCTTTAGTATTCAACTCAAAGTGGAATGCAACTATGTACAAGAATTGTCCCAATGCTTAACTGATCTTAAATTCACACTTAGCATTATATCTGTAGACCTATTAATGCAGACCAGTTGCACTTCCATTGTACTTATGTATTTTATGTAGCCTTGGAGTGCGCCCACCTTTTTGTGACCTATTATTGACATTTGGGAACATATTTCTGTTAAGTGTTCAGCTTTATCAGGCAGTCTTGAGACGGAAGTTATAATTCAATTTCACACCATACCCAGTTATTAAAGAGGAGACTATAGAATTTTTTTTTTTTTTTTAAATATTGGGTGACTGCATAGTTTTCCTGAATATGATGCTTTTGCTGCCATGTCAATATACTGTGTGTTGTTTTTACTGTAGTATTAATGAAATTGTAACCAGTTCCGTAGTGTTCCTAATTTGCAGCATGTGGTTTTATTTTAGTGCCGGGTAGCCATATTAGAGAGGAATTTGACTATACATATGTGCATATGACCAGTTTATTTATATGAATTGCAGAAATGTGCATAAAGTCAAGTCTGTTGGTAATATACAATGCAAACGATAACTTTTATATACAAGCACCAAATGACTTATGAGCTAGAAGATGGCTAATAATTCACCTCCACCACTGCATTATTCACATATGTAAACACAGTTTCAAGTTTGTTTCATACAGAGTTATACAGTAGGGTCACATAGCCCTACAACAGCCTATTCCATGCCAAGAAATGTTGCTTCTGATAGACAAGTTTTATACCATAAAGTAGTGATCCCAACCAGTGGTTCGTGAGCAACATGTTGCTCTCCAATCCCTTGGATGTTGCTCCCAGTGGCCTCAAAGCAGGTGCGTATTTTTTAATTCCTGGCTTAGAGGCAAGGTTTGGTTGAATAATAACCAGGTGTACTGCCAAACAGAGCCTTCTGTAGCCTGCCAGTCCACATAGAGGCTACCTAATCACAGCCTTATTTGTCACCTCAGGGACTTTTTTCATGCTTGTGTTGCTCTTCATCTCCTTTTACATTTTAATGTGGCTCACGGGTAAAAAAAAAGGTTGGGGTCCTCTGCCATAAAGTATACAACAGCTGGTTTTTAAGTTGGAATGATTTAAAAAACAAAACAAAAAAAACTGTTATATATTGTATATAAGTTCTGTATAACCAATTACAGTTGCATTATGAGTCAACAAATGTTCCAACCAAACATGTTATTAAAAATATATTTCATAAAGGCTTTATTTATATGAAAAAGTGTTTTAAATACATTTTTAAAATATAGAGAAGCAGGTTTCATACCTATTATTATTAAAATGGTTCAAGAAGATACAACAGCTGCAAAAGGGGACATTTAGAAGGATGGCTCAGTATAAACAAGGGGGGTGTATGTCATGGCTGTGATATGTGCATCATCATCTAGTTGTTAACTATTATTATGAGTCTGCAAAGTAGAAGATACATAATGGAGAAAAAAAGAATTGAATCATTCTGCATGTTGTTTGCATCCTAAATGCCATAGAGAATGATACATATTTGTACTGAATGATATGATATGAGGAAGAAAGAGTAGTTTGGTGTTTACTGTGCTGTAACATCAAATCCACGTGATCCTCAACAAGACACTTTGGGGCATATTTATAATGCTGTATATAAAATAGCAGGCAAATACACCACACATTGTCAGGCTTCGCTGTGAAAAAAATGATGTCACATGCGTAAAATCACACACACCTTGATAAATTCGCCATTTATTTTACACAGCTCTTTACACTGTTTTATTCTTCGCATTTCATTTTACACAGCATAATAAATATGCCCCTTTATCTTCCTGCACCTCATGTACCATAGTTAGTTTTAGGCTGTATACGGCAGTAAAAGGTTACCACTTAAAGAGGATCTATGGTTGGACTCTATAATCTTTCCTAGGCTTTGGGGAATGATTATAATGCTATTTATAATTGAAATGCATTTTTTTATTTTACCGGTTTTGATGCTCTAATAGCTGTTAACTTGCCTGTCAATGTATTTGTCCCACAATGACCCACCCACCAATAAAAAAACAGTTGGCGGTTATTTTTAAAGATGCCAGGTCAATGTGCGTCTCACTACCAGCCTACGTATGCACGTCCTAGAATTACAGCGAGCGCAAGGAGATCACGCTGGAGAAAGCCTACTGTTTTTTTATTGGTGGGTGGGCGGGTCAGGCAGAAGAGACGGCCTCTGGCCATGACGGTCTTTTGTACAAGTGAACTGAGCGGATTGTGGGAATACATTGACATGCAAGGTAACAGCTATTAGAGCATCAAAATTGGAAAATTTTAAAAATGCATTGCAATTACAAATAGCATTATAATCATTCCCCAAAGCCTAGGAAAGATTATAGATCCCCTTTAAGAAATATATAGAAGACTGCACAAACCAACAAAAGTTTACAGAGTGAATGTCCTTCCATAGATGTAAATAAACATAAATTCTGCAGGCTCTGACACATTCAGTGACTTCCATTGTATGTATCTAGGCCAGTGATGCACCAGAGGAAATTTCACTGCATCCTACTTACATTACTCTCTGGCATGTCTGCATAACATTCATTTTACTGTATCAGTAATGCCACAATTTCCACTGCATTTTCACAAACCATCAGCAGCTCACAGGACATACTTATTTAACAGGTAATAATGTTTACTTTTAAAAAAAAAGCAGTCAACTTTAAAGTGCCTAGATATCGTGAAGTTATTTGATTAAAAATAGCACTAAAAGTGTAAACATTAACTTGGTATTTCTCCTTAGGTCTTACCTCTAAAGAGAAAAGTTGCTGTCATGTCGAAAAAGTTTGTTTATCTTGATTAAAAATCTTGAAAGCCTCTGCTATAGTTAGGAGCAAGCTCATTTCCTCCACATCCAAAACAAGCAGCTTTTTCTGTTATAGGGCATGTTCCAAATGGCAAAATCATGAAAGTTACAAGTGAAAAAAAAGGTATTAATGATCTGAATCTCCTGGCCATTTAAAATAACGAGTAGTAAGAGTTTCAGAACATATAAGCTTTTTTGAAGTCCAAAGAGATTATTCTAGTATATTAATGCACCCCACACTCCAAAGATTTGGTTTATTGGATGTGTCTGGAAAGGCGAAATCCCCGCCATATATCTGTGTCTAGCATATCATTTATCTTTATATTTATAAGACATCAGCATGAAAAGGATAGTTTAATGACCTTTATTTTGTTTAGCTTGAGATGACCATGTCACTGCTCCTAAATTTCAGAATAATAAGTGAGCCCTAGAGCATAGTATTAGGGCTGCAGTACAGAAGGCATTTTGGCTTTATATATGGCAGAGATCAAAACAATGAAGATTCTCTTTTGGACATTAGGAAGCATAAGAAGTAGCTTGCTGTAGAACAGTCATTCTGGTCTCTTAATGTTCCGGTTATACAGCTGCAAAGGCAATAATAGATAGGAGATAAAAAGTTGACCATATTCTACATATGTTTCAGTTATTTTAATCTTCTTTATTCTGCAAATATAAGACATATATGTTGGCCAGTAGCTAAGATACAGGACCTTAACTGCAGCTTGGGGTAGCTCACTGTTTAAAGGCATTAGTCCTAAACTATTTTAAGCCTAGTCAAGAGGGGGGTAATGTGATATCATACCAATAGATTCTCATAGTCTTTATAGGGAGGGAACAAATTCAGTTAGACAGTATTTCCTGTACTTAACACAGTTCATTCAGAACATTCTGTGTAGAGTGAGCATTTAATACAGTCTGCCGAATCTGCATTACAGACAGGGACCTGCTGCTGGCAGATACAGCCCCATGTACCTTGCTTTGAGAAGCTGTCCACTGGGAAAACTGAGTGAGCTATATGGGCAGGGGGCTAAAAGGGGCTTCACCACAATAAACTTCCATATCAATCATAAACCATGTTTATAAAATTGTCCGAAAAACATTACTTCCTGAGAAATAACAGCAGCGTTTGCACAAGCAAAATCTGTAAAATCTACAGCACACACACACATCTTTGCTAATATGTGCCAGATGCTACTGCATTCTTTTATACATATTTATCTTTAGAAATAAAGTTCTCTTTAGAAATTAAAAGAAGCAATGCTTTTCTCTCTTAGCTGCTAAAAGTTGTACTAGAAATATTACATATTACTAAACTACTATATTTATTATTTTTATATAGATTATATATATATATATATATATATATATATATATATATATATATATATATATATATATATATATAATTACATTATATTTGTTGGAATATAGTTTTAAAACAGTAATTGTATGTTTTAATGAGTTGGTAGCAATTGTGCAGATATGTGTGGTCACAATTACACTGATATTATGGGGGGAAAATCATTGCATTATGAGTAGAAAACATGGCACATTACCTCTAAAATTGCACTCTGCCCATTGCATTTGTGGTCATAAATTAGCCCTATTGTTTCCGTTATTAAACCTCAATATATTACATAGTACTGTAAAAAAGCAGAAGCTGCTATTTCAGTATAGAGGGCCCTGACTGATAGAGCTGCAGCATATAAAGTGCATGATATAGATCAGATAACCAAAGATATATATGAATAAGGGTCCACCAATCTCTAATTGCAGCACTGATAACTTATCAGTGATAAGCAGTACACGTATAGGATCTGTTATCATGAAACCTGTTATCCAGGAAGCTCAGAATTATGGGAAGGCCATTTTACATAGACTCAATTTTAATAAGATAATTTAGATTTTTAAAAATGATTTCCTTTTTCTCTGTAATAATAAAACAGTACCTTGTACTTGGTCCCAACTAAGATATAATTAATATTGGATGCAATCATATTTGATTTAATTCATGTTTACTGTATATGACATTTTAGTTGACTTAAGGTATTGAGATCTAAATCATGGAAAGACCCTTTATCCAGAAAACTCCAATTCATGAGGAATCTGGATAACAGGACCCATACCTGTATTATGATAAACACTGTAAATAGGAGATGTGGAAGATCATTATGATGAGAGGGAGGAGTTTTGGTGAAGCGTGCTGCGTGAGAGAATTTCACAGTTTAAGGAGGGAATGGAAATAATAACTTCCATTGCAGCTCGTGATTTGTCGTAAAGTCTCATGTTGGAAGCAAATTGACAAAAGTAACAATTCAAATATTTGATATAATTAAATACATTAATGTTTAACATTTATATAATTCGCTTAGATAAAGATCTTTATTGAGTATTGAGAGGGACAACAAAAAGCCCAACAAATCTCAGTTGTACGTCTTCCTACAGGCAACGCTGTCCCGTAGCCACCCTTATTGGTTCCTCTGTTTGGCCCACTTCCTCCTCTTCACCTTTGGAGAAGTTGCAAGATGAAGTCAGGGGATTGTAAATACAGAAATCCTATAACAATATAAATGAAATACTGCTACATTGTGCTTGGACTTCTGTTCCTCTTTCGCATGATATTCACAGGCTTTCAAAAAACACATTAATATGCGCGATTAGGATAATGGGCAGCTTTGTAGAGGTGGCCTGCATATACCCAGGTATAATTCTGATAAAACAGTTATTAGGTTACAACTGTTTTACAGATGGATTGGAAAAGATTAACACAACTGAAACTAGCTCCTTCAAAAAGTGTGAAAATGCCTTAGGGAGCATTAACATTCCTTTATTCACACAGCGTCTACATGTTAAGCAGCACTTTATAGTGTTTTTTTCATCATTCACATCAGTCTTTGCCCAACTGGAGCTAACATGCTAGGGTGTGGGAGAAAACCAGAGTATGCAGAGGAAAAAACATTCTGTACAGACAGCACCCTGATTTAAACCAACCCCAGAACCCAAGTACTGGAAAGCAGCCTGAGCATTATCAATTGTAGTAAAACTCCAATGCCATTTTGGAGATGGATTTATATTGAAATGATAATACCATGAAAGAGCCTAAAGAGTCTAAAGAGTAGACCCCTAGCTACAACATTTTTGGAAGACCACCCTTTTGCAAATTGGGGGCAATAAATATCCCTTGGAGGGACAAATCTGTCCTGTGGGCCACCAGGTTGACAGCAATTACCTAAGGAATAACCTTCAAATTTCCTGTCTTCTGTTACTTAGGGTGATGAGTTGTCAACCTGTTTAGTTTTGACATGGACAGCCTGATTTTTGGTCAAAACTTCCTGCCTGGTTATCCAAATAAGGAAATCTGGACAGGACTCTCCCTGATTTATGCAATGATTGGCTAATCGGCGATCGCCACGTCACAACCATGCCCCATGAGTCACAGCCCTGGCTCCCAACAGCACACATTCCACCCCATGATGTCATTGCCCCACTCCCCTGACATCACAACCCACCCATGCCCAGACTTCACTGGACAGAAAGGTGGCAACCCTAGTTGCACCAGCATTTTTTCTGGTCATTGGCATATATTGCTTGAGTAGCACACACCATACCTTTTACTGGTAGTTTAGTTACTCCAGATCCAAGTGTTACCCATTTCCGTTTTACTGCTTTATACATTTTAACAAACCTTATAAGAATATCCCTCACAGAAAGGAAGAAGCAGATAGTGGAAATGATAGGTATAGGAGAACTGATATGTTACAGGCAGATGTGTATACAGGTGCAACATGACATATGAAACAAATAAGAAAATGACTTTTAGCAAGGCTGAAATTTTTCATAAAATTCACCCTTTTCCCTGCAAACAGTTGATAATAGTCCAACCAAAGATATCAAATCTGCAAGTCATATTATTTTGCAAGACTGGCTAAAAAATGCACATCGAGGTCTAATTGTAACATTCCATTCTTGAGAGGCGCCAAGTTTTACGAACTATAATTTAACTGGCCCAGTTGATTCAGTCCAAATTCTTGTTTGGATAATCAGCCTTTGTTTAAATATATACAAAAAAAAAAAAAGTAGAGGCCGGCATTAACCTCTGGGTACGTCATGTGAGCATATTAGCCTGCAGTGTGCAGTAGCACAAAGTCATACACAAGAGGAGGATTATTTTCCAATATTACTGTTACCGTAACATATAATCACTTCTTCCTTTTTCTTTTTGGCGATACACAAGTCTTCTTCTCAAGTTCAAGCAAAGTTGAAAAGGGGAAAAGGTCAAGAGAGTTGCATCGGGAGCACGTTGAAAGGGATACAAATATCTGAGGTCTCCCAAGTTTGGGCTCAACTAGCTCATATTTCACAGTTCGTCCCTAGTGTGTGGTATCTTCGCTATGATATGTTTGCAAAGAAATTAAACTCTTATTAGCATGCAAAACAAAAGCGCATTGAAAAAATAATCTTTTACAATAAAAGACAGACAGATACAACAACAGTTTATGGAATTTGTAAACATCCACGCAAAGGAGTCTGCATGTAATGAAAAGTGCTTAGCCATGTATCATATACAAATATTAGAATTATTAATAATCCTTTCTAAGTTAAAGTTGTTCAGTAAGCTTTGTGTATAGACAAAATGATTAATTCAGAATTAAATGAAAATGTTAGGCTTGTAAGATCGGCTCATCAGCGTCAAGCTGGCCATACATGCACAAATAATATAATACAAAACGATTATTGGAAGGTGTTTGTAGACCTGCTGACCCTGACACATATGTATTATGGTATTGAATAGTTCGTTAATCGGGCAAGTTTGAAAATTCCATCTGCAGGGCCATCTCAGTCATGGCACATTGTCAGATGAAGAAATGAAGAGGAGCCGCATAATAGGAAGGCAGCCATACTGTGTGTGGCCCTACATCCATTCAGCCTGTGAACCACTCAGGTTGAAAGCATACCCAGTTGACCCATGTATGGCCGACTTTACATTCCCTATTAAAAATGATGAGGCATCAATGTACCAAGGGTTTTAAATGTAAAGATTTCTAATTAATTTACTGAACTGCTAGCTTGAAGTGATTATATATGTAATGTGCAAGATAAAGTGTTCAACAGGACAGCTGGGTAATTTTAGAAATAAACCAATACCAGATAAAGGGAGAAACCACAAGTGGTTTTCACTGCTACCTTGCAGCACTAGTGCCCTGGCTACAAATCTAACCAAAGCACTGCATAGAGTTTGTATGTTCTATAAATGTTTTCATTGGTTTCTTTTCACACCACAAATAACCTAAAATTGCTCTACTATGCACACATCTCTATGACTGTAATAGGGCCATTTGGGACTGATGTAAGTGATTGAACCTAAACTAAAAAGTCCTGGATAAGATGTTGATGATATATTTATTTATATCAAGCATAATAAAAAGGAAAAACATCTTTCTTAAAGTATAAGAATCAAGCAGGCTGGATTCTAAAGTCTAGAATCCAGCCTCTACATATTAATGTTCCTGTGCAATTTTTCCAGGAATTCTTTTCAAACTATATGATGGTAGATATATGCATTTGTGCACAGCAGGTTAGAGAACATGTCTTTTGCAATTTCTTAGAAATTTCACATGGAATTTTGGCTCATTAAACACAGTTAGGCTGCCCAAGGTTTGCAACTGAAAATGTAATTCTAATTACTAGTATTTAGGTAAGCTGTTCCCCTGTCTGCACCTCAGCCTCCTCCTCCTTCACACCAAAGCTAGACTGATGAGATTTTCAGCCCTGAAAACTAAAGCTCTTTACGTTAATTTATATCATAGCAAAGGTCCTTTGGGGAGAATACATAATACCACAGTGAGGAAACCTATAAAAAGTGACTAATAGCTACAACATTTCTTCAGTACTGTTTCATGATTTGAAAAAATTATAGTTCTTCCTTTGTGTCTTTCTCATGCTGACATGCTGGCAATTTAACTGTGAACATATTGGCAGAAAAGAAATCTGCTTTTTACAGAAATTTGGACATAGCCTGCTGGAATGCTGCTTAAAGAGATATGATTAGGAAAATGAGGTAGCCCATTTTAATGTAAAAATTAAGTAAAATCTAAGGTTTATTATGCATCCAAACCTCATACTTGTTACTGTTAACATGCTGGATTTTAATACAGCAGAGAATCACAATGAATCCATATTTCCTTTCTAAATGTCCCACAAGGATATTGTGTAGCTGGCTAGGAATAGGTTTCTCTGTTTCTTTTACAGCTTTAACGAAGAACAAATATTGCAGAGCAACTACAGTATATGTAGCAGCTGCTACTATTAGGTCACATAGGGAGGTTCTAGCTGCTACTTGTATCTGACTTGAAATAAGTTTTATGATTTCCTGTGGGGAACACACAGGGTCGGACTGGGTGGGCCCCCAGCTCTTGTGGGCCCCACCAGCCCAGATCCATACCCAGATTCGCAGGATTCTTCTTGTCGTAACCTCCCTTTTTCGGGCAGTTGCAGCAAAACAAGAGGGTCCATAAACAGCAAGCCCGGCCCTGGGAACATAGTACAACGCAGACTATTGAAACTCTAGAAAATAAGTGAAGTTAATTCTGACCAACTTTAAGTGGTCATATTCAAACTGCAAAAGTCAATCGGGTTCTTTGACATATTATTAAATAAACAGAGGGGAAAACTAAGAAAAATCAAACATCAAAAGTAGCTCTCTGAGCCTATGCAATTAGTCCCATCCCCCTAAAAAATATTTTCAATAAAAATAAATCTATATTTTTAGACGTATGGCTAGTCCAATGCTGAACCACTCTATTGTGGTTCCTAGGACCCTGCTGTTGTTGAGATACTAGCCTTTAGATGACCAGCTGAGAAATCAATAAGGCTGCCAAATCCCATTAATCTAGCAGACCAAAATGGTGACATCTCAACATCATGGGAAGTCATTTCCCATAAGTTCCTTGTGGTAACCTTAAAGGCTTGCCCCTTAGGATTCAATTAGAAACCAGGAAATAGAAGGCTCCTAAATACCAACAGTAATACTGCATTAATTTATATGGGTGAATAGCATTCAGACAAAAGCAGGTTAACGATTGGTGGCTTTTTCCTCCATTAAAACTGACTTCCTCTTTCCCTCACCTCTTCTATATAAACAAATTACAAGTTAAAAAAAAACATCAAACTTTCTTCTAAGGTGTTTTTAAGAACCAAGACACCCAATATTCTAACTCTTTCACAAAACTACAAGGTCTCAAAAAAAAAACTGTGCAACAGAGCTATATATAATATTGTGCATTTAGAGCCACCAATATTCGGTTCTATTTTTTATCATATCTCTTTTCGTTTTTCTTTGCACAAATTTTATATTGGCTCACAAAGATCCATCCACCAGTGGAAATGCAAATGTTAAAGTTTGCTCCAGTTCAAGTAGGTCTTAAATTGTAGGCCTGGAGAACTGAAGAAACATTTTATTAACCAATATTGGTTTATGATGTAAAGTGTGGCTGAGCTACAGTGTTAAGTTTAGCTTTGAAAAAAAGTTACATGAAAGGAGACCAAAGAACTCCTGGTGCCCAGCTTGAGTGTGTTTAATTATCTATACTGCTATCTCCCCAAGTGAGGCCCATAATAAATATACTTTGCAGCGTGTGATGCATTTTTTTGCAATTGTGGGCCAGCAGCTTTGTATCACAACAAGGGGCCAATCTATCAAAGTTGAAAACAAGAAATGGACAATGGAAAAGTCATTTCCCTAGTAGATCGAGGTTTTCCTTAAATGGTAAATACATTTCATAAGTATTGGAAATGTCACGCAATTTTCTTGGACACCAAAAATAATAATTGTGAGAAATTGACACTAGCAAATCAATGCAAGGACCAGTTTTTGATATCACAACTTACGTGAGATGAATCAATATAGTGTTTTAATGTTTTTAGGAACTTAATTACTCTACCCTTAAGTTTAATGCATTTTGGACATCTCACTTACTTGGTGTACTGTGTGTGTGGATTACTTTTTATCAGTGTTACAAGAGATGGATATGAATCTGGGTACACACTGTTCCATCTTCATACCCCATATGTCACTGAAGCCCACTCAGAAATCTTATGGGTTAGATTTCTTGAAGGAAAGAAATCTAACTTGTGCTTTATGTCCAGAATTCCCAACAGTCGTTTTCATAGGATAAAAATGCCATTAACTTCTACAATATATTTTCTCTACATATATATGTATACACAATACATTTTATAGTCAAAATAAAGAGATTTGGAACTCATTATTGTGATGGGTCTATATTGGAGTTCACACTTTGGAAAGAATGTTAATGCAAACCATGTGACATATATTAGAACAGGGTATAAAATATTTACAATGTACCATGGATGCATTTTACTTTTTGAAGTACTTTTAAAATTACCATAAATGTTACTGAATAAAAACACTTTGTTTGAAACACCTCTTGAAAGCATTTAACTAGCACCAAACTTCAGGTAACAGTTGTTTAGGTTTCCAAAAAAATATTAACTAAAACTCAAACTGCTAATGGACATCGGCGGTAGTAAAATCTTGCCTGCAAAATCCATTAGTTGTCAAGAGCACTGCAAGGTTTGGATTTTACAGTAAAACCTGTAAAAAGCAAGAGTCGGGTTTCACTACTGAGACATCTAGGTGTGAAGACCCAAACAGCATTAGACATGAACTTGTTCTCGCGAACCTACTGAACTCTGTCTGCTCTTCAGCAAATACTTTACCATTGGGTTTTACAGGGTTTTAACCTGCCACATAACCAAAAGACCTGCTCAAACATCTTTACAGAAATTCCACTTTAATGCATCTTGTCTGTTCAGGGGGGAGGTTAACAACTTTGCTGTGAAAATACCTTCTGCCTGAAGAAATCCTCTGTGCCTCAGCTATGCTTCCTAGCTACAAGGTTAGGCCAAGATGTGCACATCAGGATTTCCATCTGGAAATCCTTTTAGATGGGAGTGAATTCCACCGAATTCCCAGCTGATCCAGGGTACACACATTTGCATCTTGCCTTACCAAATTAAGCTCACTCCAATGGCTCAAGTGGAATGTGGGAAAGCCCCTTCGCTTTAATTGTGATTGACGACTTTGCCAAAAAGAAGGCACTACAGGATGGACAAGGATTTTATTTCAGCTGATGACAGGTTTACTTGTCTTTGTCTGGGGTTATAATAGGTGAACAGTTCAGGGGGAATCAGTGGGTTTAGAATTGCACTTTGTAAAGGAGCTAGCTTTAGCTGGTATGTGTTGGTCTAGCAGCTGTTGCGTCCAATGGTAATCTATTTTCTCAGAACGTTGCTGCAATAAGACAACAGTTGGTATCAAATGTCTATAAAAGTGTTATATCAATTATATTATAATTATACTTTTTAATATATTTATGATGTTATGATGGTTATTCTTTGTTACTGACTCTCTCTTTAGACAAGTTGGTGTGGTCTGCACTATATATTAATAGACAGACATAAATGTTTTCTGTCTGGTTCAGAAATATTTGACTATGGTATGCTGCCATGGATAGCAGAGAAAGAAGGATAAAACCTGCATAACTTATATAAAAACGACAAATATTTAATAGTTAATATTAACTTACTTTTTAGGTAAAACTCTTTTAATAATACAGACATTCTAAATGAAGAGTTTCAAGGCACTTCATCTCTTGTAAACAAAGAATTCCAAGGATGCTCAGACTGGAGCTAAATGTCCCCAATCTAATTAATAATGGTTCAGATTGGGGTAAAGAGCAATTACAATCTAAGTTTGCATCAACAGACATTGTTTGATGGGCACAAATGTACTAAATGTATGTGTTTAGCAGGGTGAAGAAGAGAAGCCTATTTAGAAACAAAAGGGGTTAAAACCATGGCCTTATAAATACGAGCTTGTACATTCATTTCCACTCCTAACCTCTTATAAGATCCTATACTTAGCACTTTATGTTCCCGAGCTTCACCTTGCCCATCTGCGCTTGGTAGAACTTGTAATAATAATATAATTGTTTCTTTCTGCTTTGCAGACCGGAAGGCCAGGAATGAATCGTCCAGGGAATAATAAGCATAATTGTAAAGTGTTTTGGAAATGAGAAGTGCTCTATAAATACCTTATATTATTGCTGTATAAAAGAAAGAAAAATAGCAATAACACAAGAAATTCAAATGTTTTAGTGAGCAATTGTTAAAGCACCAGTTCATCATACTCGATTAAAAACATATGAAACATACTTTTTATTTCCTCTTTTTCTGTATATATGAAATACAATGTTTTTCTTGGCAGTTTTCATAGGTTTGGGAAAATCTATTTAAAAAGTTTGGGTGTTCAATGATTGCTGCCCTATAAAAGGTGAATCTAGAGTGCAGGCATCCTGATTCAGTAGATTAAGGCCATTTACATGGAGGAATATTATCATTTGCAATCATTTTTGTTACAACAGGAATATATATGTAAAAAAAAGTTGTTAAAAGTGCAATGCAAACAAAGTTTCATTTATTTAATAACTATTTTGGAAACACTTTGTGCCTTTATCCCCAGGGGGAAGCATTTTGTGCATTTTGTGTATGTAATAAATGTCATTTTTGTATCAAAGAATTATATGTGCAAAATACATTTTTCTGATAACAAACTTTAATTGTATTATGTAATAAAATTTTACAAGAAAAACTGTACAAGAAAACAAAAAATTGCAAAAATAAAAAATTATTTCTCAATGTTATTTTGTTGCAATATTTAAGGGGCAGATTTATTAATTTTTATCAGGTCGATGTGAAGTTTCGAAGTGAAAAACTTCGAATTTCGAGCTATTTTTTATGTACTTCCCCTAGGGAATGAATGGTCATACTTTGATTAGAATTTGAAAAAAACTTCGAAATTCAAAGGTCTAATTTTTTTTGAAGTACTGTCTCTTTAAAACTTCGATTTCCACCATTTACCACCTAAAAGCTGCTGAAGTGCTGTTTTAACTTATGGGGGACCTCAGGCAATTGGGGGAGTTTGGGAGATCGAAGGTCGAAGTTCAAAAAAACTTTGAATCAAAGTATGATCGAAGTACAATCGTACGATTCAAAGTAGGCCGAATTTGGCCCACTTCGACCCCAAAAAAATTTCGACCTACATTCGATTGGTGTTTTTGAATTCGAAGTTCGAAGTTTTTTTAACTTCAACCTTTGATAAATATGCCCCCTAAGTGTGCGTAGTGCATTTTTTTCAAGACCTGCTTGAAGGTGGCACTTTTTTGCTGCAAATATAAAAACTTGTAAACTTGTAAAAGTTTTTACAGTAGAACTCCCATTTAGCAGGACTAGAAAAAAAATTGTGTAAAATGTAAAAATCAGGGAAATGTATTATGCATAGTACATAGGTTGGACCAGAAAAAATTAAGGAAAAAAAATCATTTCACAGTATTCCTTTCCGGTAAAAGGTTTTATTACAGGCGCAAACTATAAAAGGCGAAAATTTTCACTACTAGGGGACGAGGCACTAAGAGGTTGCACATCCACGCAAAGGAAATATTGTTTGCACAAAGGGAAAATTCGATACATTTTTTTTGTTAATGACTTTTCTTTCATTCATAATTTTGCACTTGAATTAAGGCACCAGTGCAATAGGGACTGTTTATGACAATAACTGATACAAGTGTTATATATCTTCACTTCCTACAATGTAGCGGAACATTTTCAAGTTCGATCATTTCCATTGTCAACTGTTTGTAATATTCTGTTGGGCCCATTATTAGGAAAGCCACTGGTTTTGCCTGCATTATTTGTAAAGTTCCATGCATCTGAATGTAAAGCTGTAGTAATAATTGTACATTCAGGGCAGCTACTGCCATTAGCCAAGGTAAGACCCCCTTGCCTCAAACGGCAGTGAGTGGCTAGTTACAAGGGGCGGCAAAAAGCCGTTACTATAAGAGCCGAATTTCTGGGGTTCAACATGGAAATTTGGCTGCACTAGTACAGAGAGCACAATTGCGCTCAATGCACTAGGGATGCTGCCCCCTTTTGACCCGCTCCAACACTGATTTTTAAGCACAGAGCAAGAAGGGGCGGCATTTGGGCTGCTGTCTCTGTCGGCAGCAGCCCCAGGATCACTGTGTACATTGTGATACAATGTGACACTGTCCATGTGTAAATTAAGCATAGAATACTTCAGCACTGTATTATGTCACTAGGCTCTATATTTATTTCAACAGCATTTTTCTCACAGCAGATGGCTATAAGGTTAGGAGGATCAGACACCTACAGTAGCACTATTGCTGAAAAGTGCTTTAGCAGATGAACTGTAAAAGCTTGCTTTTCACTGCAAACCTTTTCTCCTGGAACTCACAATATATCTATATATTTTTTTAACTAACTACAGGGCTGGCTTTCCTTCAGCTAAACCCATCAGACACTTCCACACTGTTTGTTCCTTCCAAGTGACCCCTTCTGCCAACAGGACATGCCATCAACACAGGCGTCAAGATGTGGTAGCAATCATCAGGATCACCGCCAAAGTAGACGCCCAGGTAGGCTGCACAAGTGTTTAACCCCAGATCATATAAATGTACAGTTCCAGAAACTTAAAGGAACATTCCCTTAGAGTGTTGGAGCAAGCACAAAAAAATGTGCCATTCACAGAGGAAAATTGCAGAAGTATAATGCCATAGTATTATTATTTTATTTATAAAAAAAAAAGCGAGTTGAGAGCTTAATAAATAAAAACTAACCCATGATCTATTTATTCCTAAGAAAATTTTAGAATTGTATTTATCAATGGGTGAAAGTTAGAACTCACCATTTGATATATATATGCTTTTCTAAAAAATCCCATAGGAATAAAAAGAATGAGGCAAGTTTTTGTTTATTAAGCTATAAACTGTGATTTTGAAAAATCTGCCCCTAAGAGTCCTATTTATCAAAATAATTAATTCAAATAAACAAAACAAATTTTACAAAAATTGAAAGTTTGCTTTTTTTATTAAAAAAAATCAAATATATAAAAAGCTAATTTTGAATAAAACCATGGAAAAAAACTTGCTTCAAATTTGTATTCTATTCATCATTTTCAATGGGTCTACAAACAAAAAAATATCAAAATATTAAAAAACTTTTTTTAATATCTAACTTATATAAGAACATCAAGCTTTTTAGATTGGAGTTTTTTGCTTAATAAATTGAACCTTGTTAGTTTTTGAAACCACAATTTGAGTAGCAAAATTTTTTTTTAATCACAGTAAATATTTCCAAATTGAAACGTTGTCGATACATCAGCCCCTTATTCTACTGCAAGACAGAGATTGCAATACAAAACCTTATCAAAAGGCAGCAAGAAGTGTGGTAATATTCACTTTAAAAAAATATGTAAAGTAACTGTATGTTTTACATTAACCCAGACAGATAGTTGTGAGATAAAATTCTGTTCAAGAAATGAACCAGAATTTCTATGCCAACCTGCTTGAGTGAACAAGCTGGATATAAAACAATTAGTGTCTTATATCCAGTATTCTAAGTGGTGTCAAGCAATGCCAGCAAGCTCCTTCCCTGGGTGTAATCCACAAGATAACATGGTCAATTCTTATTGGTTATTTGCATTGGACATATTTATATCTATTTTCCTTATTTTTTTCCCTATAGTCCACCCACTGACCAGCCAGCTCCCAAATCCAACCCCAATTTGTTTCACTTGTCCAGATGTAACCTGGATGCAGCAGCCAAACTGCATATTGTCCTTTGACTAGATTAAATGGTGAATGAGGATATTGGCTTCTAGGCTGTTCAGATGTTTTGGGTCCCCCATTCACCTTGTTGATGTTGCAACTAACCTTAAGACCAACAGTAACAATGCTAGCCTTAATTAAAACCTACTGAGTAAGTGCCCAACTTTGTCATCTGGTAAGTGAGTTAGCTGATCAAGCAAGAAGAGAGGACAGTGGGAAAAGTAGTAATTGAACAGTGGACACATGAACCAGTTTTCTGTTCCTTGGTGGAGCACTGCTTTTCCTGTCACCTGTATCCTGGCTTACCACAAATAAGCCACAAATCTGGTCCAGAGGCTCCTTGCTATTGCCCCAAACATCACTGTACCTAGTGAGTGCCATTTTCTTTATCTCACTCCCTCTATCCACATACTTGTGGCATGCATATGCATGTGGCATTGTGAATTAACTCCTTCACTGTGCAGTTTTTGTGCCTACAGGACATACATGGTGCTCAGGGCCCCTATTATCACCTTTCTAGCAGCTATGACTGTATCCTGGTTCTCTTGAAAGGACATCTAAAATAACTGACATGCACTGAAAAGTTATATATTCATACAAAGAAAAAATATGAACCTTTCCTCCAATTCTATCTTCAAGTTTTTTCAGTGATAGGTCTCGATTACGCTGAACTTCTCCTGATCCTCCATGTGTTCATTCCAATGACCTTTGGACATCTTTGAAGAAATACTCCCTTGCTAAAATGAATTACCCTAATTATTCTTTTAATAGTTACATTGTCTGCTTTAATATGTTTTGAAGTAGTCCTTCGTTCCCCCACACATTATGTTTAAAATGACTACATCACCAATATGATTTTAGTATAGCAGCAAGAAACTCCCCTATCTTAAACATTTAAAACAAATGGAAGAAAATGCTTCTTGCCCCAATGGTTGGGTTGCAACACATGCTTTGGAAAGTACTATCCTAAACTAGCCAAGTAACCACTAATCCATCTGTGGTGGGTGAATACCGCCGTGAATCTTTATAAAAATGAATCCGAGAAACATTTAACTCCCATGCACACACAGAATTGCCCTGTGCAATATTATTATGGAAAAATATAGTATTGTAAATTGCATCATTTCCCTTAAGTGTAATATAATTCACACAGGCAAGTTTTTATAAAGTACATATTTGCCTATAAAAGGCTCATCACACCTTATTTTATCTCATCCCATGGACATATGAAAGGAATAAAACTAGAACGGCAAGACCAGTTTTATTTAGTTATTCTTTTTTCACTTTAACTGGGTTAACTATAGGTATCCACCACCAACAGTGACTGGATCAATGGAACTGCAGAAATAGTCAGGGTTAATGGGCACTACTCAGGCCTTTACACAGAACAAGATGAGAAAATAAGATTGATTTGCCCACATGGGACTGTAAAAATTGTACTGTACTGGCACTTATCCAGCATTAACTGGTAACTGGGAAATGTAAAAGCCAACAGGCAAACTGTTAAAGCAAAGAACAAATAACAGGGAGCCTTTGCCAAAAATCTTTTATATACAGAAATCAAAACCCATCATAGGGGCAAATTCACTAAAATGCGAAGTTGCGCTCAGGGAGGCGAATGGTAGCGAAGTTGCGCTAGCGTTAATTCATCAAGCAAAGTTAAGTTACGCTAGCGATGCCTAATTTGCATACAATGGACGTATATGTAGCAGCAAATACATTACACTACACAAGCCTGGGGAAACCTTTATTAAATAAAATAGAGTTGTTATTTTGCCCTATACATGTGCCCACTGTATAGTTGAGTTGCCATATGTTAGGAAATGTAGGGGGGAAGGAGGGTACCCCCAAAAAAATTTACAATCTCTTCCAGCCTATCACCCTTAAAAAAGGAAAAGACGCCAGCGCCAGCAACTTTGCCTGGCATAAGGGTGTAGGTCCACTTTGCTATGAATTTTCGCCAGCGCCCGTTAGTAAATCGGCGAGTAATGAAATGATCATCTGTCCTCATCTCAAGGATCTACTCCATGTCCCCGACATGTCTCAAACATGCCTATTGCCTGGAACAGACACGCTGGAAGGTTCTAGAGGATACATCACAGAATATGGATTAAGAGTAAACAAGGACTTTAACCTCTGATTGGTCTGATCTGAAGCCTTTGGAAACCCTCTTGGAAGGGTATAAAAGGCCATCAGGGAAGGATTGGTTTTGAACTGCTTATGTGCAACTTCTGTAGTACGTGTTTCCCACTGCAAAAAAATTGTATCTGATGTCTTTACCCTTTTTGTCTAGGTGCCATTCCTTCATTGCTAATAAAATTGGTTGCCTGACACTTGGGACATGAGGTTTTCTGGATAAGTAGTATTTATATATATATTAAAGCTACGAAAAACATTTTCAACATTAATGACCTTATAACACCAGTGGTGGAATAATATTTTTCATAATCTGTACAATATGTCACATTATCCTTTCTGATGCATACAAATACCATCCAATATTACAATACTACCCTTATTTGAATGCGTGTGTTATGTAGTATAAAGATTTGTTTCCCCAAAGCATTAGAGCTTTACTTTAGCCTGTCTGAATCCCTTTCTACCACTTAGGCTCATGACAAAGTAAACTACAAATACGTAAGCTGATCTATATGAATGATAGCACTACACTGGTATAGGGTGGCCTTACATTTTAACTGGTTAAATATGCATTAGGTCCTATACACGTCTCAATTTTTTTTCCCTGCTTCTGCAGCACAATAGGAGCATGACTTCCCTTAAATGGGGCACAATTAAGGCAGATCTATGCCTGGGAAAATATTTTTTATTGAATGGATAAATGAGATATTGGCAACATTATTTTTTGAAGTAGAACCATGGCTATATAATACAATATGTTGGCTGAGAGATTATTAATGCACATACAGTAGCTCTATTCCCTGTAATGCTTGTTGAAAGGGAAGCTAATAATGCATATAACCCCTGATGGATGAGTAAAACATAAAGGGTTAATAGTATACAGAGTGCTATCAACTCCCAGAATACATAATGCAGGGAGTCTAAGCTACTGTACTGGACTGTTGAATGTTTACAACAAACAAAAATTGTAGAATTCACAACATCACATTGATTTCTATAAACTGCTTGTGATATATAGTACAGTTTATAATTCTGCTTCAAATACCATTTTATGTCATTGATTTGATTTGTTTAAACCTGTTTACCCTGCACACAGTTCTTGCCAGTGCAGCTCTTGAAGCCTTACCATGACAACAGTGTATGCCAAAACATTGCCTGATAATGAAGCGACACACAGTATTCTCCCCTCCCTTTCCAAATCATTCTCAATCAGTGTCTGCCCATTTTCTCCATATGCTACACGATAAAACAAATTATAAACCTGTAGTTATCAAGGCTTTAAGAGTTCTTGCTTTTTTTTTTAAGTTAAAGTAGTTCCTGATTAAAAATACAAATATTTCACAGGATCACAGAGAAAGAGCTAAGGTATTAGAGAAAACAAGGATCTGAACGTAAACTGATTACATATGCATCAAGTATCCCAGTCACTAAGCATTTGTGGATTGTAAGGATGAGATACTTTCTTTGCTTATTACTGCTTCTTGATCCAAAGAGATTTACTCAACTGGTTTCAATTAGACTTTTTAAGCTAGTAAAACAACATCCATAAAGCCATATTTATAGAAAAACTCAGTGGAAAAATTGAATGCCAATGATGCTGATGAAATCCATGTCCTCTTTTCCCCAGCTCTGTCTTAAATCTCCCCTTTATTCTGTTCCTTACTGTCATTGTTATAATCATTTGATGACCATTAGCAAGCAAAAAAACAAGTGTTTTCATTTGAATAATCCACAGCAGCAAAATGAAATCTGATGGACTGGAAGGATAATGGCAAGCCAGTGGCTCTGGAGATGTCAGCTTATGGGTGATATAAGTTCACTTTGCCATAATGGCCACTCTGTGGGAACAAACATGTACACAAAAGGTAAAAGGGCTAATTTGAATCAAATCCAGAACTAAAGGATGATGAGTAAACATAACATGCAATAAATAACATTGTCATGCTCCGATCCTGCTAAATCTCGGCGCATGGAGACAAAAAGTGAAAAAAGATGAAAACAAATAAAAAAAAAATGATATAAATTTCCCTTTTGTTTGCAAGGGTTGAATAGCATGCTGAAGACACACAAAGCTTTCAGCTCAGCTAATGCATATTAAGAATTCATAGATTCACAGAAAGCTTAATTAGTCTTTATAAGATCCATCAGTTAGCTGTTTAAAAAAAACTCTAGAAAATTGGAAGCATGTGATGTGGGATAGGGAAATGACAAAATAGTACAGATCTATATCTAACAAGCAAGAACATACTTCCTCGCCTTTTATATCCTTAAAGAAGGAAAGGTTAAAATTAAGTGAGCTTTATCAGAACGGTCTATATAAATACACCAGTAAACCCACAAAGTAATGCTGCTCTGAGTCCTCTATCAAAAAAAAAAATTTCTTTCCTTCTATTGTGTACACATGGGCTTCTGTATCAGACTTCCTGTTTTCAGTTTAAACCTCCAGGGCTAGGGCTTGAGCATGCTCAGTTTGCTCCTCTCTCCCTTCTCCCCCTCTGCTGTAATCTGAGCCCAAGATTGATAGCTTCTATAGCTGTTTACTCAGGTATGGTAAAGCATTCTACAGAATAAATATAACGTTCTAGCTTGCACTATTATGGCTAATCTATTGGTAGTTTTCCTTCTCCTTTAAGAATATTAAAGGAGACCTAAAGTCTGAATATGGCTTGAGATTATGTATTTTATATATTGTCCCAGCAGAAACGTTCAGCAGCCTTGTAACAGTAATGATTAAGGCTTTCAAAGTTGTATACAGCAGATCACCATCTTGGATCATGTTAGGCAATCTTTTGAGTGTCTTTTGAGCCACAGATCTTCACTGCCAATGGGCCATGGTTGCCTTGGTCTAATAAAGAAGCCCACAACCCAATGTATAGCATTTTTAGCCTAAAGCTTTAGTTCTCATTTAAAAGGGTACACATGGTTTAGAATTAAAAGCAACATAAGCAAGCCATTTTGATATAAAGACTTTAAGGAATCTAGTTCTGATACCAAATGCTGTTTCTGAATAAATTTAGAAGAGACATCCTCGGCTGGTGAGGTACAGAGGGAATCTGCCTTGGTGACAACTTTTCCAGACAATGTACATTATAAAAATGTCCAGTATTTACAGCCATAGCAGGTTTATACCCCCAAAATGTTGCAGAAGAATCATTTATTATGTACCAGAAAAGGGGCAGGCTTAAGGAAAATGCTGTCTTATTTGGAACAAATCTGGCTAAAACTAAGTAGGACATGGCCTAAACACCCCTGTTTTGAAATATGGAAGTTGGGGCATATGGCTGAGGATGGGTGGTAGAACAACCCCTGGAGGCTCGAACATTGGACATATTCAATTTAAATATTTACCAAAGTTTTGAAACTGATTTTCTTTTTGCCTCGGGGCCATTTTCTCTCATTCTGGCCTTTGTCACACCAGGAAAAAAAACTGTCATGACTTATTACTTCTGGAAGCCTCCCTCCACCACCAAACTGCAGCATTGACATGTCTCAATACAACCCCACCCACAGCGGAGTTGGCAGCTAGAGGTGGCTTCTCATCTTTTACCAGACTCTCTGCCAGCAACTGAAGTTGTGTAAATGCATTCTCCATTAAGGCTTATTTAGTACAGGTATAGGATCCATTATCTGGAAACCCATTATCCTGAAAGCTCCAAATTATGGGAAAGTGGTCTCCCATAGACTTCATTTTATTCATATAATTCAAATACTCCAAAATTATTTCCTTTTCTCAGTAATAATAAAACAGTATCTTGTACTTGATACAAACTCAGATATAATGAATCCTTATTGGAACGAAGACTAGCCAAATGGATTTGTTTGATGATTTTCTAGCAGACTTAAGGTATGATGATCCAAATTACAGAAAGATCCTTATCCTGAAAACCTCAGGTCCCGAACATTCTAGATAAAAGGTCCCATACTGTACATAGATCTAATTTCTAGAAACACAAATATGATACATATACTAATTCAAACTTTTAGGGCCTCTAAATAGTCCAAGTTCCCCTAAGTAACTATAAATGCATTATGATTTATCAGTAGTACATTGAGAATGTATGCCTGCATGCCAATTCATTCAGATCATATATGTGGACTTACAAATGTTTTTAAGGTTAGACAGATTTTAGACAGAACTGCACTGTAGCTGCACTTATTCACAAGGCACAAAATTACACAAACTAAAGGAACAACCATAAAACTAAATTTAGTTGAGAGTATGACCCTTGTTTTATTAATAAAATACCCTTACTTTCAGCACAGACATAAAATCTAAGCATTTCAGAAAGTAAAAAAAACACAGATGACCTCAAAGGAAAAGCCAGGACATCAGTTTTGAACAGAACATAAACAAAAAAGCCTTTATATGGCTTAATTTAACCCATTCGTTGTTGAAATAATTTCAGAGCAGAATGAATGGATTACACTGTCCACAACTAAGATGGCTAATACCATCTGACAATATTCAAACAGCTGTTATATTCTAGGAGCCAAAAACAATTATCTTTAGCCATCCAGCTCCAAAGTGTCACTGCTAAATGATGTTTTTCTGTGAAATAACATCTATGAAAAGTATTATATATGTGATTTTTATCAACCTTTAACTACAATAATCAGTATGGAAATGTAACAATATACAGAATTCAAGACATAATTGGAAGAACTGTTAAGACATAGCAGTGTCCCATTTTGTTAAGTCAGTTTTGCAGAACACAGCACAGGTCAGTCTATGAAAGATTGTGTGTATGTATTCTCTTGCTGGCTATGATAATGTTAGTACTTGTGCCAGTGGGTGGAATGTATCTAGTAGTGTAATTGGACAAGACTGGTCGGTTGTTAGTCTAACAATTACAGTATTATATTATTAGGTGTTTGTGTAAGTGTTGTCATTTGTGTAGATGTTTTTGTCTTGGCCCATATTGCAAATCATTTAACTTTTTGGGACTTGATAATAAAACATACATCATGTGATGCTGTGCAATTAAAATATGAGATCTTAAAACCCATGAATATGTTAAACCCCATATAACAAGGAATATAGAAGCTAAATTGAAGTAAGAAGGACTGAGGGGCAAGTTTATTAAATTTAAAGGGGTGGTTGGTTTACCTTTATGTTAACTTTTAGTATGTTATAAAATGGATAATTCTAAGCAACTTTTCAATTGGCCTTCATATTTTTTTATTTATAATTTTTTAATTATTTGCCTTTTTCTGACTCTTTCCAGCTTTCAGATGGGGGTCACTGATCCCCATCTAAAAACAAATGCTCTGTAAGGCTTAAATTAATTGTTATTGCTACTTTATAATACTTTCTATTCAGGCCTCTCCTATTCATATTCCACTCTCTTATTCAAATCAATGCATGGTTGCTAGGGTAATTTCAAACCTAGCAACCAGATTGCCAGAATTGCACACTGGAGAACTGCTGAATAAAAAGCTAAATAACTCAAACATTTACCAAGAAGAAAAAAAATTAAAAAAAATTGGCAAATGAAATCTGTCCAGCTTTTATACAGCTTCATAATTTTTTTAACATACAAGGAATTTTATTTTTTTTTACATTTTTTAAACAGACTCTTTGAAAATAAAAAATGCCATTTTTGTTTATGATCCAACATCAATCCAAAAAAATTTGTGACCTTGAAAAAGTTTATCACTATTTTCTAGCATTTGTCCTCCTGAATGAAAATATGTACAAAATTATGTTTTTACTGGATTTCAGGACTTTATCTAGAACTTTACCTGGGACAACTGAAAGAAATGAAAGTAAACTTGGAATTTGTTGAAGGACAAAGTGGTTTTCGACTGCTCAAAGCTGGAGAACACTTTCTGGAGAATAATAATAGGGGTAGAGGGGGAAATGCTTTGATAATTATGCCAGAGGGGGAAATGCTTTGATAATTATGGCAGATCACTTAGGAGGGGGTTGATTCTGGATAAAATTATAAAAGAATTCAGAATTTCATAAAATAAATAAATAAATTATAATAATATATAATAAATTATAATAAATATTATAATAAAAAATTCAGGAAAAACAATCTTTATTTTCCCTTGATTCTTATTGCCTAATAAGTGATCCCAGGGTTGGACTGGGCCAGCGGGACACTAGGAAAAAACCTGGTGGGCCTCCAACACACCACGGGCCTAGACCCAATATTGCTGCTGCCCAAACCTCGATCCCAGCCCCTGGTCGCGGACTTGAGCAGAAAAAAAGGTACAAGGGGCACAGGAGCCTGAGGTGTCTTTACCGCTGGGGCGGGGGGCACGGGGGGCCCGGAGGGAGTGTGGGGGCCCTGAAGCATTAGCCCCAATGGGTCTCCCATTCCGACACTGAGTGACACCGACAGATATTGAGAAATTCACCAGTGGTTTATTTCCCTAAGGAGCATTAAAGACTTATCCTTAAATAGGGTAAGCAGTTTCTAATATTCGTGAAATAAAGTGAATGCTGAAAACATCTAGAAAGAATCACTTGACATACAAATGATCAAGTTAATGTTTGCTTCCCTTAGTCGAAGGACATTCATTCTGTGTAGAGTCTGATAAACAGAGGAGGCTACAAGCAAAAGGCAATATTTTTATGTTAACTGAGGTCACACAACCACCTTCTTCCCCATATGGTCAAGGTTTCTAACTTACTGAAGAATATCAGACATATAATCTTAGCCTTTCTGAGGACCCTGCAATTTGAGTGTTTAGTGTAATGGTTAAACTAACTACTTTGAGAATGGGGTACAGCTGACTGTTTATTTAAACCCTTTTTTACTATAAGTGTGCATGTAACAATGTCTGAAGAGATAAAGCATTCCTGTTCTATTAACATAAGATAGTAATAGAAGAAATGTAACTTCCTCAAGGGCTTTCTCATAGCTTACTAAAGCTTCAGCGTTGTGTCCCATTTGAGAAAGACCATTCATGGCACTTAAGTTATTTTGTGACTACTTTAAAGTAAGCTGTGTTTTCCCCTTCCTTATCGTAGTGATTCCTCAATCCATCGTATTTTAGGAAAGTACCAAACTTGGTGGTGACAAGCTGAAGCTGCGGCCATTCGTACCTCACAGATAAACAAGGTTCTTTTCTTTTCCTGCTGATCCTTTTTGCTCAGCTTTGAGAATTCCATGGAAATGTACAGTTACAGCCAAATATATTATATTTGCTTGTTTTTTTGGAAATAAAATTGTTGTTGTTGCACTGTGTCACCGAGAGTTTCCTTAAATGGTAGTATTTCATGCAATTTTTTCGATTTTAGAATTAATCCAGAATAGTCATCTGCTCAAATATTTATTGAACAAGTTTATGGTTACTTAAAGGAAAATATACTCCCCTTTTTAAACGAATGCATAAATACCTGAACTTAAATCATAAAAAAAAAAAAAATTCTTATTCCACAAGTAAACCATGTCAAGCTCTATTTGCATGGATGTAGGATCGGACTGGACATTGGGGGCCCACCAGGTAACAAACCTCCGGGGCCCCTCGCGCGCATGCACGAGCGATTGCACACATGCGCTTAAGTCAGTGCTTGGTGCCACAAATTGTGTTTTTCGAAATTTGAGTTTTTTCCCAGTGTCTCGCCGGCCCAGTCCGACCCTGCACGGATGAGTTCCCCACCCCCCATTACCTCACAGTGTAAATGCAACCCTTCCCTCATATTGTTCTATTATGAAGGAATGAGAAATTCTCTCTGCTTTCCATATCGGGCAGTGTACAGATTCTCTAAAAAGCAGAGGGACTTGTTCCATTGATCCCAGAATCCATCTGATAACAACAAAACTAGCATGTCAGAGTATCATAGTTTCTATTCAATCAGTTAAATTAGATATTTCTGTGTACAAAAAAAAAAATCTAAATTTTTTTTTACATTACCAGAAAGCATGCAATAATTGTCTTTAATCTGGATTTGTTCTATATTGGTTAAAGCACTGAATAGAAAGTGAAAGAGAAGAGAAGTGCAAACAAGAGTGACAGCAGGAGATCAAGGAACATAAACTCACAAAGCATATATTCTGATGAAATATAGAATTTCGAAAAGTCAAATCACTGCTTATTAGAACTTATGACAAACAACAGCCAAAATATATAGGTCTGAAGTGCTTTTTGATTTTGATTAGGTTATGTTGAATACTGGGATTTAGGCAAAGCTGAATCTAGCAAAAAGTGCTAAGATTTAATCAATTTTGATCAATTACATATGCAAATTAGGGTGGAAAGGGGAAAACATTTTCTTTTCGCTTTCTTCTTTCAAGTCACGCAATTTCCCTCCCCGCCCCTAATTTGCATTTGCAAATTAGGATTCAGATTCTTTTTGGCCGGGCAGAAGGATTTGGCCGATTCGGAATCCTGCTGAAATCCCGAACTGAATCCTGGATTCGGTGCATCCCTAATTTTTTGCAGTTGATTTGCATACACACAATTATTATTATGGGTTTGTAATGGGAAAGACACCTTTATAAAGAAATAAATCATTGCTGAGAGAAAATGGAATGTTATGACTATTAGAAGTTAATGAAACCAATGATACTGAAGATAGTTACATAGGGTTGAAAAAAGACCATCAAGTTCAACCCCTCCAAATGAAAACCCAGCATCCATACACACACCCCTCCCTACTTTCACATAAATTCTATATACCCATATCTATACTAACTATAGAGTTTAGTATCACAATAGCCTTTGATATTATGTCTTTCCAAAAAATCATCCAAGCCATTCTTAAAGGCATTAACTGAATCAGCCATCACAACATCACCCGGCAGTGCATTCCACAACCTCACTGTCCTGACTGTGAAGAAACACCTACGTTGCTTCAAATGAAAGTTCTTTTCTTCTAGTCTAAAGGGGTGGCCTCTGGTACGGCTGATCCTCTTAATGGGTAAAAAGGTCCCCTGCCATTTGTCTATAATGTCCTCTAATGTACTTGTAAAGTGTAATCATGTCCCCTCGCAATTAACTTTTTCCAGAGATTAATTTATATATATTTTTTATATGGAGGTGCCCAGGGTGCATGCACTTTGGGACAAAGTTTATTTATGTGGCGCCAGCAATTTACATATCACTTAAAATTAATATAGATATATGTGATCTTATAATTACAAAGAAGAATTTGAGAATAAAAATATTGGAGAGGAGAGCTCTGCTCACAAGAGCTTACACAAATGTAGACAAGCTGGTGTGTTTCACTGCCAAAGATCAGCAAACTGAAATATTCTGGTTAATAAAAGCCACTTTCTTAGCTGTGTTACTTTACCAGAACACTATTTTACATTCATCCTAGCATAACTGTTATATCATCTAGATTTTAAACACCATAAATTGCACTTTCCTGAAGAGCAAAGTGAACTCACCCGAAGGCAGGGGAATGCAGTTTCACAGATTGTGGAACAAATGTATAAAGGAAGCTCCGAATAAAGCAGCAGGAAATGTAAGTTAAAATAAAGCCTAAATACTTAAAAAAATATCCTGAAAAACCACTGAAATGTTGCCATCAGGTTTAATACAAACTGAAGTCTGAGAAAGCTCTAAATCAAGTATGAAAGAACTCCCAGAGTTCGAGGAATATTTTACAAAGATTTAGTCATGGAAGGCATGCTGAGAACATGATACAGACCAGCATGAGTTCCTTTCTGCTTAAAAATATGTGTGACAACATCCTGGAAGTTTTACTCCTGTAGAATCAATGAAATACATAACACATTTCCCTCCGACTATCCAAATCCCTAAGTATAAAGTCTTTTCAATCACATATAAATATGTATGTACATGAAATAATAAAAACATTCAGTCTTTGCACTTAGTGGGGCTTCGATAAATAAAAATGGGTTCTGTTAAAGGACAAGGAAACCTTAAATTACATGGGACTGCCATTTTTATTAGCCACATCCATCCCAGTAATCAAAAATGTTAACCATCTGCTCTCAACTTGGGGTGGGTGCTAGTGCAATACAGACTTACTAACTATACTGTACATATGCATAGAATAAGTCTGTTAAATGAATATATGGGAAATGAAGAAAGTTGGCAGTCCAGTACAAGCTAAGACAATAATAAGTGCAGCTAAAACTCCTTTTAGTGGGGATGGAGTCACTTTTGGTGTTCAGCATTAAAACAGCATTAGTGTGATTTATTGAGTCCAAGGGGTATATTTATCAAAAAGTGTAGAGATCGCCACAGTCCTTTTGAGTGAAATTCTGCAACTCTCTATTCATTTCTATGGGATTTTGAAAGACATATTTATCTAAGGATGAACTTTCACCCATTGATTAATACTCATTTAAAAATCCCATAGAAAGGATAACTGGAGAGTGGCAGAATTTCATTCTAGAGGACTGTGGTCATCTCTAACTTCACTTTTTGATAAACATACCCCCAAGTCTGCAGCACCATTGATGCAGCCCTCTAGGAGAACTTTAAAATGACTAACTTACTAGAAGTGTTCTTCTCCAAACCACTAAAAAACACACCAAATTCTCTGAAATGTTGTAATAAGTTCCACCGAAAAGATTCTTCACTGAAACCCAGTCTCCAAAAGAATATTTTTTGGCCATTCCAATGTGCAGTTAAGCTGTACATATACAGGCCAACAAAAGCTGCTTATTCAGCCCTATTAGACCAAGTCAACAGTTTATTGTCCCATGTATGGGCTGTTTAGAAGGCCTGTCTGACGTATATCTTGCTGAATAATGGGCAGGTTTGGGGATCCCGTGGATGAGGACAGTATCTGCATGTTGTTGCAGTCCTTGTTCAATGAGTCTTCATGGAACTTGAGTATGATCCACTTGTTGGACCACAAGCCTGATTTGCCCTAACAGGTGGACATTGTTCACAGATCTGTCTGGTCTGTTTTATTTTCCAATATTGTTAAGTAACTTGACCTGTATCAAAAACATAAAGTGTTTATATGAGGTTGTTCCTTCAAAAAGTTCCAAAGACTGACTCTATTGTATGGCAAGGGAAGGTGCTGCTTTGGTATGATATAAGGGAACAGAGTAAAACACATGAATGAAGGGAGGGAGCAAGAGACAGAGATAAGGGATATGGGTTGGAAGGGTTGTTTATGCTATTACAAGACCCTCATTTAAGGCTTTGACAAAAAAAGAACAATTGGCAAACATGAGACAAGCTTAAGGGGAATTAGTTTTAAAGAACTACATTTTAAAAATTATTATTATATATTATAAAAACAAAATCACAGATCATTTCTGCACAGATCATAATTTTATAACTTGCCTGTATAAAATACAATATGTTTTTCTATCCATGAGTTGGGTTGACTTTCAGTTATCGTCATTGCTCCCACCTAACAATTTAAGGGAAGTGTGAAGACTTCCGTATGTTCGGGATGGGGGGGGGGGAGTTGTAAGGCCAAGGCCTTATTTTGACTTTGTTGAATCTAAAAGAAGTCTCAACATCTGCTAAAATAACTGTTAATAACGATTAACACTGAGAAATAAATGGTAACAAAGCACAGTGGGAATTAGCGTTTTTTTTTTTGCTTTTGACTGTTTGCTCAGGAGCCCTATAGCAACCAATAAGATGTTAGCTTTTAAACAGGTGAACAGTAAATGCTACCTGCTAATTAGTTGCTATTGGTTACTGCACCTTGGCAATCCTAGTTCCTTTTACTACATACTGTAACCCTGTAAAAATGTAAAATTAATATAATGCACCAGTGCAGCTGCCACCAGCAACCAATTTAACATTCATTTTTATCAATCTACTAGAAATTATTTTAGTAAAATAGCCCCACTGTACAATTATCTCATGCCTGATGTCAAAGCCTCACGACAATATTTACTATTTTGTATGTGTATTTCATTGAGGCATTTGTTTTATCAGCTTCCGTTGTTCATAGCAACACAGAGCTATTATCCAAATGCAGTGAATCCTGACCTTATACTTCAATTGCTTTATCGCCATTTCTTAAATCATATAATTATTGCTACTGAAAGGAAAAAATCCTTGAAGCAGCTAACACAATGCGTCAAATGTTTATCTAGTATTTCAGTATCATCTAAGCATTCATGCAAGATGTCTTCGGAAATGCTACAACACTGACAAACATGCCTATAGGAAAATGTTCGCTGGTTTAAATTGGCCGTAGGGTGTGATTAGCCAGAGAGTATATGGAAGGATGTCACAGAGAGGTAGCTCAGTTAGCTTGCATGGCCTAAATTAATTAAAGGGTAACTGGTAAATGGAGCTGCAAGTCACAGAGAATTCCAGGATATGCCATGACGGAAGATATTTCAGTTTAAATATCTCATGTGAAAGGCCACAGTGACACTGAAAACTGCCGGGCTATCTTGAATAAGACTCGTTTCCAGAAGGAACTTATTTTTTATCATCTGCTTTGTTTACACTGTTTTTAGTCTCCCAGGGAAAAAATACTGTCACTGAGCGAAAGGACCTTTTTGAGCTATTCCTGTGGAAATCATATTACTGTGGGAATAAGCCTTCTTGCGGTATTTGTATTAGGAGGGAAGTGTGTGAAAACTCATTTTTTTGCTGTATTCCCAGTGAACCATAGTAAAACTATACAGCTGCAGCAGTTTCCCAAAAAAGTGTTTGTGCTAAAAAAAAATGGTGACTGGGACTTCTCTGCGCAGCTGACAAATAAATAATAAAGACATAAATTTACACCATAGCAAAGGATGGGTGTTAACTGCTATATATGGAATGAGGTTTTTGCTCAATTTAATATTATTCTGTACCAAAAAAACACTTTCCCATTATAAAAAAAAGACTTTTCAAATTGATATTTTAATAAAGATGGTCATTGTCCATGTTAGGGCAGTCAGAGTTCGAAAAAATTTTAAGTAGATTTCATAACAAACTTTTAGACACCTGTAGTTCAAGTATTCTATTATGGAGAAGTCTTGCAAGAAAGTACTTGGGGCATGTGAAAATGTAATACTTACCGGTACATTTATTGCTTCTAAGGAACCCAATTGGCAGGCACTTAATTTACCCTGCGTTTAAGTACATATTCTGCACACATTTTATTGTAGTAAGCACACCATACTAACGGTTATATTTTGAGTAAGTAATTACAAGATTAATATATATTCTAAGGCCATTTCAGGCTGCTATGTAATGCATATGTTTTCCTACTAACATTAAAGGGGTTGTTTACTTTTAAATTAACTTTTTTTTAGCATGTAGACATTGATATTTTGAGACAACTTGCATTCTTAGGACAAATTGGTTTAAATTTTTTTTTAATTTGTGTTTTTTTGAGTTATTTAGTTTTTTTATTCACCAACTCTCCAGTTTGCAATTTCAGCAATCTGTTTGCTAGGGTCCAAATCACCATAGCAACCATGCATTGATTTGAATAAGTGACTGAAATATAAATAAAAGAGGCCTGAATAGAAAGATGAGTAATAAAAAGTAGCAACAACAAGGGGCAGATTTACATAGGGTCGAATTTTGAGGGTTAATTAACCCTCGATATTCGACTGCTGAATATAAATCCTTCGACTTCAAATATCGAAGTCGAAGGATTGACCACAATTCCTACGATCGAATGATCGAAGGAAAAATCGTGCAATCGAACGATTAAATCCTTCGAATCGAACGATTCTAAGGATTTTAATCCATTGATCGAAGGATTTTCCTTCGATCAGAAAATTGTTAGGAAGCCTATGGGGACCTTCCCATACCGCCTCGGTAGGTTTTATTTGCCGAAGTAGGGGGTTCAACTATTTTTTAAAGAGACAGTACTTCGACTATCAAATGGTCGAATAGTCGAAAGTTTTTTAGTTCGAATCGTTCGATTCGAAGTCGTAGTCGAAGGTCGAAGTAGCCCATTCGATGGTCGAAGTAGCCATATTCGACCATTCGAAATTCAAAGTATTTTTTCTTCTATTCCTACACTCGAGCTAAGTAAATGGGCCCCCAAATGTGTAGCCTTACAGAGCATTTGATGTCTAGATGGAGTTGGTGACCCTCATTTGAAAGCTGGAAAGTATCAGAAGAGTAAAGCAAATAACTCAAACGCAATAAAAAAAGAATAAAATAAATGCTAACTGAAAAGTTGCTTAGAATTGGCCATTCTATAACATACTAAAAGTTAACTTAAATTTAAACAACCTCCTTAATGTGATCAAAGGGAAAGCTGAAATTTTCGCTGGCCTATGCTGGAGGAGATTGAGCATGGGCAACAAAGCAACCTTATGCCCCTTACTGCATCTTTGGGAGCACACAATGGTTCTGATCAAAGGTCTCTAGTTTGAGATTCATGTTCAGAGCATTTAGGTCAACTTCTCCTTGACAAGATACATGAATTATATATGTTACTTTTCCACCAATCAAGACATCAGAAAGCTTGCTGAGAAGAACCCCAGGTCAGTGCAGTTTTCTGAAAAAGGTGCCCCGGGTTAGGATATTGGATAAGTGATTATAATCACTGGGGTGTGCCTGACATTTGGCACCCAGTGACTGAACCTTTCCTTCTCCTGGAAATATGTCTCTATGCATTGAGTACATACTATTAATTATAACACTACTGTGAGTCAATAAACATTACACATATTCTTCAGGTCCAAAGAACAAGATTATATTTTAATGACAGTGTACATTTAGCAGTCTTTTGGTAATTAAAAGAGATAAAAATCACAATTTTGAAACAAGCCCCTCTCTGAGACCGAATATTGAATTATTGCCAACTTTTATTTTTATCTCATGCCTATTTGTTTGCCTTTTTCCCCCAAATATATCTGGGTTTTCCACTTGGAATGGTCATGTAAAATAAACATGTAATACCTCCATTCTGGAATGGTGTCTAAAGACCAAAGCAGTCATTTAACAGAAATTAATTGAAATAACGTGTTACTAAGTCAGCGGATGCGGGTGAATTATGAATAATGTACTAAAAACAGTTGGCTGCGGAATCCGCGTATCTGTTTTGTGCACCCCTATGATTCAGGTTGAACTGGCGCAGGTCACTTTGGAGGTGATTTGCTTGTCACAAGCACAGAAGTCATACAAACATGCAGCAGCTGGAAGCCAGAAAGGAGGGCACATCAGCTCAAAGCTGCAGAAGAGGCCTTTTCATGGCAGCTATTTGCAAGCCTCTAAGGAGTCGCAGAGTCAGCCCATTAAAACCCTGTTAAAACACTTCTGATGTTGTCAGCAGTGGAGAGCTGAGATAGCACAGTGATCACGGAGATGCTATCTGCCTGAAGCAGTTCAGTGGTACTGTCAATACTATGAGCAAGGAGGTGCAAGACGAGCAACAACCTAATTTCTTCATCAAATTTTCATAGGCTCCCAGAGCTGGCTAGAAAAGAACAGCATGGGCAGCTCAATAGATGGGAGCTTCATTCTGAACTGCATGACCTTTGACCAAAATGTTCTCAAAGTGCATCGGCACACGGCCAAAGGTAGAGAGTGGAACTAGAAACATTAACAGAATGTGATACCACAAGCCTGCTTATTGCTATGTTCAGGATTAGTTCTATTAGGCTATATGCTCAGCATGAAGCCATAGAAAGGGCAGCTAAAAAGGTGTTGCATAGAAACATACATTCCTTGCAATCTAGCAACAGCAACCTGAATATATAGCAATGCTCACGTTTTCCTCTATAAAATGCTGAACAGGTATGGGATATGTTATCCGGAAATCCAATATCCAGAAAGCTCTGAATTAAGGGAAGGTCATCTTGCATAGACTCCATTCTATCCAAATAGCTAAAATTTAAAAAAATGATTTCCTGTAATAATAAAACAGTAGCTTGTACTTGATCCAAACTAAGATATAATTAATCCTTATTAGAGGCAAAAAAATTTCTAGTAGACTTAAAGGAAAACTATACCCCCAAAATGAACACTTAAGCAACAGATAGTTCATATCATATTAAGTGGCATATTAAAGAATCTTACCAAACTGGAATATATATTTAAGTAAATATTGCCCTTTTACATCTTTTGCCTTGATGGTCTCTGTGCTGCCTCAGAGATCACCTGTCCAGAAATACTACAACTCTAACTGTAACAGGAAGAAGTGAGGAAGCAAAAGATACAACTCTGTCTGTTAATTGGCTCATGTGACCTAACATACAGTACAGTAAATCCTACGATCCCAGGGGGCGGCCCTTGTTTTTTAAAATGGCAATTTTCTATTTATGATTACCCAATGGCACATACTACTAGAAAAGTATATTATTATGAAAATGGTTTATTTACATGAAGTAGGATTTTACATATGAGCTGTTTTATGCAATATCTTTTTATAGAGACCTACATTGTTTGGGGGGTATAGTTTTCCTTTAAGGTGTGATGATCCAAATTACAGAAAGATCTTGCTCTTGTCATGTCTGTTATTTGGAGACATCTATATATCTTGACATAAATATTGAGAACCTAATTAAGAATTCGTTCCCACACAAAATGTAAAAATCCCTGGCCTTTACTATTCATAAGGTATATAGTATATCTGGATAATGTCTCACACATTGGCGTAATGCACTACTCTTTGTAAGAAGGTGGGGTCTAAGCTTGAATTTCAGCGATGGTGAGCACTCCAACTGTTACTGAACAAAAACTCCCCGAAACTCCCATCAATATTGATATGTCAGGCGAGTGCTGAGAGATGTAGTACAATCACACCAGGAGGGTCACATGTTATTCATTTTGTGAATACTAAAAACATGTAACAAATCGGCAAAGTGGGGCCTTTGGGGCTATGGGATTGAGGGGGAAAAAACCCTTTCTGACAAACAGCAAAACTGTCAGTAGATGATGTAATGCAATCATGCTAATCACTGCCCAGTAATTGTTAGAGAAATAAATCCACAAATATTAATTTCATTTTGATCCTTATTTCTAATTTCAGCCCTTTCAGTCCTAATCAGATCAAGTCTCTTCAACCTATCTCTGTCTAACTTGACTTTATGACCAAAAGTGCTTCAAGAATGCATTGTTCATGGGATCAGATGGTCTGAGTTATGTAGACAGTATATGCCCAAACCTTATTAAACGGAGCATAAATAGCACTGCTAATACAGAGGTATGCTCTGTCGTCTGGGAGGAATAAATACAGCACTACAATAGCATAACACCTTGTTGGTGCCTGGCATTCAATAGCAAGACACCAAGCTCATTGTTTCATACAGACAAAGTAGATTCTTTATAAAGGCACAACAACAAAAATATAATGTAATTGTTAGGGATGCACCAGATCCAGGATTTGGTACAGGTTTCTGCCTTTTTCAGCAGGATTCCGATTCGGCTTAATCCAAGTGCCTGGCCCAACAAAATCCGAATACAAAAAATCAAGTGACTTTTCATCAAACATTTTTTTAATTAATTTTAACCACGAGCTGCTCATGCCGTTCTCTTTTCCCTAATTAACATATGCAAATTAGGGTTCAGATTTAGTTTGGCATTCGACCGAATTCTAAAACAGTGGATTTGGTGCATCCTTAGTAATTGTTCTACTGCAACTGATTCAAGACACACTGTATGCACCATATATAATTTTGGTAGATTCTAAAGAGGCTTTAGAGCCACTAATCTCCCATTGGCTGCTTAGAGGGAGAAGCTAGAATTTCACATGCTTGTGGACAACAGCCATTTAGAAGGCTATGGGTGGCTGTGAATGTTTTAAAAAGACACAAGCATGGGATTTAAAAGATAAACAATAATGTTGAGACACTATTGAATTTCTACTACACCAAAATAATTGCGTTTATAAGCAAGTTAACTGTATATACAATATATCTGATTTGGTTCTTAAAAGCAATGGCATGTGGGTGAAGTGAAAAAATAAACTCCCTTTCTATTATATGTAATTGCCTATGGGTTTATGGTACACATTACCCAACTATTACCCAAAAATTATGACATTTATGTTTTTACCACCATAAAAGACACCATGTTTGCCCAGGAGCAATAACCCGTAGCATCCAATAAGGTGTTTGCTTTTAAACAGGTGACCTGTAAATGCTGCCTACTGATTGGTTGCTATAGGTTACTGCACCTGGAAGCAATACAGGTCATTTCTGGCTTTTCCTGCCACAGATTTTCCCTAAGAAAATATGCCAAGTATGCCTTTGTTTTAAAAGTAGCCTATATCATAGATTGATATCATAAATAAGAAATAGAGGGAGTTTGATAGCAAATAGAGGAGGTGGGAGTTAACAGAGAAAAAGGCAAATAAATACATTTATAGGGCTACTGAGCAGTGAAAAAAATGATAGGAAAGGGAATATCTTTAATACATGAAATTTAATCGCCTGTTTTATTTTCTTCTTCCTATGACATGAGCCGAATTGTCTGCTTAAGTGTCATTAAAATGTCATCTTATAATTTACTTTAATTTTATTTACTTGACAGCCTTTGTGAAGAACTGAATGCTATTTCTCACATGGTGCTGTGTAATCCCACATAACACTGTAGAGTAGTCAAGGGAGATGTAGAAGCCACTGCCTGTGTCTCTGTCAGCACTTGAAGATAAGGTAGGACAAAGTAGGACAGCCAGGCAGAAGAAGAATGCAATGGATTCAGTTTGGCGCTTGAGCTACTAGCATACCACATTTTATGAATGGGCCATATTGTGAAGAAAAGGGAGGAGTAGAGATGCTATCCAGTTCCATGCAATGTAAAATGAAGTTAACCCTTTGGTTCTAGAATGGTTTTCAATGGTCGCTACACTTTCTTGCTCTTTCCTAGCTAAAGTAAAGATACCTGTTCCTCTGATTCAAAACAGTCAACTTAACCGTTTACTGACTAAACAGCATTCGTTTTCATCATTTAATTAATTTAAGACCTTTTTATCCAGGCCACGAATAAGCAAATGTACTTTCTTCATACGGTTAGATTTTTATCTCAGTATAAAAGTTTCCAAAAAGAAGTCAATTGAATTTATATTTTTCTTTTAAAGTTGACAAATCTTGTTTATTGATGCTTTAATGCTCCCAGCTATACAGACATCAGCATTCTGTCTTTTGGGGCATCTTGAGGGACTCACCCTTTCATCCAGTGACAGGTTGCGTCTACAGAAACTTCTACACTATGCAAAGAAAGCTATTTTGCTTTCATGGAAAGCCCTGGAACCTCCTACCTTAGCATTCTGGATAAAAATTGTCAATGACATTCTTCCGAGCCACAAATTGACATATTTAACGCGTGAATGTCCAGACAAATTCAAAAAAATCTGGGATAGGTGGCTTACAGAAACACAAACCGGTACTGCTGGCACATGACCTAGAAGTAACGAAAACTCCTAACCAGGTTCTCTATTGTAAGATACACCTTATACCCCACCCTTCTATCGATCTCTCTCTCTATCTTTCCTCACTTTCTTCTCTCTTACTTAATTTTATGTTTACAAAATCAATAAAGATCATCTTTAAAAAAACAAAAAAAGTTGACAAATCTACAAAGGAAAGTGATGATCCCTGATTTCCGAGGTCTCCACTTTCTTCCTGTCCTCTTAGCCACTAGTAACTTTCCCTCATGCCTAGGTCTTGGCCAGTGTTCCACCAATTAGATCACTCACAATCCTTTATTAAACCCATGGCAGGTTTGAAAGTGCAAAACACACATGAAAAGAACCACGTTTTCCTCACTTTGCACCATGTCCTGTGGTGAGCACCTTGCACTTCCTCTATAACTATTCAAGAGGGGTAGGTAGTGGGAAGGATCACAGGCATCCCCTCTGCCACCCACAACTAATCCATTAATGTACACACCATTAAGATGCACAAATAGAGGATGGACCCAGACTTGTACTTGTACCTAAGTACAGAGCCATCTTGCATTTACCAGTGCTGTACTCTGCACCCTGTGATGGATTTTTAATTCTCAGCAAAGTGCTTGTTAAAGGCAATATTGTGCCCCTTAGTGCTCTTGCACTTGCATCTGGAACATTAATTCATTTGTCTGCAGTATTCAATTCTTTCATAACCCTGTATCCCCTCACTTTCTAAAAAGCCATCCAACCCCTTCTTAAAGCTATCTAATGTATCAGCCTGTATGATTGATTCAGAAGAAGAAAATAATCCAAGTTAAAGCTGCAAAAATGGACCTGAAGAGTTTATTCAGTTAAGATGGCTTATAAGTATTTAGTGTGCCATAGCAACTAATATATATCAACATACATTAAACAGCCCTTGATCTGCTCTGACAATGGTTGAAATCCGTGTTCCAGTTATACCTGAATCCAAACCACATGTCCTGAATATCTTTTCAGTGTTCCGGTTTTATGCAGTTCTCTATGTTGACGGTACATCATGTTCTGAAGATCTGGCACTTTAGTGAAAGGATAGGCACGGGTTGGCTGACTACGCGTTACGCCTCCAACTTGAATTAGCTAGCAAGATTGGTACAGCTGAGGGAAAAATTGGCAGAAGAATAATATATTGCATTAAATATTTAACGCTTCTCACTAATGAACTGTGTCTTCAAGTGTATAAAACCAAATCAGCAAATTAAATTTGCATCAATTTTACAGTATTGTTCAAACATAATTGTCTTCTTTTCTAATGCAGTTAAATATCAAAGTTGTTTAAATGTTGAAGTCAATAGTAGCTAAAACATATTGCATATAAGGCTTTCCCCATAAAAAACCCTATTTTCAGAATATACAGTAAATGCATAAACATATAAAAACATATTTATATGAGAACACTTTTTTCTCCATCCACCGCTTAAAATCCATTCATATCTCTTTCTCTAAACTTCCAACCTGTACAGCCCAGAAATGTATTGACGCTGAGTGTCTGCCTGCTGGGATGTAGTTTATTCACAGGAAATATGAAGGGAAAGTTCACGCTCTGCTGTTTAATCGGAACTGACATTACATCTCCAGAGAGAGAGGAACTTTGGATTTTGGGCAGGTCAGCATAGGGCATGCAGACAGTCAATAAAATATTAAATAAAGTGCTTTGATATCATATCTTCAATCTCTATAAGTACAGCACATAGGAAAAGTGCATTGCTAATATATGCAGAAGTAAAATATCATTATTTGATAAGCAGAGCGCTATGAGTGCTATGGAATGTTAACCCATGCAAGGCTCATATGGCCAGAGACAAGTTCTGCTGTTCTGTCAGCCATCTCCATTTCATCAAGGCTATGTATCTACTGGCCTTTCAAAATAGGGTGCATTGCTATATGTGACTGCTTTGAATGTCTGGTAAATGCAGAGCTTATTTCTGCAATAGGAATACATTTTGGCAGGATCGTAACCACAGCACCAATGCTGAATGTGTATGGGGCACACCAGTGGCATACCTAGATGTTGCCCACAGCAAATTAATTTCAGGGTCCCCAGCATATTTTGTCCTGTTTTACCAATATTTTGAAATTGCTCATTAGGGGGCCTCATGGGGACCCCTATACCTCCTGGACCCCTCTGCAGCCGAGGGGGCTACTTCAAGTGTAGTTAAGCCCCTGTGGGACACTCAGTTGTCTGTAGAAGCACTATACAGCATTGGGGCTCTGGTTGGTCACTTCTAGTTATATACACAAACCCCTTACCAAACAAAGCTTAAGGTACAGGAGTATAAGAGAACTGACAAGGGAATTTTCCTGGAAATTAAAGTGTTACTCACATTGGGTATCTAGGCTGCAGTAATGGATAACACCATACTACTGTTCTACAAATAGTTGTGCAGGGCTGGTGTATAAAAGGGTTTGGGACTTAAAGAGTTAAATAGCTAAACTGTGACTTACTTGATTTCTGCAATCCATGATAGATAGAAATGATCTCATTTGGCAAGTTTTGGAATTAGGGTAAATGTAAAGCTCAGAACTCATTCAAGCCTATTGTGATATAACAGGTAATTTCTGACCTATCCCTCCCACATTATAAAGCAGAGACAGCAGCAGCTGTATTATCAGTTGACATAGGTGAAATTATGGGGTAGATTTATTAAAGGGTGAAGTTAGAGATCTCCACAGTCCACAGAGTGAAATACCGCCTCTCTCCATTCATTTCTATGGGATTTTTAAAGGCGTATTTATCAAAGGGTGATAGTGAAAGTTCACCATTTGATAAATACGCCTTTAAAAATCCCATAGAAATGAATGGAGAGAGGCGGTATTTCACTCTGCCGATTAGGAAGATATCTAACTTCACTCTTTGATAAATCTACCCTCCCAGTATCTCAGAATGTATACAAACCAGGGCAGTTGTGCAGTGCTATTCATAAACAAATATGAGCCTATTGCCACTGCTTAGAGTATGTTGCACTCTTATTGGCATCAATTCTGAAGTCTCAAACTCTCATACATTTGACCACACATATTCTGGGCAAGTTTGTGAGCTTTAATAGCAAAAGTGGTCTGAATAAGTTTGCCCACTGAGACAAAGTAAAAGAGCCCCTAACTCCCTCAAACCTTACATGGGATGCCCTGCTATAAAGATACTTGTAGTTAATTGCAAATCTAAAATGTATAGCTCAATCTTCAGAGGAAACCTGATGTTCAGGTTTTAAAGGTGCTTGCTCCTAGTATGCAGAGTTGGACTGGGCTAGAAGGACACCAGGAGAAAACCCAGTGGGCCCCAAAGACCCAGAGCCATTCCCCATCTGAAGCCCTGTGTGCTGACCCCCCCACCTGGCCCCGATTGCAGCTGTTAGGAGAGAAAATAAGGTACATGCGAGGGTTGCAGCTGGGGCATGGGCCCAGGTCAGGGTGTGCAGGCCTCTGAGGATGTAGCCCCAGTGGGCCCCAGACCCCTCCAGTCCAACACTACTAGTATGAGCACATACTAGTAGTGTTGATATAGATATTCCACTTTTATGGCTGCCAAGTTACTGTTCCTTGGATCCTGCTGCCTAAAGAGAGAAATTCTAGTAAAAGTTCATCCAAGAGTAAGAACTATGAGAATAGCCACACATTACTCAAATGTTCAAGTGGGAAAAATTTTGGTTGTAACTTAGTTGTAGCTGTGGATATCGAAACGGTGGGGAGGGGAGCAAAAGGATTACAGGAAGCAGACTCAGTGGCTAGGAAAGTCATTGAGAATGTTTTAATAATTGTGAGATAATTACAGTGAAGTTTAGCTATACAACTTCCTAAAAAGGATGGATTTTGATTCTTCTGTAAGGCTGCTTGGGAACCCTTATACTGTAAAAAGATAACTTGTAATGCCTGTGTATATTTACTTAGAAATAAGGCTGGCTATTTATCTGAGCTATTTTACATTATATTCTACTATCTTTAGTAACTTGCCAACATCTATGTGGGAAAGAGGGTTTATCATACGTCACCAGCTTTCTTTAACTTACCTCTCGCAATGGACAAAGAAAAGCCTTCCTTAGCCATTTTTATTATAACATTTCTCCTCCACACAACAATAAGAAATGGAACCCTTGTCCGACAATAAAAAGGTTATACTTAGTGCCTGACTTTTCAAAAACTTGTTGCATGCTTATGGACCCATGGGAAGTATCTGGCTACTTACTATATTATATATTAGACTGTTTATGGTCTTGATTGTGGTTTCCATTTACTTTAAATAGAGCATTAAGTTCATATTCAATAGGGCAGGATTCTCTACTTTCACTAAACAAACATTTCAACAGCAAATATATCAATAGACATCAGTTAAGGTGTAGCACATGTTATTACACCAACAGGCTTGCATAAGTGGAAATGCTTGTACAGCACTTAGGCTATGATTTGTACAGCTTTTACTCTAATGAAACACCAAGGGGCCGAATCACTAACTTCGAGTGAAGGATTCGAAGTAAAAAAACTTTGAATTTCGAAGTTTTTTTTGGGCTACTTCGACCTTCGACTACGACTTCGAATCGAAGGATTCGAACTAAAAATCGTTTGACTATTCGACCATTCGATAGTCGAAGTACTGTCTCTTTAAAAAAAACTTAGACCCCCTAGTTCGCCATCTAAAAGCTACCGAAGTCAATGTTAGCCTATGGGGAAGGTCCCCATAGGCTTGGCTAACTTTTTTTGATCAAAGGATATTCCTTCGATCGTTGGATTTAAATCCTTCGAATCGTTCGATTTGAAGGATTTAATCGTTCGATCGAAGGAATAATCCTTCGATCGTACGATCGCACTATTTGCGCTAAATCCTTCGACTTCGATATTTGAAGCCGAAAGGATTTCAATTCCCAGTCGAATAGCGAGGGTTAATTAACCCTCGATATTCGACCCTTAGTGAATCAGCCCCCAAGTGACTTTGGAAATCCAGCGAGACAGGAGCATTGGTTGAAGTGTCACCAATGGCAGAGAAAGCCAGCAGAAAACCATCCACTACTATCCTATCCAAAACAATACTATCCTATTGAAACCATAGTTATACTGAATTGGGTGAATCTTTCAGGGCAACAAATATTATTGTAGATAAATGTTTGTACACCTTACATGATAATATGATATTGCTCACAAGTCTACTTTTCTGTATTATCTTATATTGTTTGTTTAATGGTTTACAGCAGGGGTCCTCAAACTTTTTTACCAGATTTGGGGAGCAGCACAAGCATGAAAAAAGTTACTGGGGGCAAAATAAAGGATAGGATTGGTTATTTTGGTAGCCCAATGTTGATTGGCAGCCTACATAAATCTGAAGGAATTGAGGCCACTGGAAGCAACATCCAAGGGTTGGTGAGCAGCATGTTGCTTATGAGCCACTGGTTGGAGACTAGCAGTTTACAGCATGTGCGGATCAATGATCCAATGCAATTGATTCCTTACTGAAATGCATGACTACTAATTAGACCTATCTTCAGTGATGACCCCAATGAAAACTGAGCCCCACACTGCCCCTCACATGTATTGAGACATTGGCTGATTCAAATATTCTTCTTCACAGTGCTGAATCACTTGTGTTTGGTAACCCAGATGTGTGGCTTTATTGCACTAAAATACAGCCTGTTGGACACCAACTTCTGCCCATCTCTGGCCATCTTAAGGCTGTTTAGGGCACCCAATGATGTGCACAGACGTTAATGCACAGCACAACGTGTAGCCCTGCTAAAACCAAAGTTTACACAAAGGGCTTCTGTTTACATTACTGCACAGTTGGGAACTCTACGCCATAACCAGAATTAGACTCAAGACTAAAGAACAAAACTTCTCCAGTAGTGAAGGGGTTAAGTAGGCAATGCTATATAAACTATAGTGTATGTGTTGGAGGAACAAAGGTTTAGGATACAAATCTGTCAAGTTTAGAATATTTCTTCAGTACCCTACAAACGGGTTGTAACAATGGTGTCTCAGTGTGAGTGGAAAATGCGTTGCGTATTCCATTTCCCTGCTTTACAGAAATTATTATTTGTGTCTTTTCACTTCCATGCAAAATATTCCGATCTTTCAATGAAAACAATTTCCCACATTCTGTTCACACCCACACAGCTACATTTCGATGTGAATGAAAAGCTTGCGATGAGAAGCTGCAGACTTTATTAACCTCTTGCTGAGCTCCCGTTTTGTCTGAACACTTTCCCACCATGAGTAGCCATAAGAAAAAAAAAAGTTATTCATAGATGTTGATTTCGAAAATGTAGTTAAAAATACATCACACGACTTTATGGCAAGGCTTAAGAAAGAAGGAAAAGGAAGACAGAGGGCCCTGTATTTTGAGAAAAAGAAAATGGCTGACCTTTGGACTTGGGGAGTTTTGGACATCAATGCTAGTGCATAAATAAATGTATGTATGTCTTTCTATTTCATTGAAGTACAACGAGTTCTTTAGAAGGGATTCAAACTGAAAATAAGTTAGACGGACAAGACACATTTCTTACAATCCTCAGACAATTCATCGTCACTGATATTTAGGTAATTATAAACAACATGTAACTGTATAAATCAATAAATATAAATAGTAGACAATCTTCTGCTGTCCTTCAAAAACACTAGTGGCTCCTGATATTGGCTCCCATAGTGTGTGTCAATGTGATAGGGACTTAGAATGATTGATATACTAAAATAGGGAAATGGAAAAAGCAAGGCACTCTCCGCTCATCATATTTTGTACTACTAAATGTACAGTGCCTATTAATAGCATTCATCCACTTCACACTAGATTTGATTTCATTTTTTATTTCTAATCAACAGAAATAGACACTTTCACGTAAAAGTTAATACTGATCACCTCAAGTTGACATTTATTACAATGGAATAGTGATGGGCGAATTTCTCCAGAAACAGCGAAAAATTTGTGAAACTCAAAAATTGATGCCCGCTTAAATTTTGATGCCGGCGTTAAAGTCAATGGGCGTCCGAATAGTGTTGACGCACAGCGCACCCAACATTTTTTGACACCAGCGAATTTTCGCTGGAGTTTTGCGAATTTATTCGCTGGCGGCTAAACACGGAAATTTGCAGCGAATTCGCGCCAGGCAAATTTATTCGCCCAGCACTACAATGGAATAAAACATACAGTATAATAACTGATAGTATGAGTATACACCTTTGAAAGTAATAGATACCAGGGAACCCTGAGACTAACTCCAGCCTGTATGTGAGGGGAATTCTAGGTTTGCTTTAGCGGGTGTCAATAGGCACAACTGACTTATGCCCGGTAGTGGTGAGCGAATCTGTTGTTTCATCCAAAAATTCATGAAACTGCAAAAATTCACGAAATGTAAACAAAATACATTGTGGTCTGTGGGGTCCATTGGTGAAGTTATTTGCCTATGGTGAAATGCTGAATCTTGCCACAAATCAATACCTGGCCAAAAAAACTTTGCTCATCACTTATGCCTAGTCAATCAGATGCTAAAATAACACCATGCACCAGAAGTGGTACCATTCCAGTACAAATACAGGGGATATAGGTAGTGCCACAACTTTGGGTCAGTATTGATGACCCACTGAAATTCTGAAGTAAATGCTACTTTGTGGGTATAAAAACATTTGCAGTCGTTCCTTAAATGAGGCCCTGGATAAATACAGTGGTACAGGTATGGGACCTGTTATCCAGAATGCTCGGGACCTGGGGTTTTCCGGATAACGGGTCTTTCTGTAATTTGGGTCTTCATGCCTTAAGTCTACTAGAAATTCATTTAAACATTAAATAAAGCCAATAGGCTGGTTTTGCTTCCAATAAGGATTAATTATATCTTAGTTGGGATCAAGTACAAGCTACTGTTTTATTATTACAGAGAAAAAGGAAATCATTTTTAAAAATTTGGATTATTTGGATAAAATGGAGTCTATGGGAGACATGCCATTCCTTAATTCGGAGCTTTCTGGATATCGGGTTTCCGGATAAGGGATCCTATACCTGTATAACATTTGACCAATGGAGCAAGGTTTTATATTAGTACATAATTAGTTACATAATTAGTGCAAGTAGTATGCAACATCTTTTACATATGTTACAGATGCATCATATATTATTAGCAGCATCTGCAGAATATTCTACATTTTAGTTGTTATAGAACATATATAGAGTAAATGCAACCCATAGACATAAACAGCTCATTTACTTATAGGCTTTGAATGAATAACGTACTGCCCACATTTCTGACAGCAATTGTAATTAACACCTGTAATTATAGGTTTCTGCAAGGTTGATATCATGAGCATAAATGGTATCATGCAAGATAGACATCAGTCTGGCTAACAGCTTTTATTAAACAAATATTGTGTGCTTTTATAATGTGGTTTCCATAAATTTGCATTATAATACACTGTTTTACACTATTGTATGACGGTTAATGGCTTTGAATCCCCTAATGAATTGCTAAAATGAATCACTGTCACTAATCTAGGTCATTCAGGAAAATGCTTTCAAGATGAAACTTGCAACTACCATGAGCCAATATGTCACCTTGCCCTACAGTCTCATAGAATGATCATTATTAGAGAACTAGAGAATTGTTATCTCTGTATGCGTGAAGTACGACAGGGAGGAGCAACAACTTGATGGGTTCAACACTGTAGCATTGTGAGGCCATTTTACCTAGCAACAGTCTCCACCACTTGAAATCATTGATTGCTTTGTGTGATATATATGTATCTCTGTTGTAGCATTAATCTATGCTCCTAGCTTACGCTAACTTCATTGAATGCACTGATGTTTCTTTGTGGAGATCCTCACAAAACAACTTGTTGAATAGACGTCCTCACAAAAATGTTGGCAGGAAGACAGTGATAGTACTCAGCTTCACATCGTAACATTTGAAATCAAAATCACCATAGAAATATACATTGTTTTGAATGGAGATCTGGCTCAGAGTGGAAAGAAACTTCAGTCACAACTCAGGAAGCAAGAAAACACATAATATCAGACACAAGACTAAGATCTATCGATGAATTCCGACAAGCAGCCCCCACTGTCTACCAACAATTCTCATACACAGAGGGGCATTATGCTCGGCAGCCATTTTGAACTTCGAACTGATTAAAATGCTGCCAGAGAATAAAAACAGACTAATGAAAAGATTGCCCTCGGGTCCTAATTTCAAATCAGATTTTACAGCATCGCACAAGAACAATAGCAGCTCAGTCTTCTATGTCGCCTTTTGGTCACTCAGCACAAAGAAAGCCCCAAGAAGTTACTCAAAGGACAATGGTCCTTCAAGCTGTCAAACCATTTCAATAACGGGTACAAACCATACAAAACACTTTTTAGAAATACATTTTACACTGCCTTTGACATTCAGGATGAAGCCCTCTTGGACTAAAACACACCCTTGATTGGAAAGACTTTAAACCATTCACGAAAAACCCGTGAAATTTTTCTATATTTTTCTTGAAGCTCTCCACTCTTTGTCCTGCACCAATGACATATTGATCCCCTGACTTATTGGCCTCTGTGAAAAGAGGACACAGAAGAGCAGTCAAACAGCCAAAGTAGTTAATTACTCTGATAATTGCATTTTATTAAAATGATTATCTTGAGAGAAAATGCATTGAACGATGGTGACACAGACCAATTTTGGATTTGGAACAAAGAACTCTGTGCCATCAATTATATGAAATTTAAGGTAATAAACATCCACTGATCTTTAGGAAGACTAATGCCACATTTTAAAGTAAACATTTTATATTCTGAATTGAGTTTATGGACAGGTGTTTTCTCATTTCATGATTATTTCCAACAGAGACTATTTATATCATATTATTTTCTACTGAAACAGTGAGCATGGGACAGCATGTCTTATTCTTTAAGCAATGCAAATTTTTGAAGCAATCACTACAAAATGATACATAAAATACACACAGCCTCTTGCCAGAGAACTTTTCCTTGGGCTGCTTCTGTAAGGTTTGGAGACAATTTACCAGGGGCACCAAAATGCCTACCCTGGTGACTTTGAGGTCCATGGAAGACAATACATAATTTCAATCAGAAAAGAAGTACTTATACATGTCAGGTAGAACCCTTTGTAGTAAAGGACATGCTGCACAGCCACTTTATAAAGCTTACGTGTTGGCTGGCAGAGAATAAAAATATCTCTGTGCTGTGTGGGGGGAACTGAGGGGAGAGGGTCCCCCTCTCTTACCTGGTTACCATTTGCACAATAGCATAAGGGAGTAGTGATGGGCGAATTTATTCGCCAGGGGTGAATTTGCAGCGAATAAATTAGAGAAACTGCAGCAAAAATTCGTTGGCATCCATTTTTTTGGACGAGATGCAGGCGGCGTTTTGAAATTTTTCGAAATGGGACAAATTCACCCATCACTATAAGGGAGGTGATGTACAAGGGGAAAAAAATACCTAGAGAAGTGGCAAGAGTGGTTCTCTTCCCATACAGGTATATTTTGGAAGTCTGAGGAAAACAGTTAATCACATAGGAACAAACAACAACAAATCTGCTCAGAACAAGCAAGTACACAACTTAGTATTGATATTAATTTTCTCAGGTCTCCATCTCTTTTGCTTTCTGCTATTAATCTATAGAAGATCTAATCCATTAAAGATGATCATGTTGCAAATCTTCTGACACTATTGCACAGAGCCAGTAAAATTCAGAATTCTGGCATTTTTTTCCTTGAGGCACACTAAAGCAGTTTTAGTGGCTCTTATGTGGCCAACACACTAGTAAGACCCATTACAATATTATTTCTTGCACATAAGCAGTCATCTACATATGCCTTACATACTAACTTAATATTTAAATAAATAAATAAATAAATATATATATATATATATATATATATATATATATATATATATATATATATATATATATATATATATATATATATATATACACACACACACACACACACACACAACAAATTGCCTTGGTTTATAATGCATATACCATTCTAAGTTCTGATTTTTTAAAATGGGAATAGTCTATTCCTATTTTAAATCACCACCATATGTACAGTAGAAATATCAGATAGAACATTAAGTGAACCAATTCAGCACAGCATTTATCTAAACCAGGTTTAGGTCAATATTTTGCTTTCTCATTTGCTGTACTATGCAGTGAGAAAGGTTATATAATCTTGTATATATATACACATGTCTATTTGACATATGTAAGGATGAGGTTTAACTCAAAATTTTCTACATTATTTCCCTTACAATTAATGGTGGGTTTTTATTCACAAATTGCTTGACGCACTTCATTATTTCAGGGTATAAAAACGAATTTTCTCAGCGACATCTTGTTTGATGCCCTATGATATGTACTGACGTGGGAAAAAGTGTTTGGGAAAATCCAGACTCCTAGAAAACTAACAAACCTCTGAAGTGGCACAGAGAAATATTTTCACTTTCCTCATCTAGTTCACACGACCCTCATCTTATTTTTAGACAAGGAGCCCATATCCACTTGGATGTGGAGCAATACCTTGCGTCGGAATTTCATATCTGTACAAATAAACTCTGAAGAGTGTTGATTTAAAAATAAAACATGGGGAGAGGAGGCTTTACGTGCCTCTGTGAAATTTTCCGGAAAAGCTGTAAACAAAAGTGAGATTGGCCTGCTTGGGTTCTGAGACTAACGGACCCCTTCAAATTAGGCAGAGGAATATATCAAACCTCACAGAGTGAGGAAATGTTTGTAAAACAGTTAGTAAATCATAGGCAACAAGGTCAACGCGCTAAACAGCAGGAATGACACTTTGCCAAAGCCCCAGCTGTGAAGGGGTGTCTGCGTAGACAGCTTAAACTTGCTTAATAAGTCTTTTACAAATCTTATTTCTTAATTAGCTTTGTGTTCTGCAACACTTAGAGTTGCATTCACTCTTACAAACATATGCTACAAATCAGTTTTATGTGTTCTTCCCACCTTATTATCACCTAATCTTGTTGCTCTTTGTTTTTTTCTTCTTTGTCCTTCGTTGTCTAGACTTTACAACTTTGTTTAACTATAGGCCATAATGAATTTTGCTTGTAACGATTTGTATTCATATACCTTGATTTCATGAATTGTGCCATTCCTTTAGGAAAAAACTAAGGATTCTAGTCAAATAAATTAGTAAATTGAATTCAAAAGCCAGTATTAAAAAAAGCAATGAGCATAACAATAACTTTATTGCTAACCAAAGAGCCCTAAACTAAAGGTGCTTTTAGAAGTAAGAATATGGGTATTAAAGGGGCAGAATAATAAAGTTTTTGTAAATTATATTGCTAATTATTATTACACAAAATTATGTAGAGCCTTCCCAATAAAGCCTAAAATGTAATTGCTGGTGCTCAAGGTAACATTTCCAAGACTATGAAAGACTGAAATGAGGATTGACACCAGCTTCGCTTACAATGTGCAGTCAATAACCAAACATTAGTTGTAATTGTTACAGTATGAAAGGGGATGAATACAAACTGAAAAAGAGAGTGTCTGAATTCTTTGCTTTTGCAAGAAGGGGTAAACCCGCCAGTCACAGTCAGTGCTGGAAATAAAAAAAGCACCCAGTGCTAGAATGGAAGCTAGCTACAACCCACTCACCAGTTTCCCCCATGCCTTATAGGAAAGAGGTTTAGATAAAATGTTTCATGAATCTATAGCCACATGTAAGGTTTTCAGTGCATTTTCAACTGTGCAATTCAGAATGCTTGCCTGCAGGAAACAACAGGGATCCACTGATTAAAAAGAATTACAAATTGCATTCAGATAAAGAGCAACTGTACATTGTTGTGAAGGTGCAAAAGCTACATACCTTTGTGACTGATACATAATCCCCATGTTTTGGTATTCTACCAAGAATACTTACAAAGTAGAACCTACTGAGTGGCTATGCCATGGATTAGAGGAAATTAAATCAGCAAATATCAAATTAAAATTGAGGAGAAGGACTGTGTGATCATATTCATCTTCCCAGTAGCTACCAGAGATGTTGTATGTCTATTTTAAACTCTACCTGTATATAAATGTAGTTGAATATGCTATGTAAACCATTCTAGTCACATGAGCATCAACAATTCTTGATCTTAAGAGTTCTAATGATCGTGGCATGCTGTGTTTCCACTCTTTAGAACTGTTAAGAGCAAAGTAGAGCAGGTTTCTTTAAAGTTGGACCCTCGGGCTACTATGTAATGATCTGCTAATAATGTGCACCTGTTTTGGTGAAACTGATGCATTCTGTATTCATTACTTGGATATTGTGCAATTTGGCTTCAGCTACATCCTTTCAGCTAGTGGCCAATGTCCCAAACATTGAAGTTCTTCCTCACCTTCTATAAGGGTGTTACTAACTTTTAAGTTTAGGCCATATGAACACATCCATCTTGTTTTACAGTTGAATCATTTGCCACTGAGCATCATTGCTGTTGGTCAATGTGCATAGTCCCAAGCAAATTGTTTGACCACAATCTGGTTCTTTTTAAATAGAGCTAACAGTTCAGAAAGAAAATCCTATCTGACCAAGGATCCCTCAGGGTCAGGGCACACAGGTAGATTCGGGGAAATTAGTCGCCTGGTGACAATCTCCTCTTCTTCAGGGCGACTAATCTCCCCGAACTGTCTCACCACCGGGTGAAATGTAAATCGCCAGTGGGATGGCACTCGGAACGATTCATTTTCCGAAGTCGCTCAGAGTGCCATCCGGCCTGTGATTTACATTTAGGCTGGCGGGAAGGAAGGGGAGGCAGTTCGGGGAGATTAGTCGCCCCGAAGAAGAGGAGATTTGTCGCTGGGCGACTAATCTTCCTGAATCTACCTGTGTGCCCTGACAATGGGGGATCCTTGGTCAGATAGGATTTTATTTTTTAACTGTCAGCTCTATTTAAAAAGAACCAGATAGTGGTCAAACAATTTGCCTGGGACTATGCACATGGACTAACAGCAATGATGCTCAGTGGCAAATGACTGAACTGTAAAACAAGATGGATATGTTCAAATGGCCTTAACTTAATTTAAAAGTCAGTAACACCCTTCTAGAAGGTGAGGAAGAACTTCAATAGAAATATGATAAATATATAGTCCTCTTTTTATTGCAGTTATGCCTTTATAGTGCTGATATTCATAAATATATATTCGATATATTTATTTATATGGTATAAGCCAGCATAGGTTTGTGGCAAAGGCCTCCATAGTCATGGCCTATACTATACATAACAAAATATAAATTTTTTTTAATTGCACTCATGCAAATAGAACGTATTGCCATACAATTGACGATTAAAGTTGCTGGCTTGACCTGAGTATGGGGCCCACCAACTGACCTACCCAACCGACATCTGGACAAAAATCAGCCTGATATCAATTGTTTAAAAATGCAGCTGGATGTGGAATGAAGCAACCCGTTTATGCAGACCTCATACAACAGGTCTCTGTAGGCCCCATTAGATAACCTGATTCAGTCTGCATGCCAAACAAGAAGCTTTGCCTGTGTATGGCAACCTTAACGCAAACTGGACTCCATTTATTAAAGTACATCTCACTTTTATTGATCTCCAGTTAATGTGTTGTAAGTTGAATTTTAAAAACCTACAGTATTGCTAAACGCTGACAAAATATACAATACGGATGGATGTTCCCCCTGACATCCTTCCCTATCCTTTGCTCTCCATTTTCCAAGCTGTATAAAATGTAAAAAACAAATGGCTAAAATAATATGTCCTTAACTGGAGAGCAAAACCACTGTGAAGTTGATGCTGAGACAACATTTCTTGCGTAGGTATGCGCTTTCCGGCACTTCCTTCTGAAATACTGAGCCAAATCCAGTCTTCCAAACTATTTTAGTAATGTCATCCCAATGTATAACAAAATAACAGGAAACTGCTCTAACAGCCAGCAGGATGAACAATTTGCATGGTTAATATGTGTCTCTAAAAATAAACGTTGCAAAGAAAAAACAGTATTTATGGGATTGACAACTGTCACTGTGAGAATGAAAAGGAAATTCCATACGGCAGTCATTCAGGGACTAGGCTGAAAGGGCAGCTTGCACTCTTTATATTTTGTTTAATCTGCTTCATTGTATATATAAATTGTTTCTACATTTGCATTGCTTCTAATATTTATATACTATACTCTAACTTCCTGCTCTAATCATCTGGCAGTTTAGGAAACAATGGGAATCCTGGATTCTAATTTTATCAGATACAATGCCATTGGGACAAAAAAACAGCTAAAGCTTGAGAGGGATAACATTTTAATCTTTTATTAGAAGAGCATATGCTTCCCTTTACAGGTTTAAAGCTGTGGATACATTTTGTGGCCTATACTATAAATAACAAAATAAAAAATTTTTTTTTTTAATTGTACTCATGCACATAGAACATTTTGTCATACAACTGCCGAAAAAAGCTGCTGATTTGACATAAATATAGTGGGTTTTAGGGTTAGCGATTTTTATCAGAAAAATACCATTGGGACAGAGAACCCACTATCACTTGATAGGGATAACATTCTGAAAAATGTTTTGAGAAACAAACAATTTATATCATTAAGCATATTTTAAGTTTTATACATGCATATAGATCTGCTATGTTGCAGGCACTGTAATTATATGTATACACTATAAGTTAGCCTTGTAACATACAGTAAATCAAGGAATGTTATGTTGATGTTGATCCCTTTAACCCTATCAGTTGCAAATTGTAAATCTATGGAGCTGAACCAGAGTACCAGCTTGTCAGCAACAGATAATACACTTCCAGGTTCCATTATTTTACCTAGAATTTGCAACATGGAAAGGGTTAATTGTGCACAGATCATACATATAATTACAGGCAAAGGTGAAAGGTTGTTACTTGCGCTAGTGTGCCAAGGTTGCCAAGAGAGGAAGGACTGTTGCTGACCCTGTTCTTAATTATACAGATGTAGAGAGGTACTGAAATGTTTCATGTGCTTCTACTTAATTCCATATTATACTGACCAATTATAAAGTCTGAAACAATACCTGGTTTGTATGGCTTTCCTGTCTGAGTAAAACAAGAGTACTCCCATGTCCATGAGATGCTTCTTCAAAAGTTATCACATGCTAAAGCAAAGGCTAATGATATTAATGTCCCTCATGCCTTTGACTTCAATGGCATCTGCCTGTCAATAACATGTGATACAGGGGGTATTGGAATTGTCTTGGCAGAAATACCCTGGCCTAAGAATTCCACCACGTTGTTGTTTTCCTGTACTGTTGCAAGAACCTCTGAACATTATTTATACGATATATAGCTACTCAAAGTCACAATGACCAGTTAAGTAAATATATATATATATATATATATATATATATATATATATATATATATATAGATATGCATGCGATTCACTTATATATAAATTTGCTAGATTTGAGCTGCATACCCATGATCAAAAGCTTTGAATTATGAAAAATAAAATAAAATTTTGTTTAAAAATGATTTCCTTTTTCTCTGTAATAATAAAACAGTACCTTGTACTTGATCCCAACTAAGATATGATTAATCCTTATTGGAATCCTATTGGGTTTATTTAGGGGCAGATTTATCAAGGGTTGAAGTGAAAATTCAAAGTAAAAAAATTAGAATTTCAAGCCAAAATTCAATTCAAATTTGAAAAAAATCAGACTATTCGAATATCGAAATTTATCATGTACTGTCTCTTAAAAACTTCAACCATTCACCATCTAAAACCTGCCTTAAATTGCTGTTTTAGCCTATAGGTGACCTTCTAGAACCTATTTGGAGTCATTTGGTGGACTTGAAGTTTCTTGGAGCAAATACTTTGTTTCGAATTCGATCGAATGTGCTAAAAACTTCGTTTTGAACGATCCGAATACAGCCTATTCACCCGAAGTTAAAAACTTAAATTTTTTTATCCAAAGTTATGGGAGTTCAAAAAACTCCCATTACTTCGGAATTTGACCCTTGATAAATCTGCCCCTTAATGTTGAAATATATTTTAAGTAGACTTTAGGGTATGGAAACCCAATTTAGGGTTTATCCAGAAAATCCCTAGTCCTGAGCAATCTGGATAACAGGTCTCTTACCTGTACATACAGAAAATGCTAAAAGAATATTGGCCATTGCAGGCCTAGTGGAGTATCTATTTATAAGTGCAGAAGCTATTTCAAAGCAAAGGAAACCTTATCTTGCAGGAGGATTCTTGCCCTTAAACAGAGGCCTGTTAGTGTTTCCAATTTCCTTATATAACAAGGCCCCAATGTTGTGGAGGAAGTGGGCAGAGACCAAAGAATCAGGCAGGATAAAAAAAACACTAGACCCATGACCTTTGGGGTCGAGAGGTGATGACTTGAGGGTGTAACAGTAAGGTGGAAGTCTGGGAAGATGGTTTCAGGTAGTGTTAAATTACCACTTTTCTACTGGCTCCTTAAAAGAGCAAATAGATAGGATCTTTCAGTGAGACAGATAGCGCAGACATGAACACACGCAGGCAAAGGGATCACAGGAACCCACTCAAATTAACTTGTCACTTCTGAATAGGAAACCAATTCTAAAAAGGCCTACTCAGTAATTAGTGCTATGTGGCTGTGCAAATTTAAGGGAAAAAAATCTGGCCTTGCTGTCACCATTAATGATATCACCAGCAAACCAGGAGAAGTGTTTGAAACAGAGACGAGAGCCCTAACCCTTTCAGCACAAGACAATTTTTGCCCTTTACTTAAAAAAACCGCCAGCCGATTTTTGTGGGTCATTTTCTAATGGAACTCTCAGTCTCTTTAGTAAAACTATATATTGCTTTTTTTTTCATGGCAGCCTCAACTTTCTATATCTGCCTGAATGTTTGTAATTTCACCTTTGGGACTGCTTGGGACCTGGGGTTTTCCGGATAACGGATCTTTCTATAATTTGGATCTTTATACCTAAAGTCAGCTAGAAAATCATATACAGTAAACATTAAATAAACCCAATAAGCTGGTTTTGCTTTCAATAAGGATTAATTATATCTTAGTTTGGATAAGTATAAGGTACAATATAATTATTAAAGGGAACAAGATAATGTTTTACAAATTTGGATTATTTGGAAAAAATAGAATCTATGGGAGCCTTTAAATAATTCTGAGCTATCTGGATAATGGGTTTCCAGATAATAGATCCCACACCTGTACTAGAAAATAATGAAAGTATTAAATTAACCCAACAGGCTGGGTAATGTTTTATTATTACAGAAACAAATGAAATCATTTTGAAAAATTTGGATTATTTGGATAAAATGGAGTCTATGGGAGATGGCCTTTCCTTAATCTAGAGCTTTCTGGATAACAGGTTTCCAAATAACCGATTTTATACCTGTGTATGGCATATGGAGACCCCAATATGAACATTTTGGATACTTATTTTCATGACTGACTGGATGTTGTAAAACTAGAAACGTACTTGCATCTTAGGTGTCAGAAGGACGCGAATGAATAACTTGATCCCAGAAAACAATATTATAATGAATTTAAAATGCGTAAATATGAATATATGTTCTTTACAGCATCTTCTCTCCCATTTCTTTAAAAAAATATCAATGTCAGTGATCTTTTAAATAGTTGAATGTGAATGTACAATGTAATAAAAATCACAAAAAAAAACCCCAAACCAATAAAAAAATGATCACACATCCGTGGCAAATTTCCTTTTTCAATTTCCTTTGTGTAATGTGTAGTTATTTGTTGTATGCATTTATTGCATTCTTCCAGTTTGATTGCATATTTACTCATTTTATTGCATTTTGAGTTCTGCATTGTTGTTGATTGCTTGTTTGTGCCTGTAAAAACGTGCACACGGAACATGGATTTTTTATATATACAGTGCGTCGCATTTCCATTGTTTTGATCATTCGGGCAGACAGCTCCTCCTCACTTTCTCATTTGCTGATGCAGCATACATTGATAGATAATTTTTTTTTAACATACCCAACTCCAAATTAACTTATATCCACAGTACAGGTATGTGGTGGGGATAGGGTTGCCACCTTTTCTTGAAAAAAATACCGACCTTCCTATATATCTATCTTTTTTCCCTATTAATAACTTTGGGATCAACCATAATTTTTACCGGCCAGGCCAGTAAAATACCGGCCAGGTGGCAACTCTAGGTAGGGATGCAACGAATCCACTATTATGGATTCGGCCGAACCCCCGAATCCTTTGCGAAAGATTCGGCCGAATAGCGAACCGAATGTTTTGTGACAAAAAGTCACGCAATTTCCTTCCCCGCCCCTAATTTTCATATGCAAATTAGGATTCAGATTTGTTTCGGCCTTGCAGAACCCTGATGAAAAAGGCCGAATCCTGGATTCGGTGCATCCCTAGTATACAGTATTTACATGACCTAAATCCTTTATATGCTCAATCATGCTTGAGACTATTTTTATCCTTTATACGTTGGAAACTTTATTCTGTATATTATAGAAGAAATCTTTTGATGTTATAAAGTTAGCCAGATTTCCAGCCAATACATAAATGACTTAGCACCCCCTCTAGTGGCATGCTGAAATTCAGTTGTGCAGAAGCATTGTGTCTGTACCTGGGTCATCTTGGAATGATTCTCCTTTATGCTTGTAAAAAGAATGCTTAAAGTTTATGACCATTATTACTAGTAATTTGATGTATCTTGTCTTAGTGCTTTTTATAGACAAGATAATTCTTCAGTTAATAATCAAGTCAATTTGGCAGCACTATAAGAAGAACCTGATAGGAATAGAAATATAGAGAATAGGCTCTGCCTGAGAGAAGGCAAAGTAAATTAACAACTACATTTATAGGCAAGCTATGCCCTAAAAAAACTGTCCTAAAAATCCCTATGATTTCACTGCATGCAAGAAAGAAAGCTTTATACTTGTTTTTTCCAGAAAAGTATGTATACAGGTATGGGACCTGTTATCCAGAATGCTCGGGACCTGGGGTTTTCCGAATAACGGGTTTGGGTCTTCATGCCTTAAGTCTACTAGAAATTCATGTAAACATTAAATAAATCCAATAGGCTGGTTTTGCTTCGAATAAGGATTAATTATATCTTTGTTGGGATCAAGTACAAGCTACTGTTTTATTATTACAGAGAAAAAGGAAATCATTTTTAAAAATTTGGATTATTTGGATAAAATGGAGTCTATGGGAGAAAGCCATTCCATAATTCTGAGCTTTCTGGATATCAGGTTTCCGGATAAGGGATCCTATACCTGTTTAGCCCTATCAAAGGCAGAGAGAATGTAGTTGAGTATGCTAATTTTGCATGCTAGGACAGCAAACAAGGTGGATATAAGTGAAAGTCTACATGGAAATAAAATAAATGCATTATTATTTATTACACAATATACACACTATAAAGATTTCCCACAATCCTGTACAGGTACAATAAAAGTGTCAAGACTATAAACATAGACACCATCTATCAGCTGTGATAAAAGTGACAATTTGTTAACACTTTCCAGAGTATCAGTAAAAGTAAAAAAGGAAAACCAGGACACCTATGTATTCAAAGCAAATGCTGATAATACATCATGGGGTTAAATGTCAGTAAATGCGTTAAGCTGAAATAGATTTAAGCTCATTTTCCAACACTGGGAAACGTTGCTCTTGGGCAGTAACCATAAATTAGCAACCAATCAGTGATAAATTGTGTTCAGTCCCCTGCAGGTAGAACAGTGAAAGCAAAAATGTGATTGGTTATTGCCCTTGTATAAAATCTACCTCGTTTTGGTAAATTAGCCACACTGACTTTATTGGAACAACACGTATGAGATAAGCACTGGTGCTTTTGTTTTGTACTTTGGGCTAGGTAATGAACATGGGTCATCTATGTCCCTATTATAATCTTGGCTCTGAATAGGTGAGGGTTAATCAGAATTATTGGAACTATTTATATACTTTGTGCCTATCTGCAAGACTTGGATCTTTTATACAGGGCATACCTACAGATGAAGCAGACCCTGTGGTTGTGGGGGGGGGCAGGAATGTAGGGGTCCCAGTAAAGCCATAATTAATGAGTAATTTCAAAATATCTTGGTAGAATAGGCCAATTTACTAATGCTTTGGGCCCTAAACCATAAAAAATTATAAAGATGTATTTGCCATTTAAGGTTATTGTATTCCATTAAAACAATGACGTGAGTAACAATCTCCATTTTCAGAAACCCGAGTTTCACATTTAAGTAATCAGCTCGTCGCCATCAAACAGCTGCATGAAGAAGAAGGACGCCCCTGGATAGAAAAGGCACCACTGAATGAGGAATTGCGCCGACTAGTTTATTTCCAGTCCTCAATCCCCTACTGCACTGTCTCCTGATAGTTTACAGTACAACAAGCTTATTTACATTCTGATAAAGAGTGACCCTGATATTATAAACATGTAACACACGGCATTGCTTTGAGAGGAATGACAACTCTTAGTTTTGACCGCTGCGTATATTTGCTAATCCGGACATTTTGAGTAAATCACAATATTGCCTGTCTGTTTACTTTCACACACCCACGCAAGTAGAGTACTCAGGCATGACTTGGCCAAGGCAGATGGGGGTCTGGCGTTGGATGATGTTGGATGGCCTTTCAAAAGCTGTGCTCCTGATGCTTTTAAGAACTGTGGCAATAACAGTGGAAGATACCATATGCAAGTGCTCTAAGCTTCTGATGTTACAAGGAGAAGGGACGATATTCACTACAGAAATGCCATAGTCCTATTGGTCATTATTTCATTAAGTTAAAATGTGTATGAGTGAATTACTGGTGCAGCATCTTCCTTGTCATGTCAGCTTATTGCAAAAATAAGTGATATGGAATCTACTCATTGCATATTTGTGTTCCGCCTACTGCATTTATATTTCTATACAGATGTGACTAAGTTAATTGTTATAATGGTTCATATTATGGCGTGCTACCTACCACTGTGCGGCTGTTGTTCAGCAACTCCCAGCAGCCCCTCATCAGGCAGGTTGGCTGCTGAAGGGCTTCTGATATCCTTGACTTAAACACCTAAAACTGTAAGGGGCTGCAGTCTGTTGCTATAATACCGGAGCAGCAATAATACACAATGATTGAAAAAAGTCAGTCATGTTTACTCAAATGAAATCTACCCCTTCAGGGTTGGGAAGGAAGGAAAGAAACAACCTGCTTTCCTTGCAACAGACACATTCAGTCCCAAACAGAAGGAATAATAACTCTAAAAAATCTAAGGGCTGGGTAAGAAAACAGAAATTCAATACGATGAGTGTAAATAGAGAATAGCGCTGCTTTAGTTACAAGGGTAGAAGATTAACTATGCACTGAATTCAATGAGGAGCTACAGGATAAAACATCTGGATAACAGTAACTGACTTGTTAAATGAAACAATCTTCAAACGCAGACAGCTTCGTAAACTTGCATGCTTCCAGTTTCCATGCCTGCGTGATGCATTGTGAACAGGAGGAGAACTAAAGCTGGATTCCACCCTTAGATCAACCCAAGCAGGGCAGGGACATGATTAGACCTCAGCAGAGCAAATGTGCTTAAGAGAGAGTCCAATGATGGACAGCCCACTAGCAACAGAGAAATTTGAAAGGGGAGCTTGAATCACCAGGCTGATCAGCAAGGCTTAAAAAAAAAAAAAAAAAAGAATATTTCTGGGAACAATGATTATATTGAAAGTAGACTGATGAATTAGGGTGATTAGTCACTGCCTTAGGAAGTCAAGAATTTTGCCACACACCCAAAATATCTAAATAAAGAAAAAGGAAGCCTTCCTAATGTAAAACAGAGACCTTGACTTTCTTTCTGTTACCTCGAAAGTCGCCATTCGTGAGCTGGCGTCTGACAATTAGCAAGCACAGGCAACACACAATGCGGCATGGGGGCAGAAAACATCTGTTCTCAAACTGTGGCACAAAAGATTTCTTGAAGCGGGAGATGAAGATGGCTTCTTCTGAGTGAGGATTTTGCCATGAGCACAATATATATGTGCATATGTGTAGCAAAGAGAGGGGGGGGGGAACTCGCTTTTTTCTTTTAAAAGGCTCTGAGTGAAGAAAAGGGAAACCTTTTAATCTGTCAGATTTCATAATTCCAGTGAAAAATGCCTCACTTCTGGCACAACAGCCTGGTGGATCTTAAATTCTTCAGTGCAATGTCATAAATGAATTTTGAAGTAATGGCCCCGTCCTCAATGGTCACCGACAAAGCATTGGGAATTACATTAGGATATGTCTATATAGCTGGTGTCCCTAGGCAAGGGCAAGGATAAACACATAGAGAATGCCATCAGAAGCACCGGCACTAAGCGAGCTACCCCTGGTATTGTAATTACAAATAGTGCCACTTTACTATAAACTTTTTTTATTTACTGTTTTACTTAAGCTGCATATTCTCTTAAAGGACAACTACATCCTAAAAATGAATATGGCTAAAACTGCCATGTTTTATTTACTCAATTTATTGCACCAGCCTAAAGTTTCATTTTGTCAACAGCAGCTATGATCCAGGACTTCAAACTTGTTACAGGGGGTCACCATCTTGGAAAGTGTCTGCGATACTCACATGCTCAGTGGGCTCTGAGCAGCTCTTGAGAAGCTAAGCTTAGGGGTTGTTGCAAATTATCAAGCAGAAAATGAGGTTGGCCTGTTATATAAGCTGATACAGGGTTGATTATAAAATTCTGATGCTTGTTGCGCTGGTTTCTGTGCTGCCATGTAGTAATTATCCTTATTAATTACTAATCAGCCTTATAGTGTGACATTTCTAATCTATGTGTACTGTATATTGTGAGTGGGTCCCTAAGCTCAGTAAGTGACAGCAGCACAGAGCATGTGCACTGAATCAGCAGAAAAGAAGATGAGGAGCTACTGGGGCATCTTCGGAGACACAGATCTTGCCTGCTAAATAGCCGTGGTTGCCTTGGGCTGTACAAAACATAATGTGCAACATTTCTAGCTACTTCTTTAGTTGTCCTTTAAGCTTAGTTCTTAACTAATGTGAGCTATTACTTCCCTCTACAATCTAGTTGGATGACCGATGCTCATCAGAGGTCATAAGGATACACTGGTCACAAGCCTTCAACTAACTACAGATACGCCTCCTGTTTTATAGTCACGTAATACTACAGGTATGGGATCCTTAATCTGGATACCTGTGCTCAAAATTACAAGAAGGCCATCTCCCTTAGGCTCCATTCTAAAAAATAAATTAAATTTTTTAAAAATAATTTCCTTTTTCTCTGTAATAATAAAACAGTACCTTGTACTTTATGGTAACTAAGCTGCATGAATCGATATGGCTGGCATAACAATCCTGCTGGGTTTATTTGCTTTGTAAATGTAAAACTAGGTCCTAAGCATTCCTATACCTGTATATGAACTAGCCTGTGTACATTTGCTAAATATGTTTATATACTCTTTGTTACCCTTTATCCTCTGTACACTGTAATTTTGAAAAATCAACAAAAGTTTAAATTATTGAAATGAAAACACAAAGAATATTGCCAATCGGGTAAGCGGGTATATCTGTAAATGGAGTGTTTCTGCGCAGCCAGCAATTCAAATTGCTTTTAAAACAGCTAGGGGGTTATATATAATAAAATCACAAGAAAATTTACTCTTTCTGCTTCCTGCACTGCTCAATATGGTGCCTGTCATTCAGTCGTGTTCAGAGCAATGACAGGGACGTTTTGACAGCCGTCATTCTCTGCTGGAGGGCACTGGCTCTCATAGGCCATAGGCCATAGGCCTTAAAGTGCATCGGCTGCATTGCCATTGCCTGTACACTCCAAGCACTCTGCCTGCAAGAAATGATATCAGATTTGTAACAGAAAGTTAGATGCTTTTTGTCTGCATTCTAATTCGGAAACGTTAGAGCGTAAGTAAGGAAATGCTCAGCTGGATCAGGAAAAAAAGCAGGGACAGAACTCCACAGAGAATAAGATCTTATTATGCAAATGAATCGTTGTCTGTGTCCGTGACAGTACAATTAAACTCTAATTAGGGTTACCAAACCACTCCTTTTAAAACTGCACAGAAATAAAATACATATGTTAAATGGCTGCTTAGCATTCAAGTTCAGCTGTACAAATCATGGTTGCATATACACCAGTGATGCCTGCTGCATGTACCTGAACTAATTACTAGTCAATCATTATTATTCTTATTATTATTAATAATAATAATAATATGATCTTTCAGGCATTCGGCATGCCTATTTTATAGGTGCTCAGTTTTTAAAGAATCATAGGCGATCATAGCTATGCATCCTATCATACACTATAAACTGAATGAAAAATATATAAATAAAGAATAATAATCAATAGAGTAGCTATCATTGTATCCCTTGTTACTGAAAAGCACATTTTTTATTGCTTTGTATAGAAATGACACTTTCTGCACCATTTTCGTTTAAGCATGCTTGGAAAAAGCAGTATGGTAGCTTTCCTTTACTTCATTGTTGTATGCGGCTTTGAAGTCTACTGTCGGGTGACTTCAGATTTCTCCTCCTCTGGAGATTATTAATATGCACTGGAAAACAAAGGCGTTAGTGCAAATTACACAGATGCAGGACCAGAGCATGTCATTGAGAGCAATAGCTTATTGGCCACCCGCTCTTACTGCAGTCTCTATAATGTGGATGCAAAACTAAAAAAAAAAAATAATAATAATCAGAAAGGGTCTACAAAATTCTCTATTCTTTCAGGCATGTTATCCAGAATGCTTGAGACCTGTGGTTTTCTGGAGAAGGGGGCCTTTAGAAATTTGGATCTTCATACCTTATGTCTGATAAAAAACCTTAAACATTAAATAAATTCAATAGATTTGTTTTGCCACCAACGTAGATCCATGAAGCTTAGTTATCATCAAATTCAAGGTACTGTTTTGTTATTACAGAGAAAAATAAAATCATTTTAAATACTTGAATTATTTGATCTAAACAGATTTATGGGAGATGATGGGTTTCTGGGTAATGAGTTTTCAGATAGCGGGCCTGTATAGAATTTCAGAGATTTGTCTTTTGAGCCTTTTTTGGTAAATACACCCTTGTGAGTGCAGATAACATTGGTGAATGGTCAGACAGGCAGAGAAAAAGGGGTAGCCCAATGTGCATGCTCAGTAAATGTGCTACCCACTAAAATAACTAGTGCCTGGGCAAACAGAGAACATAACAAAGCTATGGATACGATTTAGGGAAAATGCTGAGACAGTGACACCAGGGAAAGACAAAATAAATATCTAGAACTACAATGACTGCTCACAGAGGAGGTAATCAGTCAGAGATAAACACTGTGAATAAAAAAAAAAATAGAGACTGTTAAGAGCGATAAATTCATGTCTTCCGCCCTAGAAGCTCCTCACTTATTTGATTAAGTTAGGTGAAAAACAGAGCAGTCACGCTTGTAGCTTTCCTTCCTTTTCCTTTGCCTTCTCTCTCTTTCTTTGTAATGTGAATCGGAAGTGTATGTGGAGCAGTCTGGCTAGCCCCAGTCTAACCTCCCCATCTGGAAGGAAACTAACCAGCCTTGGGGCTACTTCCAACCCTTCCCAGCTGTTTGGTTTTGGGTTTTTTGTTTTTGCGGGCTTGAGAAAGCATATTTATATAAATGATTGCCATATCCTCTGCCAGCTGTTGACCCTGCTCTTGTCCCCGGCTAGGGCATGTTTTTTATTTGCAGCGGCCGCAGACTGGAGCTGACCCTCAGTGGGCCGGCACGCTATGCAGGCTGCTCCGTGAGTCTCTGGGCTGACAGCCACTACACAAGATGCACATTGCAATCAAAGGTTCTGCTGCAAGGGTTTATCTTGGCATAAATAAAAACAAATATAAAAAATATATATATATATATATATATATATATATATATGTGTGTGTGTGTGTGTGTGTGTGTGTGTGTGTAGCACACCCCAAAAGAGATGTATATTTTGTTGGTAATGGTGGCATTCACAGGATATTCTGAAAAAGAATATACATGTTTATTGATCAGTAAACCTGTTTTTTCTTTTCGAGAAATATATAAACATTTAAGAGAGTGTATATGTGCGTGTGTGTCTTTAGAACAGTATTTAATAATTAGTGTAATGAACTTCTGTTAGCCAATCAAATTCAGTACAGTAATAGCTCACCCTGCACTATCCTGCTCTCCTAGCCTAACTTTCAGCACTTTTTATTAGGTGAATCTGGTTTGAACCTGAATATAAGAAAGAAACGACTCCACGGATTTAAGTGCTGCACAATTGTTTTTGGTTTATAGGTAACTGAAAATATGAGCTTCTAAATTCCATGGCAGCCTTAATGAGTGTGATAAGAAATATAAACAAGAATGCGCTTGCTGCCTTGTTATCGCTAATGACAGAAAGTTGTTTTGTTGGTGTAATACAGAAGAAAAGAGAGCCCCTGGACCTAAAATGATTAAACATTTTATGATACACAGTGCTGCAAAATATACACTTACATCACGTAGTCAGGTTCAAGCAGTTTTTGTCCCACTAAGCTTACAGGCCAAGTTTAGTGAGGCATATGGACAAGCAGGTCTGGACTGGGATTCAAAATAGGCCCTGGCCAAAACTGCTCCCCAAGAACCCACTAAATTGTGACTGGCTATGGTATCTTAGAGCAGCCTCTCTGGCATTTGCCAGAATCCTCACATTACCAGCCAAGGCCTCGGGGACAAGACCTTCCAAGAAAGTGGCAAACTAGCAGCTCTCGAAATGCTATTAGTTAATGCAACTGAATGCATATAGTGAATAATGTACCCCTATTCTAAATTATAAGGATATTAAAAGCGTGGTTTACCTGTAAGCTAACTTTTACTATGCTGTACAATGGCTAATACTAAATAAGCTTTTTATCGTTTTTGAATTATTTGCCTTCTTCTTCTGACCCTTTCCAACTTTCAAAAGGGAATCACTGACCCCATCTAAAAAAACAAATACTCTATAAGGCTACAAATGTATAGATACTGCTACTTTTTATTACTCGTCTTTCAATTTAGGCCCTCTTCTGTTCATATTCCAGTCTCTTATTCAAATCAATGCATGGTTGCTAGGGTAACTTGGACCCTAGCAACAAGACTGCTGACATCGCAAACTGTAGCGCTGCTGAATGAAAAGTAAACAGATAATAAAAATGAAAACCAATTGCAAATTGTCTCAGAATATCGCTCTTTACATCATACAGCATGTGGCTGAGGTTATTTGTAATATCCACATCATTTTCAGTGGGATTTCATTAGTTTTAAACATACACAAGGTTTACTTTATCAGCACTGGGGAAATTTGCACCTGGGCAGTAACCCTTGGCAACCAATAACATGTTTGTTTTCATTGTTCTCCCTGCAGCTGGCTGAAAAAAGCTAATCACTGGTTGGTTACCATGGGTTTCTGCCTAGGTGCAGATTTCCCCAGTGTTGATCAATGAGCCTCAGTTGAGTCATGCGACACATTGCATCACTAAGCACCAATTATAACCAATGACATCACTAAGCCCCATATGTGTATGAAGTACATAAACAAGTATATCATTTACAGACTATTCACATACCTCCCAACATTTTGGAAGTAAAAAGAGGGACAAAAAATTTTTTCCACACATAGCGCAGCAATTTTTTTACCACACCCCTTTCTGTGGCCACACCCCCTAATTACCATGTTCGTTTTACAAAATTTGGCAGGTTATGAAAGTTTGAAAATATTTCTCCTTATCTAAACTGTGTTTTTGTGTCTCAAAATTGTTACAAAGTATCTTATTTGCACCTGTTAGCTGTTCTGGGCTCTCTGCTAAAAGCCAATTAAGTGAGAAACTTTGTTTCTTTTTCTGGCTGTTCAGTGCAGAGAAAAGAGGGACTTTCCACTACAAATGAGGGACTGCGGGTTGAGCTGTCAAAAGAGGGACTGTCCCTCCGAAAAAGGGACAGTTGGGAGGTATGTATTCATAGCTTATACACTTATAAACATATTCATATTCGTACCTAGAAATATAAGTAAAAATGTGTTTGTACAGGTAAAGGTATATATTTCTCAGATCCCCACACAAGCAGAGAGAATATTTAATGGCGACAGTTGTGTGTGCAGCTAAAGTGGAACAGAGAGAATGATGTACAGCCTGCAGGAGCATTATTGCCTTCACTGATAGTAAGTCGAGATGGCACTTGTGTTCTGTTTGGGATTCCAAAGAGTCTTCTTTTATTCTCAATGCACTGATTTAATTAAAAATAAATTTACTGTTAACGCTTAAAGTGGTGCCAAAATGATCCAAACAGAAGGTTTCGGGGAATGAATTATTCATGGGCCAGTCACAAATTCACAAATTGCAGCTGGGTGTTTATTATTTAGTAGCTTTGTTTTCCAAGGTGAAAGTAACACAGACATTGGCCAAGAAAGATTCTGCCCCTGCTCTGTTGCCATCTCTCTGCTTGATACTTTCATTGTGGCTGAAATTGTAACACAGTGGGTGATTTCCTTACATAGTGCTCTGTCCCAGAGAAATTAAATGGAAGACCACCATGTGCAAATTAATTACTGCATGTTTTTGAATTATTAGTACAGGTATGGGACCTGTTATCCAGAATGCACAGGACCTGGTGTTTTCTGGAAAACAGATCTTTCCGTAATTTGGATCTTCATACTTTAAGGCTACTAGAAAGTCATGTAAACATTAAGGGGCCGATTCACTATGGGTCGAATATCGAGGGTTAATTAACCCTCGATATTCGACTAGGAATTGAAATCCTTCGGCTTCGAATAGTTCGATCGAACGAATATCCTTCGATCAAAAAAAGTTAGCCAAGCCTATGGGGACCTTCCCCATAGGCTAACATTGACTTCGGTAGCTTTTAGATGCCGAACTAGGGGGTCGAAGTTTTTTTTAAAAAGACAGTACTTCGACTATCGAATGGTCGAATAGTCGAACGATTTTTACTACGAATCCTTCGATTCGAAGTCGTAGTCGAAGGTCGAAGTAGCCCAAAAAAAAACTTCGTATTTCGAAGTTTTTTTACTTCGAATCCTTCACTCGAAGTTAGTGAATCGGCCTCTAAAGCCAATAGGCTGGTGTTGCTTCCAATACACATTAGTTATATCGTAGTTTGGATCAAGAACAAGCTACTATTTTATTATTACAGGGAAAAAGGAAATCATTTTTACAAATTAGAATTATTCAGATACAATGGAGTCTATGGGAGATGGCCTTTCCATAATTTGGAGCTTTCTGGATAGCGGATCACAATCCTGTGTCTCTATATTGCCTCTTTTCAGACTACAACTGACACTTAATTCATTCTTATTTTTTATTGCCTACCTTTTTATATTCCATTCCAACTTTCTTATCGATGACTAGTTTTGCTACGGTAACCAAGCCATTAAAATTGCAAGGCAGAAATAAAAAATAATAATAATACGAATAACAAAAAATGAAGACTATTTGCAAATTGCCTTAGAATACCATCTATAGCATACTAAGAGATAATAACACTTTAAGAGTAGCACCAACACACACACAGCAGATAGATTTCTCACATGACCTTAATATGAGCAGCATGCAAAATGGATAGTGTCAATCCACTTGGCAGTGGCATGCTCTGTAAAGCTGGATGTACTAAAAGAAAGACAGATGCTTGGATGGATGACCATACTTTGCAGCTTGGCTTTGAGAGCAGCATCAACACAAACAAGCCAGAACTGTACACAAGTGTTGAGCGAATTAACTGATGGGATCTCGGAAGCCTCTCTAACCCTGATTAACTAAAGACAGAAATCTGTGAAATCACAGGTCAATCTCCTTTTTTTTTTCAGACTGGACGTGTCTGCCGAGTGTGAGGATAACATGACACTTTCAAGCCATCTGCCACTTGTGTGGTGTTAGGTGATTGAAAGGGCTAGCCACACCAGTAGTGTGGAGTTGTGGCACCATTTGGGTTTGTGCATTTGCATGTCACAGTATAAGTGAATGTAAACTGATCACTGATGAAGTTTGATTTCCTGCTAGTTTGTAAGCTCCAGCCACACGGATTATGTTAACTGTTGTCTATGTAATGCAAGTCTGCTGTGTGTTTTATAGCAGCTGTGTTGTCTTTCCCAACATTTCTGAGAATAGCCTGCAAGCGAAGCAGTGCCAGGAAAAAGGAACAGTTCTGAATGAGCATGCTCACTATGAAAAACCTAGCTTTCTTAATAGATCTGTCACTGATTTCAAATACCCCACAGGTAACCTTCATGCATATTGCCTTTTTGGGGTGACTGAAAGCTATCCAGTTTGTCAAAGAGACCTCATGTAATCAAATGGTAAGATATACAGTAGATGTAAATACAGTACTCTGTTTGCAACATGAGTTTATCTTTAGATGCTTCCTGTAACCTGTGAGAACTTCGCTTACCGAGGCCATCTGTATGGCAGACCTCTAACATGTGTATATGCAAATACAAAGAACAATGCACAGCAATGTGAACCAGTACCTGTAAGTATAAAGGAATGGGTTTTAATAAAAACCTTTACGTCACTAAAATTCTGCCTTAAATATAAAGTGAAGTGATATATGGCTAAAAGACAGACACCGGTTGGCCTAGGAGCGTCACAAATACATATCTGGCCCTGGAAGGAATAATGGTCTGGGATAGTTTTTCATAATCTGAGCTAAGGCCCCTTGTTTCATTAAAAGAAGACCAAGCTACGGCATAAAATGCTATTCTTGTCAATTCTGTGGTTCCAGCTTTGTGTTAAGAGTTTGTGAAAGGTTATTTCTGTTTTAGCACCCATGCACAATGCAGTCCAAACAGAACAGGTTTCTGAAACAAAAGTGGAGAACTTGCCTGCACAGACTCCCTGACCTCAACCCAATGGAATACCTGTTTGGGATGAACTGGAATGCTAACTGCAAGTCCTATGCCCAACATGGACAACCTCACTAATACTCTTGTAGTTGTATATAAGCAAATAACACCAACGTGGTTTCATATATGTAGTGGAAATCCTTACCAGAATTGTAGAGGCTTTTATAACAGCAAAGGGACAACCAGCTTTATATTAATACCATAGAATTGAGAATAATATTTGGGATAGGCAGGTGTCCAGATACAACTAAGTCTGACAAACCATTTGCCTAATACTTAATGCAAATTCGGCAAATTGAATCTCTTTTTTTTCCCAATAAATTTTCTGATAAATTTTGTTTGTTTGTTAAAACAAAAACAAGGAGCTAGTTATTAATAATAAAGAAGCCACCAGGGGCTATGCAATTAATCTAAGTCAAATGAATAAGTCTGCTTCTACTTTAAGACAATATTTCTCTACAGGTGGAACTCAAGAGCTCCCTGACAAATAGAAAATGCACAGACAATTAAAAATTTGGTCTAAGTGCTGCAGCACCTTTGGACAAGGAATGCACATGCAAGCTTTCTTAATGGCTAGAAAGCATTTTGAACTGACACTGCATTGATCTGGAGCAAATAATTGAACTCGCAATCATACACATTTTAAAGTACAAACATATCAATTATTAAGAAGGGGAAAATGTTGCATATCTGTGACACAGGCAAACGTTCAAGATGGATGAGATCAAGAACAGTTACATCAATTCTAAAATTATTCTCAAACTATGTGAATGGCTACATTTTTGCGAAAATAATGCTGATATTCAGACACAAATTTTAGATGAGTTTCTAATTTTTATAACAAACAATATATATATATATATATATATATATATATATATATATATATATATATATATATATATTTATTCCACGGGGCACTCAAGACAAAGTTAGTAAGTATGCCTGGGTGCAGAAACGACAAAATTTCCACAATACCTCCAAAAGAATCCGCACTCTCAGGACTTATAGAGAAAGGCCTTGGATAGGACTGAAACATCAGACTGAAGTTCTGTAAATAAAGACCAATTTTATTTATCTAAATACTGGGAGTATGGATTCTTTTGGAGGTATTATATATATATATATATATATATATATATATATATATATATATATATATATATATATATATATATATATATAGTGATTACCGCAGAGATGGTATATTGACCTCTGCTGTTCTCCCTCATTTAATACAACCTATGTGCTGTTAGCATTAGGATCACACAAGGGTTTTAAATACAGTAACATCCTTGTTCCCATGTAATATTAGATATATTCTTGCTCCACAAGAAAGGTCAGATTGTAGTTATTGTGTGAAGACTGTGCCATAATCCTGCAACATAAGGACACTAGTGATGAGCAAATATTTTCGCCAGGCATGGATTCGTGTCAAAATTCCACATTTCCACATCTGCAAATGTTTCCCTAAACTGTGGCAGAAAATTTTATTGCGTCAAAAAAGTCACTATAAGAAAAAATGTCTATTGACTTTAATGCATTTGGACAAAAAGTCTCCTCCAAGACAGAAAAGTCACCACAAATACAACATTGACTTTAATGCATTTGGCATGAGAAAAAAATGTTGCGTGCATCACAAAAAAAATTGTCGCCTATTAACAATGCATTTCGCAAATTTTTGCCAAAACGGCACAGATTCGCTCAACACTACATAGTGAAACCCTTAATATAGAAAAGAGGGGGAATGAATACATTGACAAATAAAGAGATCAAGAAGGCTTTCCAAAATCACATTGCACATCCATAGTGATCTGCACTGAGCACCAAATAGGTATCTACTGCTCCAAAAGACAAACAAAAACAACTGTGGGGTTAGAAAGGAATCGGAAAGGATTCTGGTTGCTGTGTTTAGGTTAATAGTCAGTGACCCTAACGGTTGTTGACCTTAGGACCTGACCTTTGACAACGTGCTTGTGGTTTTGTTTAGGAGCATGTTGCCAATGGTGTAAATAAAGGAAGCACAAAGTGCTAAACTTGTTAGTTATTGCCCAAGGCAATAGACAGTTTGCAAAAGTGTTCTCGTTTCACACTGCCAGTGGGCAAAGCCATCAACAAATCTGTTTGGCTAATCTGCATCAAAGGTGCAACTCTAATAGAAACAGGAAAGATAAAAAAAAAGACCAGTTACATCTATATATACAGTATATATCAGAAAGTGTGCACTCCATTTAATAAGGTTATAGTGCAGGAGTCGGAATACTAAAACATCATGTAAAACACTGCACTCACAGGTCTTTAATGATGAAAAACATAAAAAATTTATTGAACCAATGTTTTAGCTCATAACCTTGATAAAGGTCTCTCACAAGTTTTTTCATCTTTAAAGACTAGTGAGTGCAATGTTAAATCATACCTCCCAACATTTTGGAAGTAAAAAGAGGGACAAAAAATTTTTTTCCGCACGTAGCGCAGCAATTTTTTTTTTCATACCCCTTTCTGTGGCCACACCCCCTAATTACCATGTTTGTTTTACAAAATTTGGCAGGTTATGAAAGTTTGAAAATATTTCTCCTTATCTAAACTGTGTTTTTGTGTCTCAAAATTGTTACAAAGTATCTTATTTGCACCTGTTAGCTGTTCTGGGCTCTCTGCTAAAAGCCAATTAAGTGAGAAACTTTGTTTCTTTTTCTGGCTGTTCAGTGCAGAGAAAATAGGGACGTTCCAGTACAAATGAGGGACTGCGGGTTGAGCTGTCAAAAGAGGGACTGTTCCTCCGAAAAAGGGACAGTTGGGAGGTATGGTTAAATGATGTCTTAGACATATATATATATATATATATATATATATATATTTTTTTTTTTTACTTTTTGTTCCATATACTCTTAGCAACTAAGAGTCTTATTTGCATCTGTAAGTTATCCTACCACTTATATGTTGCACAGATCTTTGCTTCTGTTCCCTTACAGTTGAAATTATTGCTGAATTGGTTGTTCTGGGCAACAACACCAGTACTGCTTCACTCCACTTCTTACACAGCATGATAAACAGGCTCAGAAACCTTAGTCTAATTCTATACTAATAGAGCTTTATACTCAGAATGAATGTATCCCATGGAGATGTTTTTTAACACTTCAGGACAAGCATTTTATTATTTCAGCAATTAGATAAAATCAAAGCAAAGCATGCAAAGACAGAAGAGAGAGAAATCTGTAAACTGGCACACTAGCTGCAATTTACACCATAAAAAGAATATAATTATTTATACAATTCAGAATGTCTGTCTTGCCTAGACACAGTATGGATTGAAAACTGGAACTTGTGATAACTCTGCCTGCTCTGACCTCTACATTTAAATGGGTGCATGTTCTCTCTGTTGCCTCCATCTGGTCTTTGCTTTAAAAACACTAGAACCGAAAAAGGTAAGATGCCTGACGCTGACCCTGCAAACTAAAAAACATCTAAAAAAACCCATCTAAAAAAACATATGGTCTGTAAGACTACACATTTAGTTATTGCTACTTTTTATTACTCCTCTTTCCATTCTCCAATTCATATTACAGCCTCTTATTCAAATCAATGTATGGTCGCTAGGGTAATTTGGACCCCAGCACCCAGATTGCTGAAATAGCTGCTGAAGAAATAGCTAAATAACTAAAAAAAAGTAAAACCAATTGCAAATTGTCTCAGAATATCACTCTCTACATCATACTAAAAATTAATTTAAAGCCCTTTTAAAGGAGAAATCAACCTATAGGGTAAAAAACCCTACCCCCCACCCCAGGTAGACCTCCCTCCCTCCTCCCCCCAGGCTAACTACCCCCCCGGGGAAATGCCCCATACTCCATACTAACCCCTCTGCACAGATTCTTCCAGCGAAGTTCCACGCGTCCATCTTCTGCGTCCTCGGTAAGCTGACTGCGAGATCGTCAATTTCTGTGTAATTCTGCGCATTCGCAGTTGCACAAACTGGCAAACTGCTCCAACTGCGCTGGAAGAATCTGTGCCGAGGGGTAAGTATGGAGTATGGGGCATTTCCCCGGGGGGGGGTTGTTAGCCTGGGGAGGAGGGAGGGAGGGAGGTCTACCTGGGATGGGGGGGTAGGGGGGTTTTCACCACAGGTTGATTTCTCCTTTAAGCTCTAAAGCCAGATGCATTCGGAGGCCTGATTAAGTAAGTAACATTACAATTGGACAATGATATTGTTGAAAACATTATAATGAAGCATAATTTATTGTTGCAGCAGAAAAATGAACATATTTTCCTGTTTAATAAGGTTTGGTTTCTGAAATAAGTGACTGATTCATATCAATCTTTTGGAGATAGCGATTACTCCCTTTTCTTATTCATTAGGGATATATTTCGTACATTATACTTATTTTACATACATACCTCTCATACCACGGTGCAACTTATTTTTTAAGTCTAACTGTACCTTGGCATAATGTAATCAATTTTAGCCATGCTGTTTTAATGAAAGATTAGCTTTTTTATAACTTAATGCGGTTTCCCTGTTGCTGTAAGAAAATCAGATTATAAAAACAGGGCGCTGTGCTTTTAGCTCATGGCTTATGTCCTCAAATGTTTTTTTTGTCAGTGCAAAAACTTTGATACAATCGAACTTTGTAATGTGTTCATCCATCTCTTTGAAACACAAATTCAATTATGTGTAATTTCACAATTTAGTTCATAACTCCATCTCTGATTTAAATTTCCAGTTGCAGGCACAGACCTCTGGTTCAGAATTATGTACGTGTAAAAGAAGCTTTGACATCTCTAATTGATTCGATTTACACTGTCCAAGGAAAGGATACAAGCGATTTGTGAAAGAATTTTCTTTCCTCCCTTGCTTGCATCCCTCATTTGCCATCTTAATTGAATTAGGGGGAATAAGGACGGTTTGACCGATGGATGAACCATATTTTTAACTGAGGACAATTCTATTTCAACTAGAGTATATCAACTCTTGCAACTGACAGTTAGCTAGTTTCTGACCCTTAACTTTTCCTTCTAAAAAGGTCAGCCTTTGGCCATAGACAAGAAGAGTACAGTGAATCCCAAAGAAAATCGAGTGCATATGTAGAGAGCATTTCACAGTCATGTGTTCCTTTCTCATGAAAAGTTATTTTGAAACCTTGTGCTGCTTTAGAGAGATTTAAAAAAAAACAAAAAAAAAAACTTGATTTAGAACAAAGACCTGAGACCTTTCAAATATCAATCATGACAATGTTTCCATAAATAAATAAAATGAACACACACGCAATACATAAAACAAAGAGTGTGTTTATTATAGCTTGACCCTGGGCTTTTATGGAAATGCAAACTGTGGGCAAAAGGCAGCAGGAAGCTACTTTTACTGGTGTGTCAATCATATTTTCCTTAATTTTAGTCAATGAAAAGGTCCGCCATTAATATTTGCAGTTTCACAGAGAATCTTCAGCAACTAGGTACTAGGATATTATTTACTCTAAAGGAACTACAAAGTTGGAAAGGACAGATACTATAAAACAAAATGTTGCATAGGTCACTTTACTTTTCTCAGCTTCATAAGTTACAACCAGGCCTGGATTTGTGGCGAGGCCACATAGGCCCGGGCCTAGGGCGGCAAAAAATGGGGGCGGCATGCCGCCCAGCCGCATTATGGGGACGTGTGCGTCCCCATTCAATTACACGAGCTGCGCCAGCGCTTTTTCGCCGGCGCGCTGGGAAGGGGAAGTGTAGGCGGGCACTAGGACCGCGCAGCCGCCTGGTCGGACCTCTCGGCCTAGGGGCGGCCGGGAACCGGCGCTGGTTACAACACCTTGATAGAGGATAGTAAAGCGTGGGTTGACTCAAAATCAGGGGATTCAGTATGTTTGATTCTTATCTGTTCAGGTTAGTAGAGTGTTGAGTCTGCAAAGGATAGTAGGAGTGCTGATACTGCAAAGAGATGACCCATGACTGTTAATGTGGTCTTTCCCCCTTTTCTTTAACTTGTTTTTGTAAAGGTACAGGAACAAGGGACCATTCTATAATTTAGATCTTAATACTTTAATTCTGCTAAAAATCATTTAAACATTGAAATCCCTATAGGATTGTTCTGCCGCCAAAATGGATTAATGCAGCTTAGTTGGGATCAAACAAGATACTGTTTCATTATTTCAGAAAGAAATAATGGATTTCTGGATAAGGGATCTCATACCTGTAATTTCATTGTGTACTGGATTGCCATTGTTAGGTTCAGTTTTGGCTTGAGTAATGGTATTCGTATTTAAGATCCACCTATTTGTTGAGGTCACCAAACGAGTCAATCTTTGCCCAGTTTGCCACCTTGTGTTGCCCAATACTGGACTGATCCAATCATTTGGCCTGATCAGATCATAATGGATGGCGATGCAGACCATCAACGAGCCGATTTAACCCAGTTTGATTTTCAACCAGATATCTATTAGATAGGCCATCTGACATGGGCATATAAGCTTCTCTTCACCTAACTTCACCACAGTTCGCCACCGTATTTTCACAAAACATCTCCATATTTACTAAAAATCGTAAGTTCACTTTTTCAAGAGAATTGTGGAGCAATTGTAGAGAATTTTCGCCATGGAGCAAAGTAGAGTGGAAAGGGCCATGTTGATTGCCATTTAAAAGTGGCTGCTCTATCTTTATAATGGGAGTTCGCCAGCCTGAACCTGGCGAAATACACTTTGGCAAAAAGGGTAGTGTTCGTATTTTGATAAATTACCGTATTATCGTAACAGAATTTTTGTTGGCGAAATGGTGTGAAAACACTAAGGTTTTATTCCTGCGAATTGTCCTCGTCGCCATTTAGTAAATAGGCGATGTTGTGGCGAATTTTCTTATAACATCCACAATTCCCCCTTTAGTAAATGTGCCCCTTGGTCTGAAGGGGCCATATTGGCAGTTAAGGTCGTGCACATCACCCCAACTGCCCCAATGATTACCAAGGCCAACAGAAAGAATTACTACAGCTGCAGATTATCACCCACCGGGACCCACCAGGCTTTCTCCCAGTCTCCTGGGGGCCAGTCCGACCCTGGATGATCAAAACAGCTATTCAGCATCTAAATATTAGATATTTAAGTACATCACTGCAACAAATAGAAACGGTTGTTCCCTGTGTCTGTGGCACAGCACAATACCAGTACAATAACAGATTCCACTAGTTCTATGTAACTATAAATCTAATATTTCCAAGCACCCTAAACATATTCCTTCTCATTAGAATAAATACCTTAAAGAGAAGATTACCCTGCAAATTTTCTATTTACCCAGGGCACTGTTATAAAGTTCAGGCTGTGCATCGTCTTTAACAAACAACAGCCACAGATCTGGGTATGCCGAGTCCATAAGATTACATTAGACAACCCATACTCACTTTCAGCATTAGAAAAGGGCCTGTTGTTTAACGTGGGCACAGGAACCTAATATAGCTTTTGAGTGATGTCCTGCCATAGAGTTGTGTTCATGACCCCAGAGCACTAGGAAGATCCTGTCTTTCTGCTTTTTTTCTCACTGAATGATTTCCCTAAAGCCAGAGCTGGGCAAAATGCCACTAATACTGCCGTAAAACTCCTGCTGAGAGAGGAGGGAGGCGGGCGACTAGGGCTCGGAGGTAATCAAGCTTACAGATTAAGACTCACCAAGCTATAAGATCCACTCAGCTCAGGGTGTTTATTAACCCATTCAATGCTGCCACTGCATCTCTCTCTTTTTAAGTATAGAAATGAAGAGTTTCTCTTTCATTATTTTATCCAGGCACACCACATGAATGGTTTTTGCTATATATTTTTGAAATAGTTTTCAGGGCCAATGCAATATCACCATGGGATAAAATGTTTCTTAAATAGGTGATATCCTACCGGCTGCTCTCTAGATGTTGCTTAACTACAACTATCAGCAACCCACTGACAGTTTGGAAGGAAACTGAATGCTGTAGATACATGACAAATGGAGGGCCAGGGGCTGAACACAGATACAGAACTTAAAGTAGTCATATAAAGTGCACACGGAAACATGAACAGACATCCACACATAAGTCTAGGGCTGCAAAGGCAACTAGGTGACCTAGCATGGTCGATATTTCATATAGCTCTAGTAAGTTCTCCTAAGAGATAGGAGAGGAGAACCATTGCTTATATAACAGTTGATGTTCAAAGCAATAAGCTGCAATGAGTATCATGGTTTTTGTTACAAACTTAATGCGGCAGCAGACACTTCTACAAAGGTGGAGAGGTACCCAGCAAATGCCTAAAAAACACTGAGCCTAAAAAATGCACGCACAGTTATGCACCCAGCAATATCTGCGGTGCAAAAATATTGGTAGGGATTATCCACCCACCAAGTGCATGCCAAAACTCGTTTAATATGCTTTATTAAACATAGCAGCTGACAGTCCCACACAAAACCCATATTTACTAGTGATAAAGCCCAGTGAATCTGAAAACTGAAACAGGGTAAAGGTGGTGAGCCCCAGTGAGTGCTAAGAGTGCACTCTCTACTCCACTTGCTGCACAGCAGATCTCATCCAGCATCCAGAGAATTAAGCTCTGCCCTACAAGCGACAGAGCTGCTTTAACTAAAATCTAGATGATTATTATTTTACACAAAGCAAATATAACAATGTCAGTGCTTGATTAAAAAGCAACAGCTGTGTGTGGCGGCGGCACATTTTCCGCTAATTTGCAAGGGGCAGATTTTCACAGAGCCTTGTTTTTGCTTACAGCTTAATTTGCATACAACATGCACTCAACGGATGATGCTCTAATTGTGCTGCTGTTGTTTCCTAGCCCTTAAAGGTACAGCCCCATTTACGCATTTATTTTCTTTTTAGTTATTTACAAGAAATACATTTTCATTTATAAATAAGCACATGTACATATGGGATTTTAAAACTACAGAATGCTGTACTACTACTGAGCTACAGTCATATGATTTGTTTGTAAAAACCAAGCTTTTTTTTTTTTAAAAAAAAAATACATTGGAAAGGTTCTTGGTACACAATTCACATTAACATTATAGAACCTGCTTGCTCCAATGAGTTGCAAATAGATCCTGTTGTTTCTCCCATGCCTATGTGCCATTGGTGACATACAGCTAGATTTATTCCCTTGTCTACAGTGAAACAAGTAGCCAATCAGTCCATCCAGCTATATGGTTACAAGTATATAATCTGCAAGGAGCAACACTGTGTTGGATCTCACAAGCAGGCAGATACCTGTGCCCAGTGGCGTAACTAGAGTGCGCCGGGCCCCCCTGCAAAAAATTTTCAGAGGGACCCAGAGCACTCCGATCCCCATCCGCCTGCCCACATTCCACCCACCCACTTCCTGCCTTGACACCGCCCACTCTCTGGCCTGTGTCTCTGCTTCCCCGCCGCAGGTAAGAGAGAGGTTGGGGAAAGGGGGAGGTTTCTTGTTAACTATAGAGGAAGCACACCCAGCAGTCCGTGCCCCCCTTTTACCCGGGCACCATTTCGATTGCAGGGTCTGCTTCCTCTATAGTTACACCACTGCTTGTGCCTCACACCACAGTGTATATCCGGGCAACTTCCCTCTAGTGGCTTTAGTTTAAGATTGTAACATACAAAGTGTCCTATTTCCTCAATCCTCTCCAATGAGTGAATGGCCTGTGTTTGGTTGAAGGGGTCGGTGCTTCTCCCAATATTCATAAATAGAAAGGATGCCAAACACAAAAGCCGGTGTAGCGGGGAGAACCCCTGCACATGTATTCAGTCACTTGATGTAACGTTTCGGGTGCGTACCCCTTCGTCAGACATCATGTCTTACGAAAGGGTACACCCGTGAAACGTTACATGAAATGACTGAATAAAAGTGCAGGGGTTCTCCCCGCTACACCGGCTTTTGTGTTTGGCATCCTATCTATTTAGTTTAAGATTGCACATTTATTCATCGGTCTGATGCAGCTTTGCTAAAGAGAAACAGTTCTGTTTGGACGGAATTCACTCTAAAGGGGGAATGTAACAAGCGTTTTTTAAAATGGTTTCTTTGTGAATGTTTAGCACTGCTCATGATGTAAAGTCATTTGCTGATGAATATTACATTGCTAAACAAAAACTTTGTGCTTTCGAAATGTTATTACTGCGCATCTTTGCGCAGGTTTTTTGTGCTAGTGACACATATTAAATTTTCCTCTTAAAGGTTTGCCGATAGAGATAGGTCATAAGAATGTTGTTGCGAGCATAAAGATTACCCCCCTAAATTGTTAAATTGGTAGAATGGTAAGGTAATGACATCTAAGAATTAATGGTTTTTGAATACCAGTGCAATATATTTTCTTCTTTAATCTATGCTGAGCAAGGCATGATCATAGGGAGCCACCAGGGAATATGTGTATTTCTTTGGGCCGAAGCAAAAAATTCTGCTGAACATAGAACCAAAAACAAACCAAGTTGAGAAAAATAAAAATTGCCACATTTATTTGTCCAGAGCTTTTAAATTACAAACAGTCTGGATCCAGTTTGGCTGTACAAATCCAAATCCTACAAAATGCGCTAGGATTCTGTGAAATCTTAAACCAGATCCTGGATTCCAATATTCATGTTAACTCGTATTAGTGGAGAAGCTATTATAAAGTCATCTTATACAAAGACTCTATGGAACCATGGCTTCCAGTGGTCAAATTGTCAGGGAAATGGCCCAGTGCTGGTTCAGTTTTTACCAAGCTGTATAGCTTGTATAATGAATATTGAATAAAGGCATTTCTGAATATTGAATACTGAATTGAGATTGAGAATACATGTGAGACACTAGAGCACCCTGGTTTTACGCTGCAGGAAAATCAGTACACAATTTATTACATATTAAATCCATAACATGCAAGTATAATAACCATTTTGGTAAAGCAGAATGATCATGGTTTAAAGGCAACAAAGAGTGTGATTAAAAGAATATGTAATAGCATATATTTATTATACCCTGCATTCAAACCCCAATAATTATTTTTTTGTTGTATTCTTCTGGCCTTGTGAGTTGTTAGGGAATGCAAAAAGCCTCTCCATTAAAAGTTTTAAAAAAACAGCTTTGATAAAGTAAAATAGAAACTTGAACATTTGAAAACCGCAGAGGTGGCAAATAACTGCTTCGAACTGCTTTCTATTCTATTTTTATTAATGTTATGTGTATTGAATTGTAGATATGGCCAATATAGCAGTGAAACCAGGAATACAAAGAAGTACTGATGAGGACACCTAATGGTACCTGTCTCCCTGCACTCTGTACTTCTAAACCCCAAAATCCTTTTTTTGCATTATACATACTAAAACCATACTAAAACCAATACTTCTATATATTTTTACAAAGAATACTGTACAGGATCCCTTATCCGGAAACCAGATATCCAGAAAGCTCCGAATTACGGAATGGCTGTCTCCCATAGACTCCATTTTATACAAATAATCAAAATTTTTAAAAATGATTTCCTTTTTCTCTGTGATAATAAAACAGTAGTTTGTACTTGATCCCAATTAAGATATAATTAATCCTTATTGGAAGCAAAACCAGACTATTGGGTTTATTTAATGTTTAAATTAATTTCTAGTAGACTTAAGGCATGAAGACCCAAATTAAGGAAAGATCCATTATCCGGAAAACCCCAGGTCACGAGCATTCTGGATAACAGGTCCCATACCTGTATATGAAAAAGCTTCATTTTTTGACAATCCCTGTCCCAGATATTCCATTTAACATTAAAGACTGATTAAATAAGCTGCATGCATGTAAGGGTAGGGACACACTGGACGATTTGTCGCCAACGTTTTTAAAAAGCAAATCGCAGCGACATATCGCTCGTTTTGTCTCTGAACAAAACCAAATGAAAGACGCCAGCTCCTGTGCCCACAGCGCGTTTGTGAATCGCCTGTAGCTCCAAAACGCACTGAGACCCTTTTCCGAGCGATTTATCAGAAATAGCATGTACTTAGAAAAGCACTGAAATCTCCTAGACACGCACACACATACAGATAAGTAGCAGCAATTGTATTCAAATTACAATGCGAACGCAATGACGCAAGAACGCAAGCACGTAAAGACGCCAGGTTACAGTCGGAAACACAAACCGTTTCCAGTTTGGGTGGAGCACGTACCGCACAGAGTAATGGGATACAAATCGCTCTGTGCCAATAGTCGCTGTGAATCGTCTGTTCAAAAAAGACGATCGTCTTGTCGCTGCAATTTACTTTTTTAAAACGTTGGCGACAAATCGTCCAGTGTGTCCTTACCCTAAACCTAGTGGGTATAACAAGTGCTTCCCATTGCATCTATAATCTCCTCAAGGTGCCAGACGTCCATTATCCATAACAAATCAATTCATGTATGCACACTTAGTGGTTAACTGGATATCTAGCAAATTCCTAACCTAAGTATAAGTCCCCTTATGTGTCAATAATCAGTAATTGCCATCAGTATATACCTAATACTTGCAATCTAAATCTAAATCCCTGCTGGGCTCAGGCCTAGGTGAGTGCATGAAATGGTCATTCAGGAAATGAATGTGTAGAATCTGGGAGTTTATGACATACAATACTCTGTCACCAGTATGAATTTCACCCTCTTTGATATCACATTATTGTTTAAATGTTTTGATCGAGTTGATTGTGTGGGATTGTCATGATTGTTATGATGTCGTTTTTATTTCTAAATCACACTGTTTACACTCTAAATAATTCACTCTACAATATAAAATGTAATTTCTGAACCAGCAAGTGTATTTTTTTTAGTTGTAATATCGGTGTGTAGGCAGCCATCTCAGGTCATTTTGCCTGGTCATGAGCTTTCAGAAAGAGCCAGCACTTTAGGATGGAACTGCTTTCTGGCAGGCTGTTTCTCCTAATCAATGTAACTGAATGTGTCGTAGTGGGACCTGGATTTTACTATTGAGTGCTGTTCTTAGATCTACCCAGCAGGTGTTATCTTGTGTTAGGGAGCTGCTATCTGGTTAGTTTCCATTGTTAGGCTGCTGGGGGGGGTGATATTACTCCAACTTGCAGTACAGCAGTAAAGAGTTACTGAAGTTTCTCAGAGCACAAGTCACATGACTGGGGCAGCTGAGAAACTGACAATATGTCTAGCACCATGTCAGATTTCAAAATTAAATGTAAAAAAAATCTGTTTTAAAAACAGATTTCAGTGCAATATTCTGCTGGAGCAGGACTATTAACTGATGCGTTTTGCATTTTTTCCCATGACAGTATCCCTTAATTAAATGGAGGCAGCGGGCAGCAGCGTAACTAGTATGCGTCAGGCCCCCCGCATACACACTGATTCCTACCTGGTCCCTAGCAGTCCACTGCCCACAGGCATCTTCTGCCCATCTGCATCCTCCCTCCCTACTCACAGGTAGGAGAGTGGCTATGGAAGAGAAAGTTCTTAACAGCTATAGAGGAAGCAGACCCTGTGATCCAGGTCCCGGAGCTACAGGATTTGGTTCCTTTATAGTTAAGTCACAGCCATTGGGAAACAGCATGCAATAAGGAACTTTTGGTGCAGATTTCTGGGACCCAGGTACTCTTGGCAGTCCAAATACTCCCTTTGTTTTGCTTATTGTACTGATACAAAGCACCAATCTTCTTTGGTCCAAATATGCTCATGATGGCATTATTTGGAGTTGCCTGAATTGAGTAGTTTTCCACACTTTAGGATACAGTAATCATGCAATATTTTATGAGCCGTGTAGTGGATAGTGCAATTTGTTCCATGCTACAACCTAAAAACAGGGCTGCATACTGACAGGGTTTGGAAAGAACCTGGCAGGGATATTTAAGAAGCCAGTCTTCAACCCAGAGAGTTGAGATTATTTGCTTGCCTAATAGAGAGTGTAAAGTTTGAAGCATAGTCTGAGGAAATGTATAACAGCAGACAAGTTCTTTATCACAGTTTGAAGCAGATGGGTTCAGACTGTATTGATGAGAAAGGCAGAAAGACTTAATCACTAAACGCCAGCACAGGCTGAATTCTGTAAGGTAATGACCCATCTATGAATTCAGAACAAGGATCTCATTCATCATAATTCGCATTAAAAAAAAACGTAGCTAAGCTAATGGAGGCAACGTGTGAAAAGTGATTGGTTGGGTAAAACCCAGCATGTAGCTAGAAAGGCCTTAATTGATTTTATTGTACAGAGACTAAACCTTCCGCATAGTGCACCAGGACTTCATCTAACTGCATTTCAATTGATTTTCACTGATAGCCTTCTTTCGCATGTCCAGGGCTTAAGTACTAAACTAATAAAGGGATAAAGGACTTTGTAATACAGATTCTGCAAATAATGTCCACACATGATTCTGATAGAATAAAATTGCATGCTCTGCAGCTACAAGCATCTTTAGCGGAAAAAAGCCCTTCTAATCTGCTGCTATTCATCTCCACACTGGCAAAGTCAAACGTGCAGTCATTAGCAACATTTATAGTGTAAATAACAGAGGACAGAATGATATTCTCCCAGATAATGGAATCTATTACAATTTAGACTTTTAGATTTTAGGTTTCTGAGCTGGGGCATTTTTTTTTAGTGTCAACCGTTAATTAACCATAAATATTTTTTTTATTTGCAAAAATGAAAATGTCATTAATTTACAGATGGACCTAATTGTGAGAGATTGTAGTTTACAGAATATTAAATATGGAATAATGAACCCATTGCTGTAATATCGAGGCATATTAGGAGTCACACTGGAGATCGTATGAAGGCTGAATCACATTGGGGTAGATTTATCAAAATGTGAAATTAGAGTTTACCACAGATAAACTCACCCATGTTCTATTCATTCCTATGGGCTTTTTAGAATCGCATTTATCAATTTCACCATTTGGTAAATAGGCTTTTAGAAATGCCATAGGAATAAATAGAAAGTGTGTTTTATTGTGGTGAGTTCTAAATTCACACGTTGATAAATCTGCCCCATTGTGTTTATTCATTTTGATGCATTATCTGATGCCCAAAAGTTAAAAGCAGATGTCTGATGTATAAGTTATCATTAGAATCATGTTAATGAATACAAGAAGAAATATAGGCCCAACTTAATGTTCCTCTTACCCCAGTACTTTCCAAAACTGCTACCGATGTTCTGCAGCATCCACACTAAGGCCAAATTTATAAAGAAGGTATCATTTAACATAAACCTGATGGACAAGGCTTCCACAGGGTTAATTTTAGAGTGATATAACTGTTGTTTATGTGCAACGTTCAGCATAAAACAGTGTTATTAGCCTTCTTAGATACTGAGGGTTCTATATTCAGCTGGAGGGCTTGCCGACATATGGGAAGCTTCTTCTCTATCACCACATCCCTTTCTCAAACCATAACTATTCTTTTTCTTCCCCATTTATTTAATTCTGCAGTTTCCCTTTAACAATCTTATCATTCTTGTGTCTTTCCATTATCTTTGCCCTCTCCCTTCTCCCCTACTTTTTTCCAGTGTCCACTCTATTATCTTGTGTTTTCCCAGCCACCCCTGTCTGGTTTTCCTCTTGTCTTTCTCTCCTTATTAATTTTCCATCTACCTTAAATCCTGAGGCAGTAACTGTTCATAATATTGAATGGATGGCATAGCTACAGCATGCAGAGTGCCCACTTGGTTTTGTAACTGGCTACAGAAATCCATTTCATGAACAACCCATTTTCTGAGGGAAACACTCTCTGAAATGATGTCTGCATAGAGAACCAAGTGTTTCTTGCTTTTGACATTTTACAGCTTGGTTTCCCTGGGCTTGGAACACCCTCACATGGAATTGTGGTTAGCATATCTTGTAAATACCTGGAATGCTCAGATCAGAATTTTACAGAAATAATGGTCAACTGACTAAACAGCTTTACCATCTGGGCTGAATTTAAATCAATCACAATAAACACCTTCATAACACCTTTTCCTTATCATGATAAAACACCTAATTATGAACACAAAGGTCTGAGATACCAGCACACTGATTACAATCTATACTGCAGCCTAAACATATCAGCATGTTTCCCTTATTGCCTGGCCCAAGACTGCAAACAACTAAACGCAAGAACACACTGGAATTGTGCCCAGACTTTCTTGATCCCCCACATCCCTCTTAATTAATGTTTTCCCCTATTAACAATAAAACTGATGTAAATGACTTCATTGGAGAGGCTTGCCAGTGGGTGAAATGGTGTCCAATTGAAGTGAAACCAGGCAAACATTGTGGAGGCCTGTGTTATAACAGTGTCATGTCGACTTTAACCCTTTTTCAGTTTCACAGTGGTTTACTGAACCTAACCCTTTAGTATGAATTGGGAATCTCTTTGGAATCTGTCTTCAAGGAAGAAAACCCCCATAATCTGGTGATTCTCAGTCTACTCTAAACTATACTCTGGTTTAAGATCAGTCAAGAGTCCCTTTGTCTTACACAGTCTAACACTTTGTGTGTATCTCAAGGGGCACATTTATGGGCTATCACATGAGGGCTTGAGAGTAGCCTTGAACAGTTTGGATATTAATGTGGGCAAACACTGCACTTATGAAATGCTATAGTACATTTTGTACCTGCAGTCCTGTCTGCAAGTAGGGCACAAGGACACATTGGTGTAACTATAGTGCGACAGGCCCCCCTGCAAAAAAACCTTCAGATAGGCCAAGCACACGCAAATACCTTTCCTCCCAACTCCCCGTCACTCCCTGCGTCTGTCCACTCCACCAATTCCCCGCTGCAGGTAAGAGAGCGGCTGGGGAGGGGGGTTTTCTTGTTAGCTATAGAGGAAGCAGACCCCGCAGTCCGGGCTTTTTAAACTATAAAATCTGAATTTTTAGTGGGAAAAAACTCAAATTTTCGATTTATTACACCCTGAGGATGCAAAAAGTCTGAATCTGAACATACTCCATCTTCAACCCATCGACGTCCTGTAGAAGTCAATGGCAAAGTTCCTATTTGCAATTTGAAGATATTATGGTCTGCGCTGTGTTTCATACGATACTGCAAACATTTTGGACTTTTTTTCACAAATAATTTGGACTTTTCAGGTGTCAAATTCCATATATATACAGATTGACAATCTAAAAAAGATGTGGTTTTCATGCGACAATCTAAAAAAATTGCGTTTTTTCTCAATATGATTTTTTGTGGGTTTTTTTAATGATAAATAAGGGTAAATTGTGGATTCTAGTTTGGTCTGACTTTTTTAATTAAAAATATCAGAATTTATCAATATTTAGATTTTGATAAATAACCCCCTAAATGTTAAATCTGAAGAATCAAATAGATATCATCACTCAACCTATTCACATTCTTTGGTTGGTAATGTAATGCTATCATGATTTTGCTTTTAATAAACTATTCCCTCAAATACCTGGATGGAAAAGTCCAACAGCGCATATTTTCATAGCAGCACACCATTCGCATTATGCAGGAATTATGATTAAAATGTGCATTACGGCATGCAGCCGCCTTCATTAAGAATGCAAGCCTCAGAGGAATTTTGTGAACTGATTGTGACCTCGCTCGGTGTGTCAAATCTGAACACACAGGGTAGTGGCAGCCCTCTCCTACACAAATCTTTTGCTGCAACATTTATCTGCTCACCTCCTTGATCTTTGAAGCACATCACACATATTTTCTAATCTGTTCATAGACCTTAAAATTTCCTCCCCATCACTTTACCCAATGCCAAGCCCTGCTAGAGAACTTGGTGAAAGCCATTATACACGAACAGATACAGACAGCAGAGCTGCTGTAAATCATTAAGTTGAAGATACAATAGAAAAAGCCTTAGGGCTATGGCTCACAAGGAGTTTCAAATATGTTTCTGGAACACAACTACAGTTCTAAGCTACATACTGGAATCTTCGGGCACTTTGACACCTTATACACCATATGGCTTAAAGGAGCCTCTTTCAGATGTATATCATCATTTTATTCTTATTTTAAGGCACATCACACATGATATTACATATTGCATAGCTGATGTTTTCCTAAGGGAAAAAGGAATTAGCTAAATGCCAGTTGTCTCTGTAGATTGCTTCCCTGGGCTGCAACATGCATGTGAGTTACCCACAGCTGCAAGTACAGGTGTGGGACCTCTTGTTTAGAATGCTCGAGGCCTGGGGTTTTCTGGATAACGGAGCTTTCCATAATTTGGATCTTCATACCTTAAGTCTACTAGAAAATCATTTAAACATTAATTAAGCCAGATTGGCTGATTTTGCTTCCAAAAAGGATTCATTATACCTTAGTTTGGATCAAGTACAAGGTACTGTATTATTATTATTATTATTATTATTATTATTATTATTATTATTATTATTACAGAGAAATAGCAAATCATTTTTAAAAATTTGGATTATATGTATTAAAATGGAGTCTATTTTAAACATCCTTTCTATAATTCTGAGCTTTCTGGATATTCCACAAAATGGATTTCATACCTGTACTACATTGAAATGTGAATGTGTGTTATTTAAGGAGGTGATCCCCAACCAGTGGTTTGCAACATGTTGCTTATCAACCCCTTGGATGTGGCTCCCAGTGGCCCTCAAAGCAGGCACTTATTTTTCAATTACTGGCTTGGAGGCAAGCTGATTGCAGAAAAACCAGGCGCACAGCTAAATAGAACCTCCTGTAGGCTGCAAGACCACATAGGGCCTACATAATAGCCAATCACAATCCTTATTTGGCACCTCCAGGGACTTTTTTCATGCTTGTGTTGCTCCCCAATTCTTAATACATTTGGATGTGACTTACAAGTGAAAAGAAATTGGGGACGCCTGGGCTAAGATATACATATGATCTTTCCTATTGTGGTCCGTTGGAAGCAACTGGTTGAACTTCTTGCCATTCTGATAAGCACCACATTCACAGAGACAGTATAGAAGTGAAAAAGACAGCATCACATACAGAATTGCAATTAGGGTTTTCTAAAGAAAATCCAGGGCAGTCAAAATGCCCTAAACTGGTGGCTGCTGAAGTGTGTATAGATATAATTATTTTTACTTCCTCACTGTGATTAATTAGGAATTTAGCTTTAGGATATGTGTGGGCCTGCTTGCACAAATGTATAGTGTTGTTTGTTCACTTTTATGTACCTGAATGTGTAGGAGTGTGTGTACAAAAATGTTTTGAAATTTCTTGACCACATAAAAATTCCAGTTTGAGCGAGAAGAGTAAGAAGCAAAAGTCAGCCCTGGGCAGCATGCTATGGTGTCCAAACGGCTTATGGAGTGATATTAAGAGCTGTGTCATTTGCCAGCAGTATGTAAAAGCCAATCTGTCCTGTTTATTCAGGCAGCCACTAACATATGTTGTCAAAGAAATGTTACTGAACAAACATCAGATGGAATAGATTTCAAATATTTAAAAAAAGGACACAGTAGAAATGCAGCAAAAACAGGGTCGTAGGGCAGTTTGATTCCCCTTGGGCTGACTTGTGCCTTCCTTGCCAATACTGGGCTACACTGTTACATCTTTTTAAAAGTGAATCTCTTAGGGTTCACAAACATTAACATATTGTCCATTTCTGCAACAGTTCCAAATGCACACTCATTAAATACAAGTATAGCTGGGGGTGGGAGGATGTATCATTCAAGGTCCGTGGACCAGTAATAGTCTTTGATCCACGGAGCACCAGACCAGGTCGAAGGTTAAAAGATTTCCATTTATTGAAGATTAGATAACATACATAATAATGAACCACCAACAGTGCATCAAACACAGTCCATGCTTAACACGTTTCGTGGCTTCAACGCCACTTCCTCAGAAGCATAAGAGAACAAATTCTCAAACCACCCCTAAATAGTGCAGAAACCCTTAGCAAATTAGAACCATCAATTAGATTAAGCCTTCAGAAAATTCACACAGGTTAAAAACATTCTAGAAAACACACTAAATGAAAATTTGTTATGACATTCCAAAAAGGGGTTAAGCATGACAAATAGTATTACTGCCTCCAATGATTAAGAAAAGGAGGGGGAGGGAGTATAAATATAAGTACTGTAATAAAACTGAATAAATAGCAATATAGGGATAAATAAGTAATACGGTAATATATATAATTTTGTATATCCTAAAAGTGCATAAATATGTCAATAGTGATGTTAATTGCAAAAGCACGAGAGCTCACACTCCCTATTCAGGCCCCCATAATCCTCTGTGGTTTTCAAATGGTATATCCAGAAGGTCTCCAACCTACTTAATTTGGTCTCATAATTACCCCCTCTAACGTCTCGCACTGGCTTATCTATTATTTGGAAATTAACCCTAGCATAGTCCGTGGACCAAATTGCCATATTTCAGTCAACAACCGGTTTAGCTTGATATTTGGAGGGGTTGTCTTTGTTTAATAGAACTTGGGAATCCCACTGCATCGTAAAAATTCTCAAGTTATTTATAACATAACATTTTCATTTAGATATCTACTTGAACATATTTGTGACATAAACTTTATTCTGATTGGGTACACCACCCAGAGGCTTTGAACAAGTCACCTGACTTGTTGATAACAAATGACAATATGAGGTGATAACACTTATTTTAAACATTTGATTTGATCTGACAAACTTTTATTGGCCCATAAAATGTTACACAACAGTACCTGCTGTAAACTATCTGGATGTTCAGTGGTCACAAATTATTTTTAATATTCTAGTGTTTTGCACCAAAGATGTAAGCTCTGGTGATTTTTTTTAATAGCCGGTAGTCATGATGCTTCCAACACAAAAATAATAGCTTCAAACATTTATACCGTGGCTGCTGACCGCAATTTGGTTTATTTCCTCTACAAAAGACAACCTAATCTGGTTAAGGCATAACACTGATTCCTCTTAGTAGAAAAGAAATATAATTAGGATCCATTTATTACAGAGAGTCGAGGCAGTGTGTCTGTGACTGCCAGCATTCTTTTAAAGGATCACAGTGAAAGATTTAGTTCTTATGTTATAAGGCATGACAACGTGTCCGGAAAATAGCTCATGCACTGGTGATACCACCTTCAGGATAATATATAGCTCACCTTACATAGGATTCCTTTTTTTTTTCTTTAGCTGCGCGAATAAAACACTGTTGAGTGCGGAATAATGCACAATATTATTAGAAAACAAAAATGTGCAGATAAAGAATAGAAAATAATCTACAGGTTGAAACATTCTAAAGGTCAATTTTTGCTGCTTTGTTAACTATGTTCTTGCATTTTTGTGGACATCAGTTCTGCCACCAGTTGGTCAATTAATATCTTTGGTTTATTCATGAATTATTCCATCTTTTTAGGTACCAATCAGAAAAAAATATCATTACTATATACTGTATTTTAAGAGATTGTTTAAAAGCAGAGTGATTGATGAACAGAATATGGGAGCGTTCCATAAAAGGAGTTCGATCATTACAAAGTCCTGAATGTCAGTATGTGAAGAGTTAATAAGGGAAGAGTTGAGGAGTAGGTCAGCAGAGAAGTGTAACAAGCAGTTTGGTTAGTACTGTACCTGTATATAAGTTCAGATATGTAGGTTGAGTAAGTTCTGAGTAAATTCGAATTTTGGTGCCTTGGGTGATATTTTTTTTACAAATATTCCTTAGATGAAAGTAACATGATTTAGTTATTGACTGGCTGTGAGGATTTGAAATACAATTTTGCATCGGATTACTGTATGTCCAACTTTATATACCTTAAAGAATAAAAAAATACTGCTTTCAAATAGCACTAGATGAGGATAATGTTATTGATATTGTACTGCCAAATCCTAGCCATTTATAGTTCAGCTTTTTCACTTGAAAACAAATGCCCTTACTTGTAACAGTGGAATCTAGTAGGTTATTTATTTAGGTTCGAGTTTTCAAGGTTTTTGGGGGTTTTTGGTCAAAAAAAACCCCAAAAACCTCGAATTTCGACCCTGGAATCCGAAAATACTCAATTTAAAGGCTGTCGAGGTTATGTAAGAGTCAATGGCAGAGGTTCCTTGAACCCTTTGAAGATGTCAATAGCCTGCATGATGATCAGGTTTTGCCCAAAAACCCAATCAATTCGATCAGTTCTAGTTTTTTTTTCTCCAAAATCTTAAACAAATCAAGTTTTCAGGTTTCGCAAATTGAAAGTGCAGAATAGAGTTTTTTTCCATTCGAGTCTTTTCTAGAATAAGAAACCATTTGAGGTTTGAGTTAATTCGAGTTTCTTCAAGGTATTAAAAACTCTAATATTTGACCTTTGATAATAACCCCCTTAATGTCTCAAAAAATGAAGAGATACCATAGGGTGATAAGATAATAGAAGAAAAAAATGCAAGTACCACATTTGAACACTACTTCCACAGTCAGATTTAAAATAAATTAAAAACAGCATCACATGTTAAAAAATATCATTTGTAGTAGTCCAGAGTTTCAGTTATCCACAGCCTACAAAAATCGTGCAAAAAGTGCTGGGATTCAAATTTGATTCACATTGAATAATGTGCCCAAGACAAGTGGGCATTCCCAAGACCATCAAACCTGCCCATAGGACTTTAAAAACACCTTTTTAATTAGTCTTTTTTCTGATTTTGAGTTTTTTTATTATTATTTTATTATATGTTTTATTAGAATTTCAATATACAACAAGCGTACCCAAAATCTTTAACTGTATTGACTGTTGGGAATACCATGCAAATAACTGTGCAACAGGCTCCAGATCCTGATATTTAGTGATCATTATGGAAGATGGAGCAGAAGATATGGAACATACTCAGAGGAAATACAAAGGGCATTCATTATACTAAATGAAGAAATATGGAAGACGCGGTTACTTGTGCGGGTCAGGAATATGTTAATCTGTCTGCTGCCAGACATCTGCCTTTTCCTGACCTTCTTAGAAATTATTGGACAACCGTACAAAAGCAGCAGCGGCAAGTGGAGGAAATAAAAACAGCAAGTAAAAAGGGCATTTCTGAGATACCAAGGTCATCCCTCCTCTCTTCATTTGTTATCAATTACAACCCAGGTCTGGGACCGATTTTACTAGTGGCTTCTTTAAGTAAATGAATGACTATACATATGTCTACTCATCTTCATTTAAACAGGTCGCAGGTGATCTTTAAAGTTAAAAATTTCACTGCTGTGGTTCACATTCCTAACATTAAAAAAACATTTGTGTAGATCAGAAAACACATAGAACAGACTGAGTCTGTATATTTTGGACAGTAGATATTGCCCTTTAGATTTTTAGTATCTAGCATCAATAAATGGTTCAGGTTCATGCCTAAAAGCTGTTTTTAGGGTCTAAAGAGAGAGCTTTTTCTAATTTTAAGGAGTTGATAGGACTGATATACAGGTATGAGATCTGTTGTCCAGAAACCCGTTATCCAGAAAGCTCTGCATTACAGGAAGGTCATCTCCCATAGACTCCATTTTAATCAAATAGTAAGGATTTTCTTTAATAATAAAACTTTGTACTTGATCCTGACTAAAATACAATTCATCCTAACTGGTGGCAAAACAATCCTATTGGGTTTATTTAAATTGCATATTTGCATCTAATAGTAAATTTGCCCAGTATCAAATAATCCTGTTGATAAAATTACAACATAGACATACTGGGTAAAACTTAATTACAGGAGAAAGAAGTTTTTTGCTTATTCAATTTCACATTTCCTCATAGACTTCCGTGGACTTTGCATGTGATAAACATTTAAATATGCTATTTTTTTCTCAATTACGGTAAATAAATCTGATATCTTGTTTTGTAACTGAAAAGAAACTTCAATCTTAGGATTTAGGGATGTCCAACCTGCAGTTCTCTGCTAAAGGCAGTTGCAGCTTGGGGATCCTTCATTTTGATATTGATATTTTCTTTAAGATGGGGTTGCAGTGTTCTTGGTTTGCATTGGCCCCCTGTCCTGTTCACAGAAACCTTTCAACAGATTGCACTTTATTTCCTTTGTTAAATTAAACCCCATGTTGGCAGAGAGGCCTCTCTATGTATTTATTACATTTTTTTACTTGTGTTACCTTTCGCTTTTAATTCCCATTTCCACTTCTAGAAACTCCTTCCATCCTGGTGGCACGAATAAACAATTGAATCACATATCGGAGTGCTGCTGGATTTATTTTCATACTGTGGATATATTCCTTGGCAGAGAGGAACACAGCCATCGCCCGACGCTTCAAAAGGCGCTATAGTGTAAGTGTGGCACCACTATTGACTTGAGTCCATCCTGATCTCGGTTACTTAGTTACTTCACTCCATACGTTTTCATTTCTCTACCTAACACATGATCCATTCCTCTTCTAAGTTGTATTGAGGACTTTCCTGATATGGTTTGTTACCTTGTGGACAGATTCTCATTTCATAATTACTTTCTTCAGACAGGGGCTCTAAATATTCTCTCAAAAAGTTAAAATGATATGATTAGAATACATTTATTTCAAGGCACATATGGCAGTCAAAGCAGGCACTTTACGTGGGAGGTGGGTAGCATCCGGAAGGATATCAAATACGGTGGAGCCAGGTAGTTGGATAAAATCGATAAACTTTAATTGAACCCTTAAAACGCGTTTCATGACCAATACGTCACTTCATCAGGAGCTTCTGATGAAGTGACGTATTGGTCACGAAACGCATTAAAGCTACACTCTCCCTGCCTGCTTGTACATACTGTTTTAAGGATTCAATTAAAGTTTATCGATTTTATCCAACTATCTGGCTCCACCGTATTTGATACCTTTCCGGATGCTACCCACGTAAAGTGCCTGCTTTGACTGCTGTTTTGCTGTACCGGACCGGCATGGAGGGTTGCATCAGGAACCGGAAGTCACTTTCCTCTCTCTAGCGGTGGTTTCAATTTTGCTTTGTACACATATGGCAGTCACCAGTTTAGAGCACTCAAATCTTTTAGCTCAAAAATATGGAAATGGCACTTATCATTTAAACGAATAACGATTTGCCTTTTTTCTTTAATAAGATATACAAAAGTTAAAATAAATCCATGCTGATGGCAAGACAATCTTATTACAATGTTTAACATTTGAATGTTTCTAGTAGCCTTAAAACATGGTGTCTGTGATACAAGAGAACTGTTATGTAGGAAAGCACAGGAAATGCTCAAGCAAGCATTCTTGAGATAAGTGCTGCACATCATTGCTATGTTTGGTTCCGGCACATATGTGAGAGGTGGTGACAAACAGTGACGGATGTTAAAGGAGATCTAAACCCCCCCCCCAAAAAAAAATTAATTAGTGTAAACTTACTTTATCATTTATATTCATTTTCTGTTTTAAGTGGTTTCTGAGATATTAGCAGTTTTATATTGCTAGTCATGCATTCAACCTAGAGAGCCAGAGACCTGAACTGTCTATGCACTTTTTATATACTTTATGAAATGAGTTAACCCTTCAGTTGCTGAGTCTCTTGTTGAGCCAAAAGCAGTCTAATGTGCAAATATCTCAAAAATCACTAAAAATAGAAAATTAAAGACTCAGAGAAATACCCTTAAATGTACATGAATTTATTTTGTTGGCATTAGATTCCCTTTAAGACAGCTTCTTTTTTTAGCTGTATGGCTGTTGCAGCCAAAAAGCATTAGCCTAAAGAAAAGTACAAGAGTGTAAGGCAAAAAAAAGGGATCTAAACTGGGAACAGGGTTTCCCAATAGTTTCCCCAGAATTTATAATTACATATATATGGGCAATATTCAGTGCTGATTGTGTCATCTCACATATCAGAGCATGATTCATAGCTAATAGTAATAATGTAATGCACTTGTAAGGACTGCAGAACTTGCAACCATTGCTCATGTTTTATCTGGATATGCTTGGCGTTCCTTAAATTGACTTAAATAAACCTTGAGAATTGGCTTGTAGTATGGACTCTTTCATGCATGTGATAAAGGAGGGGTTTGTGGTACTGTACTTGGGGTTGTTGGCTAATATGAAAAGTTTTGTCATACATCTGCACTAAACAAGAAAATGGTAACTACTGATTGGTTGCTATGGGGTACTGGACCATGGAGGACTTTGGATATTACTACATAACACTATTAGTGTGCTACCACATGATCGGCTATTTTGTATATTCCAAAACATTCTCCTTGTTGACATTCTAAAAGTGCACTGGTCAGGAAACTCCCATCTGTCTCTATAAGCAGATTTAATTTATTTTCTCTATAAATACAGGTCAAAAACAGTAAAAACCAATGTTTACTGTGCAACATGGGCCAGACAACACAACAGGATATGCAGGAATGCAGAAAACAAATGAAAAATGGACTCTGCAAAACAAAACTTGGTAGGGAGACAACAGCATTAAAACAGGAGTAGATATGTAAAATAGATGGATGAAGACAAGGTCTTCCAGCATCAGGGGAGTTGTTTAAGAAGAAACAGTGTCTGTTTGTGGCCAGCGGTAATCCTTTCCATTCAATAGAGTTTGCAGCTTGCTGATTCATATGATTGCATGCTGGCGCCCTACTGCCGAGGCCCTCCACTGAAATTAAATCCACTCTCTTCAGTTATAAATTATAATGCTCCATAAACAACACTCCCACTGGGAAAAGCGAAAAGAGAAGCAGAGAAGGGGAGGGGTAAAGACAGCTTTCTAAGTAGTGCAATTGAACGGCAGTGTCCAAGCATTACACAAACCTCGGCAGCCCCTCGTGGGGCTCTCTCAACGCCCTTCCCCGCCATCTCCGAAGGAGTTAAAGTTCTGCCACAGTCCAGGTCTGAGATGCATGCAACTGACAGCATGCTGATGTAATTTATATGTTGTTTGATGTTGGAGCAGAAAAAGGGAAATGTGGAGAGTAACGTGAGTCAAAGAGGAAAAGAACTTGGAAGGCAGTGAGCTTGCTTGAAAGAGAAAAGCCAGGCAGCATTTTCCACAATGAGTTTCGAGATATATCAATGAAAACGTTTTACGTGACCCTTAGGAATCTGTCTGGAGTAACGGGGAAAAAAAAAATCTGGGAGATCAGTTAAACTGATACAAACATTTGAGTAGTTTGTTTTATATACAATCAAGCAAATCTCTTCCCTCCCATGACAAAAACAATCATTTCTTTAAAGACGCTCAGCTGGCAACAAGAGGTAAATTCGGGGAAATTTAAAAAATATATATTGTTTCACACAGTCAGCATGTTTTAACTCAGTTTCTTTAACAAATAACAATCACATACATTCATTGCTATATACAAATAATACACCGAGAACAAATTTCTAGTGAAATTCTTGTGCAAAACACTATGTACCCCCCACCTTGTGTACAGAAGCGCTAGCACATTAATTATACAATATTTTATAAGAAGAAATGAACTGGCTGAACAATGTTACACACATTTATACACATCCAACTCATTACATGAAACCTGTGAGAAATATGACATAGGGGCATCGTTTTTTATTTATCAAATGTTGAACTCTTAACTTTCACCCACTGACAAATACAATTCCAAAAATTCCCATAGGAATGAATAGAAAACACGTTTTTCTGCGGTGAGCTCTAATCTCACATTTTGATAAATGTGCCCCTTTGTGTGTTTACATTATTTGTTAATAATGTAACAAATTCTAAGGACGTATGATAACTTGCAAATTGTACAAATACAATTGGACAACTATGCGTTACTTAGAAATAGGCTTCCATGAAATCCCTATGTTGACATATGCCTATCCCAAGGAAGAAATAAGGACAAGAAGAACTACATTTAAGCTTTTTCAAAAGGAAAGACATTTCTGGGTTTCTTTTATTATTGATTGCATTCTATTTTTTTTTTAATTTTGACTGTAATGTGGACTTTATCTCAACATTTGTGTGAACTGCCCCTTCCTTAGCACGGTTTTGTGCCCTGGGACTAATGTTTGACAGGAGCTTCAGGTTGCACCAGTGCAAGTACATCCAGTCTGCTAACTCAGCCAGCGTGATTCTTGGCTTCTTTAAAAAAGAAATTACATCAAGGGAACATTAAAAGACAAATAGCATAGGATGCTCCAAGACTGAGGTAACTGGAGGGAACGATGAAGAACAACGGCAGAAAAGGAGGGGTAAACACAGTTAATAAATGATTTAAGGCCTTAAAGGGATACTGTCATCGGAAAACATGTTTTTTTCAGAACGCATCAGTTAATAGTGCTAATCCATCAGAATTCTGCACTGAAATCCATTTCTCAAAAGAGCAAACAGATTTTTTTATATTCAATTTTGAAATCTGACATGGGGCTAGACATTTTGTCAATTTCCCAGCTGCCCTCAGTCATGTGACTTGTGCCTGCACTTTAGGAGAGAAATGCTTTCTGGCAGGCTGCTGTTTTTCCTTCTCAATGTAACTGAATGTGTCTCAGTGGGACATGGGTTTTTTACTATTGAGTGCTGTTCTCAGATCTACCAGACAGCTGTTATCTTGTGTTAGGGAGCTGTTATCTGGTTACTTTTGTTACATTGTTCTTTTGTTTGGCTGCTGGGGGGGAAAGGGAGGGGGTGATATCACTCCAACTTGCAGTACAGCAGTAAAGAGTGATTGAAGTTTATCAGAGCACAAGTCCCATGATTTGGGGCAGCTGGGAAATTGACAATATGTCTAGCCCCATGTCAGATTTCAAAATTGAATATAAAAAAATCTGTTTGCTCTTTTGATAAATGGATTCCAGTGCAGAATTCTGCTGGAGCAGCACTATTAACTGATTCATTTTGAAAAAATTTTTTTTCCCCATGACAGTATCCCTTTAACGAGAGCCCATTGGTTAAACAGTGTAGAATAACTATATTCTCTCTCTACCAATGAGCAAATATTGTATTTACATTTATTCTTTAGGTTGTACAGGTATGGAATCCGTTATCCAGAAACCTGCTTTGCAGAAAGCTCTGAATTACGGAAAGGCTGTCTCCCATAAACTCCAATTTATCCAAATAATCCATATTTTTTAAATTGATTTTCATTTTCTCTGGAATAATAAAACACTACCTTGTACTTGATCCAAACGAAGATATAATTAATCCTTATTGGAAACAAAGCCAGCCTATTGGGTTTATTAAATGTTTACATTTAGTAGACTTAAGGTATGAATCATTCTGCACTGCAAGAAGTTTATAAATGAGCCCCAGCAATTTGGATATTGCTTACACATGCTGTGTGTCAGGGGAGGAGGGTGACATTTTCTGTTTAGGGAGGCTAGCAACAGAAGGCTTTGTATTGGTAGCTTCTAGAACTAATCATTATATGTGAATATATAGCAGTTTATATCTTTTTGGAAAGACTAAGGGGCAAATTCACTAAAGGGCGGATTTTCGTCAGCGACCGCTTCGCCACACTTCACCAGGAGCAAATTCGTTACCACTACTCTAATTCACTAAAATGCAAAGTTGCAGCTCAGCAGCCGAGCGCTGGCAAATTTCTGCTAGTTTTACTTTGACAGTGCAAGAATTTTGCAGCAAAGTTTCGCTAGTGTTCATTTCTGCTTAGAAAAACTTCATTAGTACTTACGCTTAGGTCAATTTGAATAGGACAGGTACATAAAAAGATGAACGTCTATAAGAGATGTTGGTGCAAATGCTTGAAGTGGCCACCTTTTATTTAGAAATGTCCAAGGAACCATAATAAAGACAGAAGAGATTCTCTAATGCCCTACACATGAGCCCACCCTAAAACAAATGTGGCATGCTCAAATGTCTGGAAAAACAATAACACAAAAATCTTTAATAGTTAGGACTTTTGAAGGCAATCCCGTTTAAAAAAAGTAAAAGTCGCTAGTGTTTTTTACAACTTTAATGAATTTCCAGCATACAGGATATGATGTCACTGACATAAGATTGGGGAAGATGTAGCCTCATTTTATCAGTTCACCTGGTCTGAGGTGGCAAAGTAAACTCTGGTGAAAGAAGTTATGTTCAGAGTAACGACCGCTTTCCAGAAATATTATTAAAAGTCGATTCCTAAAAAATTGGTCCAATTTCGTATGGATAATTCCTGAAAGGGACGAAGGGGGTCAACATTTCTAGTGCAGAGGATGTTCTGCTATTCTTACACTTCTGAGTGTTTTGGGTATCTGTATTCCACAACACTAGTGTGGTGTTTAGACAGAATAAATGCTGTACTTTCAGTTCTGAAAGGCTTATTTTGTCTATATGTGTCTAAGGTTCCTATGCAAGAACTGTTCACTTGATTTTGTAAAAGCAAAGCACATGCAACCAGACACATAAACAAAACACATTCCCCAAGCAATCTTCCCTCAGCCTATACTCCACTTAAATATTGCAGAACAACAGTGCATGTTAAGTGCTGTAAAGTGTTGACATAATAGGCCTCATATAGCCACTTCAGTCATTCATTAACCATATAGAATATTGTTCAAAATGTAGATGAGCCAAGAACCAAAAACTTTTAAGTGTAGTCATTTAGATTTACTGGCACTTACATTCTGACATTCAGCAAAACACAGAGCTGCCATCTATCAATCTCCAGATGCCACAGAGCAGTGATTTCGGGAGGGGAACTAAGGGAAACTTAGTATCGTGAAGGTACTTTACACAATATGCCAGCTGCCTAGCGAGATTATATAAATGTAATAAATGAACAGTTTTTTCCCTTTTTCTACCAATCCTATAATCCTAAATATCTTGTATAAGTACCACACCTATAAGCTCTTTTAAAGGATGCAAATATGTGTGTGTGTTCCTCAAATTATAAAAAACACTGATGTCTGGACATTTTAGCAGTTAAATCCGAAACTTGCTGTATCTCTGCGTTTTGTGTGCAATTTTTACGAATACCCAGTTTAAATCGGAGAAGGACAAGCTTGGATTTTAAGAGGTTTATAAATTACAATTCCCAGCATCAGCATTGCTGAACCAAATAGGTAAACGGTTACAAAGCTTCTACACAAGCCACCCTTGGATGCAGAGAAGGTGGTCCCCAATTTTTATCCTCAGGTATAAACGGCTTGGTCACTCCTTTCCCATCCTCAGGTGCTGATAAATAGATGGCGTGCTTCACATCTAAAGATCTCATAACTAGGCTCCCATTCCCTATCCACAAATGAGACCACTCAGCTCCACAATTCCCATTTTATTTGCTAACAACTAGTGGCAGATAACTTGTCCAAATTCTCAAACAACTAAGCTCCATGCTTTCCCTTTCAGTTTCTTACAACTATGCTCCCCAAATCCAACCCTTAGGTACATACAGCTAGGAACCCACTTCCTCAGGAACAGGACTATCAGCCTATCTGTTAATTTCTAATATATATACCTCTGTATTTCTGTTAACATTAACTTGTCTATGTTTTATAAAAAGTTTTTGCAATGCACCTTTATTTATGGCAAAGCTTTGCTGAATATAGAACTAACATGTTATGGGCAACCAGCTTCATCCTCTAAAAAGAAAAGCAACATTTTCCTAGCAGAACCCTCTTATTAACCTAAATTTTGTCATTTCATTACCTCTGACCATTTATGCATTCCAGCCCATTATTAACTGAACTCACGCAGGTTTCTCTTTCTGTTAACTCTGAAGTTCTACTTCTCTGTTCATTAGTCAAAGGCAATTTTAATGGGTTTTGGGACATTTTGAGAAACTATTTCCAACACAAAGCAACACCCGACAGCAAGGACTGGAACTTGTGGCCCGACTAATTGAAAAAGATCAAATAAGTTGAAGTAGCCTAGATTCAAGGGGAATAAAAAGCCTGAAATGTAAACTGCCGACAGCGATATTAGCAGTATTCATAAATCAGGACTATTGTGGAGCTAAAAGAATTCGCATGAAAGCTCCAGTAATTGCAATCTGCTGTCTGGTAGCGTACTGTAAAAACAGCAGTAGTAAGGAGTTGGAGTGACCAATCAATAAGCTGCTATTAACCTCTCAGCCAATTACAAGATGATTGGCTAAGCAAACAAAGAATTATTGGCTGTTCAGTTGGGACTTTTATTCTTGCTGCTTTGCCCCCTGTTTCTCATCTGTTTTATTCCCCCTCTTTTTCCTGTTAGGCAAAACACATCTGCAAACACCTGATATTCATATGTGCCTGTGCCGCTGTACAGTTTTTGTTAAATTGTTACCACCTTTTCCACAAGCCGTTTTGGCAATTAACCTCCTGGCCAAGCACTTCAAAGAAAACAACTGTTACGTTTAACCTCTCAGAGCCTTCGATGGATTCCTGCGTGATTTCTTTTCCCTTCTGAGCACTTTCATCCTGAACCAAAAATTTAAGACAGATAAGATTTTCCTTCATTTGCCTTATTTCTTTTTTGGGGGGGAGTAAATGTTTTCTTAACTCTTTCACCTCTCACTTGTTTCAGAGAAGGAAATTACAAGCAATATTATAATAATTCTCTAATTCTAAATGCCCAAGTGAAATGTTGTCTAATTATGTTTATCTATGTTATAATAAACCAACATATTATCTGACACTGTAATTTTGTGTTTTTTTGTTTATTTTGTTATTGAATCGGACAAATTTTGTCATCTTATTAAATAAATAAATATATATATATATATATATATATAGTTAATAATCAATAGTAAAATAATTAAGAAAAATAATACACAGTAATGCACAAATAAAAAAAATATCATACCTAATAATATAAATAAGTACACATAATAATTTCATGTAGAATAATTCCTTTTTTCCGTGCTGGAATGAATCATTCCGGTGTCAAAATAATTTCGGGAAACTGAGTGGCAGAAAATACAAATCTTTAATAGTTAACCCTTTAATTTTCCAGTAACACATTCTGTTACTAATATTATATCATAGTTACTAGTGAGAATACTGAATATTTTACTTTTGAAAAAAAAAGTTATGTATTTATTTAAAGAAGTTCAGAATTTTAAAGGAAAATTATTCCTTACTTTATTACTTAATTCTCCTTAGAAATAAATATATGGATATAGCTTACTTTACACAAATTTCTTTATTTCTAATATGTTAGTTTTAACAGTTGTAATAGTGCTGCCCTATTGATTGATTTTTCATGGCTTAAAGTGGTCTTTAACACCCCCAGTAAAGATTATTAGAAACAAATGGCTTTACTGAGCAATACGCTTTGAATGAATCAATTAGTATAGAACTTCAGCACAAATCATCCAATGCTTTCAGAATACACAGATATTCATTTTAATTTCCCTTTATTTAAATTTTCTGTTTAAATCCCCATTCAGTTTTACACTATTTTATCAGGCTGTCCTTGGGTTCCACCTAAAATGCTTCACCACTACAGGTTGAAGCACCACTGTGTTCCAAAGGCTTAAAGGATAAATAATAAAAAAGAAAAAGGAAGATTCATAGGGTTATTTATCAAAGGTCGAATTTTAGAGATTTTTATACCTCAAATGAATAAACTCACAAATCAAATGGTTTCTTATGTAAAAAAAAAACTTGAATAGAAAAAACTTGATTCAGCGAGTTCAAGTTGCGAAACCCGAACACTCGAACTGATAAAATTTTCAGCAAAAAAAAACTCGAATCACTCAAATTGATAGTTTTTGGCAAAACCCTCCAAAACAAACTCATGAAGGCTATTAACATTAACACCTCTGCCATTGACAGTGACTCCTACATGACCTCGACAGGTTTCAAGCTATTTCCAGGGTCGAGGTATAATAAATCTCGAAAAACTTTTTTTTTTTTAACATTTTTTTGAAAAATTCAAATTCTTTTGTTAACCCGAAAATAAGTCCCAGTAAAGCTGTACAGGGATTGGACAAGGGGATCCAATCCCAATGCAGTTTTACCAGGACTTAATGGACCAATGAGGGTACAGGAAATCTTAATTGGGAAAAGCTCCCCGTGCACAGAGCTGCAGTGTCCTACTGGCAGCAAGCTGAGCTGAAATCAAGTAATTGAGCATGGTCGGGCCCCCCTTAGACAGAAAATCCTGCGGGCCCGGGACAACTATCCCCCCTGTGACCCCCTGATGGCGGCCCTGCTCAAAGCACTTAAACTTGTATATCACACAGAACTAAAATCAGTGGGTAAAAGAGCAAAACAATTCACACCAATAAGAATAAAAATCCACGTCTCGCAATGTAATATTGTTCCTTAAACTGTTATTGTATTGCGAATTTTAATTGCGCATTGCGAGTTTTAATTGCGTAATCTTTTGGAGCAAACATAACAACTTTTTCAGTAAGAAGTTTTATTACATTTACTGCGCATTGGCGCAAACTGTAAAATTTGCAAGCGGTCTTCCACTGTCGGAAGTGGTCGCTAAACAGTTTCCGGGTTTGCAAAAGCTATATTAAATTCGCGCAAAGCAAAATTTGTTTACGCAAAGGCATAACTGACTGTACTAGGTGATTTCTTATCTTAAAAAAGACAATAAACACTATTTTATCAGGTTACTTTTTCTTTTGCCGGCCTTCAGTTAAGCATGTTGACCCATGTTCTTCTACAAAGGAAGTCTTATTTATCTGCATATTTGAAAAAATAAAAATGGGAGCTGACATATTTGCTTTAGCACATAATCATTTCTGAATGGCCATCTCCCTTGCTTTACCCGCAAAAAATGTATAATTTCTTAAATCCATATTTGGTTAGTATAACCATAATATATGGGGCAATAAACCCTAGTCTGACACCAAACCTGTAACATGAGTTTTCCGGTAGTATAGTAATAGCATTCCTTAGTCGGGAGAATTTGAACTGAACACCCTGTGAAATATTCAGCAAAACTAACATTAATGTAGTTTGATGAGTAACAATGAAAGCTATTGATTATAATCAGCTAATGCATGCAACAATTTGCCATGTTTTATAGAACTCACTCTTTATATGGTGGCCGCAATTTAAAGGCTTCAGTATATGATATGGTGGACTGACAACTAACAATTTATTCTATGTACAGTACAAGATAGATAATATATAAAACACTGGGGGGAAGAGTAAAATGTCAGCTTAACCAGTGTATATAGTAAATGCTCTATTAAGATAGTACACAATTTAAAGAGGAGTACATATAAAATCTTAACAAATGGTGTTTCTAAATGACGGATGTCAAACTTGCAGCCCTTCAACTCCAGTAAATCACAAATCACTCTTTCACTGTGAGTTTAATATCCCTGCTCTGCCCTATCCCAAAGCCTTGAGGCATGATGAATGCAAGAACTCACAGTGTAATCTAGGAAATATCTAATGGGGGAGTAAGTGTACCACATTTTAAATCTGAAAAAAATGCTTTCCTGAAGAAGTCATATTCCGAGCCAAGCATTCCTTGGAAGTGGGGAGAGATAAATATGGCAAGTAAGTACTTTTACATGTGGTAAGACTAAAGGGTTCGCATGAGATGATTACGGAGAATGGAACGAAGAACAAGCTTCAGGCATAGTGCAAAATTAGTTGGGAGCGTTCTTGATGAAATAAATGTATGTATGAAGATATAAGAAATTATATAAAACCTAGTAGATGTTATAACATGCAATGATGAAATTACAGCTTGTTTTATTTTCATGAGATCAAACTAATAGCTACACTTCCATTCTGCCCACTGGCTTGGTAAGACTGTTGAGCACGCACTGCTTCGCTAGTGGTTATATTTATACTGGCCTCTCTTTAGGTTCTGTCTTCCTAGTTAGGTAGCTTCACAATGGCTCTTCCCAGAATCCAAAAGTATAACAAAACTAAAACATGAAATAAAATCAATAAAAAATTACAAAGCAGGTTTAAAAAGAAGTTGTTTTTTTTTTGTTGTTTTTTTTTTTTTGCAATAATGTGTTTTTTTTCCCTTATGGTTACCCAAATATGAATCCATCAGCAGTAAACAACCCTGTGACTTGGGAAACGCTGCTATCATAGAAGCTATTGGTCAGTGCTCTGCTTCATGATGTATCCATTACAGGCTAATAAAGGTGCTCACACTGTGCTGAGAAAGAATGTTGCACATATTGGGAAGTCTCTTTAAAAATCCTCCACGAACCACTTCCATTTCTGGATAGCAGTTAGCTTCTCAAAAACAAGGACAAATTGAGATAAATTATGTAAAAGATACAACAGTCTGGCTCCATGGGATACAAAATAACAATAACGGCAGTTGGAATCGCCTTTAGTAGAATAGCCTTTAGTTTGTCTTCAGCAGACAACAATTTACATCTTTTGCATTTCACAGTAAGTGAAGTGGGATGAATTCAATTTTAATGCTCACGTGTGTGAAACTTTATATCACATACAGACAAATCACACGTGGCCTGCTGTCATCATGACTGAGGAATCAGTTCCAAATATTGTCAATGGCAGTCACTATGTATTTGCAGTTATATCGTGGGACCATCTCCCCGGTTAGTCTCAATAATTCTGATTAGCCATGAAAATTCCTGGCATGATGTCAACACAGTTTTTCACTAAAAAAGTTACAATTAGAAAATGCCAGTTACAAGTTAAGCCTACAATTGTCTTTATCAAGAGCAAAGAGAGACATCAAGTGGAATCGAATCAACAAGTGTGAAATGTAGCTAATAATATTGGTGTTAAACATGTATATCCTCTTCACATTTTCACATACAAAACACAATATAACATATCACGTATGTCAGGTGTCTTATTTGGCCTGTGTTAGGCTTGCCTATATGTTTATCTTATATTTTCTGGTTGCGGTGCCATGGAACTGGTGACTGATGCGGGTGGTACTCCATACCCTCGGGATGATGGGGGAATGAAATGCAGGCAAAGGAGAATTCCAAGACCTGCATCCAATGTAGCTTGTGATACAGGTATGGGACATGTTATGGGTATGGGTTATCCAGAATACTTGACAACTGGGGTTTTCTGGATGAAGTCTACGATAAAATCATTTAAACATTAAATAAACCAAGCAGGCTTGTTTTGCTTCCAATAAGGATTGGATCGATCTTAGTTTGGATCAAGTAGAAGGTGCTGTTTTATTATTACAGAGAAAAAGGAAATCATTTAAAAAATGTGGATTATTTGGATAAAATGGAGTCTATGGGAGACAGCATTTCTGTAATTTGGAGCTTTCTTGATAGCGGATCCCACACCTATAATAGAATGTCCCATGTTTTAATCAATAAAGGACATTCTTACAGAATGGTTTCAAAAGTTTCATAATAACCGCATTATTGTCACCATTATTATTTTTTTCATGCACACAAAATTAGACCTGGGCAGTGCCCTTTTATTGACAAAGACTAGTGTAGGAACCCTGAGGCACTTGCAGTCGTAATTGACCCCTAGGGGCCCATTTACTTATCTTGAGTGAAGGAATAGAGGAAAAAAACTTCGAATTTCAAATGTTTTTTTTGGCTAACGCGACCATCGAATGGGCTACTTCGTCCTTTGACTTCGAACGATTCGAACTAAAAATCGTTCGACTATTCGACCATTCGATAGTCGAAGTACTGTCTCTTTAAGAAAAAACTTCGACCCCCTAGTTCGCCACCTAAAAGCTACCGAAGTCAATGTTAGCCTATGGGGAAGGTCCCCAAAGGCTTTGGTAGCTTCTTTAGGTCGATGAAAAATCGTTCGATCGATGGATTAAAATTCTTCGAATTGAACGATTCGAATAGATTTTTCATTCAATTGTTCGATCGAACTATTTGCGCTAAATCCGTCGACTTCGATATTCAAAGTCGAAGGATTTAACTTCGATGGTCGAATATCGAGGGTTAATTAAAACTCGATATTCGACCCTATGTAAATCTGCCCCCTAATGTATTTTCTTGAAAACTTTAGGGAGAATTACTGATATTACTGAATGTTCAGCTTAATTGGCATTACACGGCTTTGTAAGAGAACATGAAAACAATTCACAACAAAAATATCCAAATCTGGAAAACAGTTCACTTGTCTTATCAAACAACATCTGAATGTGCCGCTTGTGTTTTGCCATATCAGTGCAACAGAACTGGCTTTAAACATGGACTTATCTTAACGCAAATTATAATATTTTTTTATATACACCTGCAATCAGCATAAAGAGTAAAAACAAACAAACAAACATCACATTGTATTTATAATCATACAGATTCTCAGCTGAAAGAGTGGCTTAAGTTAGAAATACCAAATCTTGTACCGGACTCAAATGGATGACCTCAGGGTGAGTCGATTTTTGTATATCTCACACATCAGAACATAGATTGTACAGTAAAGATGGCAAGGGAATATTGCCTTTATTTATAAAACATGACACTGCCCTGAAAGTGTTCTAATTGCACATATACACTGCTATCACTTTTGTACCTTTGTACTCTTATATCTCTACAGCTGACCCCTGTGCTAACTTTTAAAATAAATTCAGCACTCTTCCTTAGTAAGAAGCAATTTATCCTTATAAAAAAATATCTGTCTGCATCTGTTTGTTTATTTGAGAAGATTTTTTTTCTTTTGAGTTCAGAAAAGCCTTTTTATGGATGCCTAAAGGAACTAGTTGAATCTGCTAAAAATGTAGCCTGAAATAACTATTCTTTCTTAAGTGCTACTAGCCTAAACAATATAGTTGTGTACTTAAATGGATGTATTGGTTGGTGAATATATTGGTTGGTCATTGTGCGATCCACTTAGCCTAATGGTTCCAGCTTGCTCTTAGCTTTATATACTTATGCTTCCTATAGTTCTTACTGATTTACCAGTGGAAAAAAGTTAATCGGTAGCTAAGGTCAGCAACCCTAACAACCACAGGGCTGAATGTGACATTAAAAGAAAAGCCCCATCTACTACCATAGATAGCCCCCCTCCCTGCTTCCTACCCTCATAATGCATTATTTCATAATGGACAGCATGCTCACTTAATTATGCAGAGTAGAGCAGCGGAGCTCATGGGTGCCATTTTCTGGGTCTTCAGTCTTTTTCGGTAAGAATACTCCGTATTTGGCACATGCACAGTTGGAGATAGATTTGGAACTGCAATGCACCGAAAAGTTCTGAAAATTTGCAGAAGGGAAGGAAGAGGATCTGAAGAAGACCAAAGACCCGGAAATTGTCGCACCAATGAGTTCCGCTGCTCTACTATACACAAAAATAAGTGAGCATGCTGTCGGGGAACTATCTATGGTAGTAGATGGGACTTTTTTTTATTATAGGGGTTTAGTTCTCCTTTATGGGGGTTATTTATCAAAGTTAGTGCTAGAGTTTATTTTTACCTTAAACGAACATAAAACTCGAATGGTATCTTATTTAAGAAAAAACTCGAATGCAAAAACCCGCAACTCGAAAACTCAAATTGATAGAGTTTTCAGCCAAAAAAAAACTCGAAGTGCTTAACTCATTCGAGTTTTCATGCAAAACCCTCCAAAAAAACTTGAACATCAAACAGGCTGTTAACATCCTCAAATGGTTCAAGGGACCTCTGCCATTGACTCCAACATGACCTCGACAGGTTGTAGATGGTGTATTTTCGGATTCAAGCTATTTCCAGGGTCGAGGTATAATAAATCTCAAATATTAGAGGTTTTTTTTTAAAAAAAACCTCAAATTATTCGAGTTTTTTTTTTTAACTCAAAAATTTGAGTTTTGACCAAGAATGACAACTCGAAAACAAAAATTTTCATGGAAGAAACAACTCGAACCGTAATAAATCTGCCCCTAGATTTTTAAAGTTATTTCTCTTTTAAATGACATATCATATAAAGATTTTGGATGTATCTGGTGCCAATCTCCTCTGCTGTATCCCTTACATACAACAAATGAATAAAATATAAACTTTACTTAGGCACATATGGTATATTCTTTAAAAATTGGTAGCACTGGCGCATGCTGCATATATATACAATTCTGTAATATCGGCTCTTTGTCATGCAAGTCAGTTTTAGATTGGCTCCAGATATTCTGCCTGTAAGTGGTCTATTATTAAGGTTTTTGTCACCAATCTGAACATTCTTGGACCAATGACAGGTAAAAAGGGAAAAATATTTTTTTTTGTTATCGACACTCATCTATATTGCCATTGCTGTTTTCCAGTACAATTCCAGTGTTTTGATAGAATGCATGCTTTACCTATGACCTTGTTTTATTTTTTCAAGACATAGATTTAATAAACATTCTGCTGTGTGTAGACAACAAGAACTTATCTTAACTTCATTTTTTCCGGAGCTGATAAGCAATGCTACGGTGCTGTGTTGCACAGTTCATTGAACCCCAGCTTGGATCAGCGAGATAGCTGGAAATGTTTCCTTGCCGTCTGTTTTTCATCTCCATGCATGTAGGCAGTAGCCTGTGAAGAGAGCAGCTCTCCTCCTTAGAGCATCCATCCAAATATCCCCCTCAATAGCCCCTAAAGCAAAAAGCAGGAACTAGAGCAAATGCTCTTTGTGATTAAGAGCTCCTGTGAGCGTAAATTTGGTCAGGCTGCTCCTTACTGCAGGCCCAACTCTGCTGCTGCCCTAGGATGTAAACTGTCACTTTGCATAGCTAGTGATGACTTGCAGAACCATCGGCAAAGGTGAAGACGGGAGAAAACAAGGCGGATTCAAGAAGGAAATCATTTTGCAAGGAAAATTTCAGTCATCAGAGGGAGGAAGCCTTGAAAAATGCTGCCATTTCCGAGTCCCAGTGAAGGAAAAATTAAATTACTGCCCATGAGTCGAGCCAAAGTCGCATATTATCCTAGGGAGAGTTTTGATCATCATTTGACAGCTGGCTTTATCTTATTCTACAAATTTTAACAGTCTGTACGATAAGCAAACATAGAAATAAATATGCAACTGAAAAACAACTTTTCACACACTATTGGTTCTTTGCTTTTAAAGCTTGCAGTCAAAAAGGTCCATAACAGCTTGTAACTAATAGTCACTTTATGGCTTAATTTTTATTGGACTGTGTCTCAAAGCTCCGCTGTTGTATTATTATTATTATTTAGCACAAATTACGCTTGTTTATTAGCAGCCCCAATTTGTTTTATTCCCAGCACTGACCACCCTGCAGCCCATGTTAAGAGAGCTGCGTATTATTGCAAAGATTCCTATATTAACAGAGACATACTGGAGTCAGTAGTAGTGCTGCTTCATCTGCTACAAATCACATTAGTCAGGATTCACTGAGTATCTCTGTTATGTGCTGCACAAAAACTGTGGATGAACCAGCTCTGACGTCAGTGACAGATATAATGTGACCTAAATTGCAGCCTGAGGAATTTCTGCAAAGATTCTGTTTGGTGTTAACAAATAAAAGTCAACAGTTTAAGCACGCTGATATCTAATAAATATTGTGTAAGACAATACAATGCCGGCACATGGTATCTATTCTGCTGTTGCGTTTATCTGTAGATATACAGTATACTTTGTATAATTTGTACTTTGTATTTATTTATTTACTTATACATGTAAATAAATTAGTATTCCCATACCATAAAAAATGCAATTAGCTTTGATCATACTACTATAAGTTGGATAATGAAAGCAAAGTTCTGACTGGCTTAGCAACTATGGTAGTAAAGTGGGCGCACTGATGTTGGACTGCACTATAGCCCAGTAATGAGGTTCTGTCTGGCTAAAAATGACAGTTTAATTGCAGATGCTGAGAGTCTGAGGACTTGATAAACTGAAAACTATTTGTAGCTGCTACATTTCAGCGTCTACAAATCTCCCTCTGTGACATCAAAATTAATTAAAAGCTAATTGTGATCATAGGATTTCTGATGTAACCGAGTTAAAGTCAAGTACAAAGTGCATCACATTTTCGCATTAGCCAGACAAACATTAAATCCATGGTCTAAAGTCCATACATGTGTGCAGCTCTGGTTTATGTACATCCATGGAAACACATCACACATCCATATCCATTGTCAAAATCCATCTCTCTTTTATCAGTCCATAGCCAAATGAATGGACTATTAAGGCAACAAAGGGCTCTGGTAGAAAAAACATTATGTCCCAAAATGACTACTTAGACTGTGAGGTGTATGGTACAGGAACCCTCTTCCTCTTGTCTATTTAACACTTAGAACTTTTACATAGCGTTGAATATCGAGGTAAATTCTTCGACTTCGAATATCGAAGGATTTACTGCAATTAGTTCGATCGGATGAAAAACTGTTCGATCGATCGAACAATTAAATCCTTCAAATCGAACGATTCGAAGGATTTTAATCCTTCCATCGATCGAACGATTTTTCTACGACCAAAAAATTGCTAGGAAGCCTATGGGGACCTTCCCCATAGGCTAACATTGCACCTCGGTAGGTTTTAGATGGCGAAGTAGGGGGTCAAAGTTTTTTTTAAAGAGACAGTACTTGGATTATGGAATGGTCGAATATTCGAACGATTTTTAGTTCAAATCGTTCGATTAGAAGTCGAAGTCGTTAGTGAAGGTCGAAGTAGCCAATTCGATGGTCGAAGTAGCCAAAAAAATCATTCGAAATTCGAAGTTTTTTTCTTCTATTCCTTCACTCGAGCTAAGTAAATAGGCCCCTTAATGTTTAATATAACTGTACTTTGTATTTATTTGTATGTATTATTGCAATGCACCCTGGTTGTTCTATTATTTTACTGTACTGCTGTACAGTGCTGCGTACATGAGAAGTACTAGATCAATAAAAATATACAAAAGAGTCCAACACATTGTAGATAATATTATTTCTGCATCTACAGACTTGCATTGATGTTACATTGATAGACAAATGAAAAGCATGGTGGGATTTAATCATAGCTGGTGCCTTTGCAGCAATGCCAAGTATGAGTTGTATAAAAATGTGTTTTGTATTGTGTAAATGGCACAGGCCCCTTGCTCCTTTTCTGAGCACAAAAACCTGCCACTAGCCTTTAGAAAACAATGCTGTATTGGTGAGGGACGGGAGGGGGAGACACGTAGGCACCCCTCATCCCCTACCTGTTTGAATGATGTGCAAGAAAGGGTGCCTCAAGAGGCTGCTCTCTGTAAGAGCAACACATTTTTGATCCTGTGCTCAGTGCAAAGAGTAGGATTCCCTGGAAGGGGGGGGGGGTAGGTGTGTGTCAAGTGTGCATACAGGTATTAGCAAAACTGAAGCAACTTTTACATAAAAATAGTATATGTAGTACACTTCTGTTGCTATTTGTTATTCTTGTAATATTAGAACTACAGCCCAAATACAGTAAAACTATTTTAGCTGGGGTACAGCACTTCTTCCTGATCTCTTCCTCTTTTCTGTGCTTATGAATATATATTAAACTACAACTGGCCACTGTACCCCAATTACATGCTTTTACTTGCAGTTCCAAAGCTTTGGTGATATTCTTAGGCTCTGTCGGCTGAGCTCATAGAGACAGTCCTTGCATCGGCATTGGGTTTTAACACTTTCTCAAAGAATCTCATGCATCCATCCTAACTACTACTATTAAAAATGGATAGCAAGAGAAACACTGGCTATTTTTATACCATGAGCTGTTTCCCAGGAGAATGGAGGTATAGCAATATCTTATGTTTAAAGGAGGCAGCAAGTGCCATTTTACGGGGACAGTGAAAGTGCATGGGGACTGTGCTGCATAAGATCATTAGTTTTCCAGCTATAAATGTTCCATAAGGACCCTTTTAGATCAGTAATGCTCTCTTAGTGAGAAAAATATAACCACAATAATCCATGCAGCAAAAACAGGTTTCCACTGTAGCTCACACTATGATGGTTAAGTGCCAGTTGCCCTAGTAACTTGCCTGAAATGCTGAAGGTTTGTTCATATAAGATTGCATGATTCGTTATAAAGAAATATATGCTCAGCATACACCATCCCGGCACTCATCAGTGTCTGGATTGTCATGCTACCTAGCAAGTTTCAAACTAATCCTGGCAAGGAAATAACAACTACACCCTGCACCCCATCCTACTATTAATCTACTGTCTTATTGCAAAAGACTAGAAAATGGGTATTAAACTAAAATATTTTGAGAATGTTTCAAAGTCAGGTCAAACTGGTATTAAAAAGTGTATATGCGTAGGCTAAAATAACAGTCTGGCCTGAAAGCATTCACTCCAGCTGCATCCAATTACTAACTACATCCTCACTCTGTTTTGTCACTGCGAGAAACAAAATGAGAAAGGCCGGTTCCTTCACACTAAAGCCAATGTTCGCTCATTTCTGGACAAATTTCTGGATACATCCCCCAGCTTGAAGCCACGTTGGTTGACAGATGTTTGTCCCACTTACAGGATAGAAAACACTACATAGTTAATTAATCAGATATGAGTGCTTACACACAAGCAGTGTTCGGTCACAGCTAGCAACAACACTAGCATTAACGGTCACAACCTACCCCCATAAATTGTGCCCCAGATTAAGAATATAATAAATGGAGATTCAGCTCTAGCACCATATGCGAAACCTGGCCCATCAGATCAACAAGAGGCCATATTTTACAATTACACTCAAAGAGCACAGAAGTAGTCCTACTGCTGTCCTATTAGAATGATATTTGTATTGGTAAGATTTGCAAAATGTGATTTTGTTAATTATAAATGTAGACACATTCTGCTTCTCTGCAAATATATTGTTAAAGATAGTATATTGGTCAAATGCCTGAACGTGATTGCAAGCGTTTAATTTTCTCGCCATAGGAAATGTAATAAGTGAGAGTTTCTCACTTCATATAAAAATTGCCAAACTGATAGCAACCACTGTTCTGTTTAACATTGTGCCCATCTCATTATTTTGAGCATTGATCTCAATGAACAAAGAATTGTTTTTAGCCATAAACATGGCTGGCCAATCATACAATATTTGACTATTTCACCTGGGCAATAAGGCACTTAACTAGAAAATAAAACTGCAAATAAGTCATTAAATCCATAACTGGTTATCGACCAACTAGGTGCAAAACTTGACCTGGATTTCCTCCTGACATGAATACTTGTAGGTAAAATAAACAATGTGCAAAAAAAGAGTTCATTGGAAAAGTATGTATTTTTTGTACATTTATAGGATCTATTATGCAGATATCTTAAAACCTTTAGTTGGTTGCCACCTTTTAAAAATAATTAATACTGGCACTAAAGATCTTACTTGAGTATGTGGCAAGGGGTGGGACTACAGAGCAATTGGGGGCTAGGATATGAAGTGATTGGGCCTGATTGTAGGTGGACTTTGGCCACACTGGATTAGAAAATTGGTAGGATTTCTCCAATGAGAGCTAAATTGGGGAGGATCTGAATGGGATATTTCTGTAATTTAGATCACCATAACTTGTCTACTAAAAATCATTTAAACATTAAATAAATCCAATAGGATTGTTTTGCCACCAATATGGATTCGTGCAGTTTATTTGGGATCAGATACAATCTACTGTGTTGTTATTACAGAGAAAAAGGAAATCATTTTCAAAAATGTGATTATTTGCTTAAATTGGACTCTATGTGGCATATTTATCTAAAAGTGAAATTAGCGATCAGCACAATCCTCTAGAGTGAAATTCCACCATTCTCCATTCATTTCTATGGGGTTTTGAAGGTTTATTTATCAAAGGGTGAACTTTCAATTTCACCCATTGATAAATACTCTTTTAAAAAATACCATAAAAATTAATGGAAAGTGGCAGAACTTCACTGTGGTGATCTCTAACTTCACTTTTTAATAAATATGCCTGTATGAGAGATGGCATTCCTGTAATTCAGAACTTTTTAGATAATGGGTATAGAATAGGGATCCTATATCTGTGAGCACAGGCAGTAAACAAAAGCAGGAGCTGAAACGTGTCCCCCTTGATAAAGGCTTGCCTCAAAAAGTCACAGTAATTCTCATTTACCTCCACTTTCTAGCACCAAATTGTTCTATTATAGCTGGGTGGTATGTGATATTAATATTATTGGCTGTGATTTGTATGGATTTACTAGTAAAAAGTATTGCTTTTTAATTACACCAACATAATTTAATATTCTTTATCAGTATGCAGAGTTCATGATATAAAGTGTGATTCCATCTCTCATTTGGGTGAGAGGGTTATAACCCCCGAATCTGAATATTGCTTGTTCTTTAAATTAGACAGTTGGTGTCCTGCATTGAGTGCCCTCTATTCCCTGTACTGTATCTAAAACTAGTGATGGGCGAAGAAATTCACCAGACGCATATTTCTGCATTTTGCCACCCGCGAAGTTCGCGAAACTGCCACGAAAATTTGCCAGCATCATAAAATTTGGACACGCATCGGAAAAGTCGCTTGTGTCAAAACGGGCGCATTATTCGGATGCCCATTGACTTTAATGTAGGCATCAAAATTGAAGCGAGTAGAGAATTGATGCAGGCGTCAAAGTTGGCGTTTCGCAAATTTTTCGCCTTTTCCCCAATTTTGCGGGACAAACTCGCCCCCCCCCCCACGGGACAAATTCGCACATCACTCTAAATCTAAAATATGTCTCCCGACAGGATGATAGAATGGATCAATGATGTTCCTTGCATTTCCTAGATAAGCACACACTGATTTAAGTTTTTCATAATTACACTTTTTATTTTTCATGCTATGTTTCTGCATATGTCTCTGAAAATAAACTCACCCCAATAATAAAATGGCTGATGGATCTACCTGTCCAGCACCTTTAAGTATACAAAATCACTCCTGGGAAAGAATGAAAATAGAGCCCCCAAACTATATGAATGATTCTGTTAGATCACAGATTTCAGGCCAGTAAATCTGATTTCAAACCTTTATATGTCATCATGTCTGAGAGAAGATAACTGTTAATCGTACTAAAAAGTATTGCTTTCTGAGTAAACACGCTAATGTATATGAATTTCGATAAAAAGACTTTTCAAAGAAGTTGCTGACAGTTCTTTAACAATGCCTAGTCAGATTACATGAACATATCACCAGCAGTGATCTTAGGGGTTTTACACATGATTTTAGGTAAATCAGCATAGAGCACAGTAATGGATTTTTCCCTTGTATCACAGGATAAACAATGTATGCTTAGTTGACATTTTTGTTTATTTTTTGTGAGTGGAGAATGGTGAAGTAGGCGATAAACGATAGCACAAAAATCTGGCCTTCCACAACACGCAGACTCCTATTCATCTGGAACTCCTCCACTGAGACAGAGGATACTGGAATGCATCCTTGTCTTTAGTGTACACTTACGGGAGATACTCATTGCTGATTAGGTATCCGATCTCAAAAAATAGTCCTTTCAAGGCCTGGAAACCGGCAGTAGGACATTAGTGCAGTAATTTGTAGTGACCCTGGAATGCAACGCACTCCTTTTAATGCGTATCGGTCCTAATTGCAGTTTGCTGGAGTAGGGAGACCATATGATAGACATACCAAGGAACTCAGCTTCCCTGCTTAACAGGTACAGTAAGTTGATGCTAAAACAACCATCATTATCAATGTTTAAACTGCATCAAGCGTAATTTACATATTCTGACAGAGAAGCTTAGCAAGGTATGCCAAGAAAGATACTTAAATCGCCTTAGTGATGTAATTAGCTTTCATACTGAGAAAAAGGTTTTACTTACTGCCATGAAGTTGTGTTTAAAGCTGTTAAGAACACATTTTACTGCTTCATTACTACAAGATTATCAGAAACTGCTAGGCAGGCCCCTTAGTAAAGCAGAAGAACCTACAGGTACTGAGATTCATCAACATCCCCCTTGAGGCCCTGTTCCTGTTGTGGCAGCGCCTGTTGTGAAACTACTGCACTTCAGGAATCCAAACAGACACCAGATTGACATGTTAATGGGAGAGGCCAAGACCAAGTAAATAGCTGGGACAGGAGGCAATCATTCAATATCCAGCTGAAGGTCAGGATAGGCAGAAAAAAGTCAAATATATAAAAAGGTAGATGGTCAAACCAGAAAAGCCAGGACAATAGTCGGAACAGGCTTTAGTGGCTTCTGCTCACAGAGCTGCTAGGTGTATCAAGGGAAGGTTGTGTGCACATCAACTAAAAGGCACTTCAGTACAAATCAGTTGCCCAGTTCTAAGAAGCAGATGGGCATGCCAATGCCGAGGACTTAAGACTGTGGAACCAGGAGCATAATAAGTTGACTGACTTTGATAACAACATTCACAATTTTTTGCTGATATTGGCCAATCATTTGTTCATGTATAGGCCCAAAAGGTCCCTGCCATAGAGAGCCATTTCTACCATACTCCCATCAAGACTCTGTGAGCTGGTTCTTTTTAGAATTCACATGGTTTCCAATACCAAGATATCCAACTCTAGGGATACTTCTTGGTAGCTGAATAAGCATGGTCAAATACATCTCAAATAACTGGGTAGCCGGTAGCATGGTCATGTTCTCCTGGAACAGAACAACATCCATTTGCTGTAAACTTTGGCCTGTGTTTCATGCAAGTGTTACCTTATGGGTAGGCTCCCATGCTGGAGCAGAGGAAATATTTACACTAGGCACTCACAGGTGCAAGGGATCCTTGTTCTTAATGTCTGACCAAACAATAATTACAATATGCCAAAGCAAACACCAAGGACCATTTTGGAACATAGAGCCACCCACAAAGAACTTTGGCATGGCCCTTGTGTACTATGATCTGCAACTTCTACTGCGTTGAAAAAGATGGACTGGGATTAAAAATATGCCCTGGCATTTCAAGTACATGGAGACCCCAGCAGCCAATTAATAGTGACTGTTTATGTCTACATTTAGAAGAATCCACCAATTGTTGTTCTGGGCCTGGTAGGTAACCCATTATTCTCGTGTCTCTGAACATATGGTTATTAATCTTTGTAACTGAATATATTTATATTGATTGCAGTTTGTTTTATCCTTTTGTATTACTGTAAAATACTGCATATAAAAGTAATGCTATGTAAAAAAAAGGGATACATACAAACGTACATGATGCACCAGCTAGAAGAGAGGAAAGGGATGCCTATGTGCCACTCATGTCCCAACCCTTATGTAAATACTCCTGGTGAGTGTCTGCAGTGTTGAATACAGAGAGAAGTGCAACTCTTTGTACTTCTTCCTGGAGGAAGCTTAATCTATACAGCGCTACTATTATATATTGCCAGTATAGTTTCTAGTTTTGATTATGGTCTATTTATGGAAAAAAACATTTTCAGCAGCACCTCAAAAATACTGAAGGGAAATAATGCAAAAACTCAATACACTTCAATCAGAAATTGGTACCATTACGATAATCTATGTAGTGCCTCCCTGTAATAATTCTACGTGGTTAAAAATGCAAAAAGGTTACAAAAGGAAAAAAACAGGCACAAAATAGCAAAGGGAAATATGATAGCCATGAAATGCATATTTTGGGCAGTAACATTTTCCTCAAATTAGTATTTCATTCTGAATGATTGGTTCCAGAGTTTAATATAGATTGGTGTTTAAAAGCCAAGCAGAAAAGGTTTATTTTATATTCCATATTGTGCGCTTTACAAAGTGCAGCTCTTTCTTAAATGCTTCAGAATACAGATGGAGTTATTTGATATTTATACACCTTGTGCATAATTAAGAAGATTTCTTGCAAAAAAACCGCAGCTCTTAAAACTTTTCTTTATTTCTGATTTTTTGGAAAACATTGGGAACATAAAAATGCTCAGTATGTACACCTATTTATATCAAAGTATATATATTAACAACATTTATACATGTTAACAACATTTGTCCTGTAACATTAGTTTCTATAACAAATGTATCCTTAGTTTATTGCAATATGGAGATGATTTCCAAATACTAGATTTCCAAAGACTAGAAGCTCAGAGAACACAGAGCATGTGCAGTGTCACTGACACTTAGATAGAGAGCTCCTGTGTGTAACTTTAAAGGCATGAATCATTACAGTTACAGAGCTGCTAAACCTCTAGGCTGGTACACTTTGGGGCCCATTTACTAACTAACAATCAAATTTAAATTTTTTCCACAAATCTCTAGAAATGTATGGTTTTGCTATTTTTTTAAAAAAAAAGCTCTAAAAATTTGAGATGTATTATAACCACTAATGCAAAACTTCATCAGATAAAAGTTGTCGAGGTCCTATACAAGTCAATAGGAGCTGCGCTGATCCTATTGGATCGCTTTAAATCAATTTGGTCTTTTTTGAAATGTTTTTTTTCGCTGGGAATTGTCAGAAAAACTCAAGAGGTTTTAGAGGTATGTGGTTTTTAGCGCACTATTTTATATTCGTATCTTTATTATTTGGATCTTTTAATACATTCAATGACATTTGTAGTTTTAGAGTTTGTGAGTTTTTCAAAAGCCTCTAAAACCACTAAAATCCGACCTTTGATAAATAGGCCTCCGTGTTCTATATTTATTGTATCAAATACAGAATTTCTAGCCATATTTTTAGGCTTCAGTTCTGCTTTACTGTTTACATAAACTCATATTGTTTTAAAGAACATACAAATATTTTGCAGTAAATGACACGAAGCGTGCACTCTCAAAAAACACAGTACATTGATGTAAAACATACCATAACTCTAAGGTGTATTAATACAAAAGACAAGTATCATTGTCTCCTGTACCCAAGACTCTAGAGGTTTAGAAGGCATGTTGATCATATATTTATCCATCTTCAGGTAACTTTCAAAAGATGAAAGTGTGGGACTATTAGTTTGTCTCTTTATCAAAAATAAATTTGTTTCATACATATATGTGTTTAATCTTGTGTTATAATGCAAATACCTTATTTAGTTAACAATTTTATCTCAATAAAGTTTATGCAAATTCCAAAACAAACAAGCAGTCTTGATCAAATCAAAATAAACAGACACAATAAGAATTAACATTATACTTCCGATCATTTCTATTTCAACTAATATATAAAGCCTATGGCAAGATAAACCCAATAGTTTGCTTGGATGACTCTTTCTAAAATGTGCCTGTAGTACTAACTCAGAGCAAAGAATGCTCTTATTCTAGGCCATTGTAATGAAGTGACATTTACCTAATGCAGCCTTAATTTCTAAATAATTAGTGGCTGGCTGACAGTGACATAATCTGACTAGTGTAATGATCTTGTTTGTGTTGCATTAAGTCAGCTAACACCCATAATTCTATAGTTTTTTTCTCAATGAACAACTTTTACACTTGTTGAGAACATAAAGAAGAAATAAGTACGGGATTGTACACCTCACAGAAACATGTCCAAAGGCATAAATGAAAAATATATGGTTTTTGGTTTCTGTTTTTAAGTGGTGTTCTCCACCTTGTTCTACACAGTGGGCCTGTGATCTACTATGTAAAATACAAATAAAACAATGATGTTATACAAAGTCTATAGTCTTAGGGAGGCTGGGGTCATAATGAAGTCTTGGAGGGCTACATCCAGCTCACGCACTACCAGTTCAAGAGCCTTGTTTTAAGTGTTCATCTTTAGACATGTTTTATAATCCAATGTAGAGCTCTACCTGGTCTTCTAACAAACTAATTTTGAAAGAGGTGTTAAAAAGCAGGCTATGAGGCTCAAAGGTCGCTTATTATGGATAAATACATATTTTTATTGCCTTTTATTATTTGTGTATGAACCATGAATAATAACAGACTTCATAGTAAAACAGAGCAAAAACAATCCCTTCTGAAAAAATAGAAACATTAATATTGACATTAATACGACTGAAATGTGTGAGTAAAGATAAAAATATCCTTACAATATCCATAAAAGGCAACAATCCTAAGCTTGGAGTTAAAACAACAGGTTCAAGTTTAGGTTATTGCTAATGTAGGACAGACATGATGCATAAAAAAGCACACTGTGAAAGTGCCAAATATTGAGAGTTTTGTCTGCAGTGGAACTGAGCTGCCTTTCAGACTGGTAATGAAGGCTATGGCCATCCAGTCTGAGACAGTGGCAGCCCAGCTAAAATAACAAGATGAACCAGAAGTGTCTCATTAGAGGTAGAGAAATAAAACATAAGGAAAATAATGATACATCCACCTTAAAGAAAAAGGCAACCTTTTCTATTTCCATTCCAAGGGCTTAATCTCTTCTAGCATGGACGCCATTAAAGTAAATTGATGCTGGTAAAATAAGTACATTGCATGGTAGCCCAAAGCTGTCTTGTAAAGCAATGTTAGGCTACTACGAGATGCATATGCAATACATATGTTTTTCCATTGGCAATTTGCATTAATGCTGGTAGGAAGGTAACTTTGGAGGTTTTTTTCACCTGTGCTGGGGGAAATTAAGCACAAGCTACAAAACATCCCTCCTACCATAACCCTTAACACAGGGGCCTATTTACTAACATTCTGATTTCTGATTTCCTTTTTTTTTCACAAATGGAATTTCACAAATGGAATTTTTTTTCTCTTAAAATTGTAGTCTTTGAAAACAATTTGAGATGTATTTAGTTTAACAACCGTGACAAGCTCCTATACAAAACTTCTCAAAGTAAAAGCAGTTGAGGTCAATGGGAGCTGTGCTGATCTTATTGGACTTTTTTTGTCCACTTTTAGAGGTTTTTGTATTTCTGTAATAAAGAAAGTTCGACCAAACGGACATCCACGATTTGGGATTTTATTATTAAAATAACAAAAAAATTCAGGTTGGGAAAAAAATTGAGGGAAGATTCGCATTACATGATTTTTTCAGACTTTACTAAAAATTGCTTGATTTTTTCGGGCTCAGATTATTGGGCTAAACCCAGCGCAGACCATGAAATCTTCAATTTGGGACAGGGATCTCTGCCATTGACTTATACATGACCTCCCCAGGTTTGCGATTTCAAGGTTTTTGGTTTTGGGCATTTTGCAGCATCGGGGTATAATAAATCTTGAAAACATCTAGTTTTTTTTACCACAAAATATTCTAGCTTTTGACTCAGAAAGCCCAACCAGAAATCAAGGTTTTGTAAATAACCCCCTCAGTGTGTTACATGTTTCACAAAGGCATTGTTTTATCTATTAAAGTTAACTTTGTGATTTAGTCCTATACATCAAACTACCACTAATTTAAAGGACTTCAAAAACACAATGACTTCCTTCTCCCCTCACATTAGAGAATGTTTTCTACAATAGCAATGCTGATGAGAAAGTGCAGGAAAAATAACAATGAAGGACAAAAAAAATCAAAGCCCTGATATATTTTAAGTTTTCTTCTGATCTTCATCTAAATATCCTGTATCAGTTTCCTTCCTTGTAAATAATGTTAAGGCGTGAAGTAAAAAAAGAAAAGAAGAAAAAAACACACACACACATATATATATATATCAAAGTTCAGGATGTTTTTAACCAACTTTCTGTATTCCCTCTTCTCTATTGTATTTACAACACTTTCTAAAGTCATTTATGCTCACTTTGTTAGGGTGCAAATGGCTATAAAAAAATAATCACTGTCATTGTCAGTAAGCAATGCTAACAATAACAATGCGGGGCTTAATACTTCGAGTTCAAAGCAACATAATGCTTCCCAGGCAGCCCAGACCACTTTGTTTCCAAACACTTATACCAATTTAGTGAAAAACTTTAGGAATGGATAAAAACTAGGGTTTTAAGAACAGAGACAGATTAAAAAAAGAGAATATGAACCCCTAGATTTGCTATGTACAAATCTGTCCTCAAATGTCACTGTAGCGAAACATATTTTATTGGGAACAGGAAAGTGGTTGTATATTAAAATGGAATTGGTAACAATTTCGTGCAAAAATTAGTGCTTCACAGAATTCAGTGGTATAGTTACATTTATATCACCACATTCCCATTTCCACACCTTTCACCTATGGGTTCTCATAGAGGAGCTACAGCTGGGCCCTCTAGTTTATATACAATTTTCAGCATCCCCTTGGATTGCACTTGAGTTACAGCTGCAGGGATGCAGGTTGGGTGTCGTATTTTTTACTTAAAGGGATACTGTCATGGGAAAAAACATTTTTTTCAAAATGAATCAGTTAATAGTACTGCTCCAGCAAAATTCTGTACTGAAATCCATTTCTCAAAAGAGCAAACAGATTTTTTTATATTCAATTTTGAAATCTGACATGGGGCTTGACATATTGTCAATTTCCCAGCTGCCCCAAGTCATGTGACTTGTGCTCTGATAAACTTCAATCACTCTTTACTGCTGTACTGCAAGTTGGAGTGATATCACCCCCTCCGTTTTCCCCCCCAGCAGCCAAACAAAAGAACAATGGGAAGGTAACCAGATAACAGCTGCCTAACACAAGATAACAGCTGCCTGGTAGATATAAGAACAGCACTCAATAGTAAAAACCCATGTCTCACTGAGACACATTCGGTAACATTGAGAAGGAAAAACAGCAGCATGCCAGAAAGCATTTCTCTCCTAAAGTGCAGGCACAAGTCACATGACCTGGGGCAGCTGGGAAATTGACAAAATGTCTAGCCCCATGTCAGATTTCAAAATTCTCTTTTGAGAAATGAATTTCAGTGCAGAATTCTGCTGGAGTAGCACTATTAACTGATGCCTTTTCAAAAAAAACATGTTTTCCGATGACAGGATCCCTTTAAAGTTAATGTAATGATCCCTAGTTACTACCACACACCTGGCTACTCTAAAACTAACTCCAGCTTATCCCACCATCAACAACTTTCAACAGGTATAGAATCCATTATCCAGAAACCCATTATCCAGAAATAAAATTACAGAATTTCCATCTGCCGTAGACTCCATTTTCATCGAAAAACGAGTTTCCTTTTTCTCTGTCATAATAAAACAATAACTTGTACTACAATAACTCCTTATTGGAGTCAACAATCCCACAGGTGTTGGACCTCTTATCCAGATGCTCTGGACCTAGGGTTTTCCAGTTAATGGATCTTTCCGTAATTAGGATCTAAAGATATCTTAGTTTGGATCAAGTACAAGGTACTCTTATGATTATAGAGAAAAATGAATGAATGAAATAATTTTTAAAAAATTTGGATGATGTGGATAAAACGAAGTCGATGGGAGATTTCTTTCTGTAATTTAAAGCTTTCTGGATAAAGGGTTTGCGGATAATGGATCCCATACCTATTAAATGATTTTTTAGTAGGCTTAAGATATGGAGATCAAAATTACAGAAAGAACCCTTATCTGGAAATCTTCAGGTGTTTCAGGTGCATTCTGGATAACTACTTCATACCTTTAATTGCTAAGAAGCCTGTAATAACCTTTTGTATTTCTCATCTGTCAGCAGAAAAACAAATCAACAGTGCCCCTGTTTTTTATATACTGTTACTGTTTTGCGCCAAATGCACATTGTGAATTTACTATACATTTGGGGGCACATTTACTATGGGTCGAATATATATACATCGAAGTAAAATCCGCATTTCGTTCAATCGAATGATCGAAGGAAAAATCGTTAGATCGAACGATTAAATCCTTCGAATTGAACGATTTTCCTTCGATCAGAAATTACTTAGAAAGCCTATGGGGAAGGTCCCCATAGGCTAACATTGGTGCTCGTAAGTTTTTTTTAAAGAGACGGTACTTCGACTATCGAATGGTCGAATAGTAGAACGATCATTAGTTCGATTCGAAGTCGTAGTCGAAGGTCGTAGTAGCCAATTCGATGGTCAAAGTAGCCAAAAAAAAAACTTTGAAATTCTAAGGATTTTTCATTCTAATCCTTTACTCGAGCTAAGTAAATGTGCCCCTAAATGCAATGCTCATTTCCCAGAAGTTAAAATTTTCCTTAAACAGCATAAGGCCAAATAAAATGAAGACATACTATATGCAGAAGTGAGCAAGACTAAAACCAAGTGCGTCTATGTTGAACTGTGCTGGCATCATGCACTTTTGTTGCACATTAATGGTTAATTTGGGACAATGGCGCTGCTGCAAATCAGGAATATATTTCTACACAATCAATAGGCAAGCGAGGCACCTGGCACACGTACACGCTGCTATTAATGAAGTGCTGGGTAGTGTGAAGCTCTATATCTCATTTTGTATAGCAGAGCCACAGTTTTACAACATGTTTTTCACATAATAGAGGATTTTCACACAAGGGCTCTGCTGAACCGAACGATATGCAAAGCCTCTCAGCACCTAGGCAATTGGTTGAAAAATCTCTTTAATTGGGAGGCAAACAAAAATCCCTTTTCTTTGGAAACAAGCAGTTCCATGTGTACCAGATCTCATCGACAAAGTCCGACAGTATATCCAACTTATAACACTTCCCACGCCAACACTGCCACATAAACTGAAATATTATGGTAAGGAAATATGTGCTGACATATGCACTACACAGCACAATGATATAGATAGAGAGAGAGAGAGAGAGAGACAGAGAGAGAGAGACAGAGACAGAGACAGAGACAGAGACAGAGACAGAGAGAGAGAGAGAGAGAGAGAGAGAGAGAGAGAGAGAGAGAGAGAGAGATGGAGGGAGGGATAGATAGATAGATAGATAGATAGATAGATAGATAGATAGATAGATAGATAGATAGATGATATATAATAGATAGATAGATGTGTTTCCTTCTATAGTACATATGCTTTTAGAAAGTGGAACTTAATGGGAACGTAATGCTTCCCCCAAGGTAAATATCAAGTAGGATATTTTTGAAGAAAGCACTATAGGTTAGGGCACAGTTATAGTAAGTACTTTATTCAACTTTTTAGCATTTATCAAGTCAATTTTAGGCTTAGCCAAGCAACTAGGTGGGCCAGGTAAAAGGCAGGGACAAAGGAGCATTAACACCATCAAACAGCTCAGACTGAAATGTTTACAAGTTCCATTCCAGACTGTATAACAGGTAGCTTTTATTAGTTTGATGCAGCAATTCGTGGGTTTCAAACATTAAAGGGACATTAAACCCTTTTTAAGGAAGCCCATTCTATTTAAAAAGTTCATTAACTTTGTCTGCTGATTACACATTTCAAACAAGTCTTTTGGAGTGGAAATTCATAGTGCTATTAAAGTGACCCTAAATGTTGCCTGACTCGTTTACATGATTCGTGTATAAAATGTTCCAGAGACTGCCAAGGTACGGAATACCCTCTATGTAAGAATAAAGTTGCTGTCTAAAGTTACAGGACCTATAAACTTGTCCTGCACAAGATTAAAACACAGGCCATTAAGCAGAGTTTTATTTTATGTCCCTACAAAACTTAAGTTGGACTGACCTGTGTTCAGCTTCTACTGTTTATACACTGATTACACTTCAAAAGTTCTGTGGCAGGAAATTTGGAAACAAGAAAGTTGTAGCAATCAAGACAGGAAATGATGAGGGCATATACATATATCTATATATATATATATATAAAAGTTTGTAACAGTGAGAAAGGAAAATGCCAACTGCACATCTTACTCACTGCAAGACTGAGAAATAAATTCTGAATGCACACAGCCTTCACTGGCACATACTGTAAGCATAAAATACATTAAAATCACATAAACAAGGCAAAATCATTTGCAGGACACTCACGTTTGGCTGATATTATAAAACACTCAAAACATTTCTTTATCCCAGTTATGGTCCCAATATTAGGACATACCTAAACACTGGGAAAAACGCAATAACCAAAGAAGTGAATCAAGGGAAAGCATAGAAGAAAAAATACATGCTTAAATTAAATCTGGGAACCTCATACATGTATTGTTTATTTGTGTGTGTTATTAAATAAATTTTGTGTGGTACAGGTATGGGACCTGTTATCCAGAATGCTCGGGACCTGGGGTTTTCCGGATAACGGATGTTTCCGTAATTTGGGTCTTCATGTCTTAAGTCTACTAGAAATTAATTTAAACATTAATTAACCCAATAGGCTGGTTTTGCTTCCAATAAGGATTAATTATATCTTAGTTGGGATCAAGTACAAGCTACTGTTTTATTATTACAGAGAAAAAGGAAATCATTTTTAAAAATTTGGATTATATGGATAAAATCGAGTCTATGGGAGACATTCTGTAATTCGGACCTTTCTGGATATCGGGTTTCCGGATAAGGGATCCTATACCTGTACTACCGAATCATAGGAACGCAGAACACACTGATTCAGCAAGGACCCCATGGTGTTACAATTGACACAAACGTTCTTCTTTTCTCAGATACCTATCCTACTCTAATGCAATTCAATGGGAGCAGAGCACTTCCCGGATTTTAATTTCCCATTTTCCCCTTATAGACACCTGTTTGTCCCTAGTGAATATTACAATTCATAAAAATTTTAGAGGCTCATTTAACAGATTTGAGGGAGAAAATGTGACTGCAGAAAAAATTGCCACAAAATGCTTGCATCTTTTTTACGCAACAGTGTTTTTTTTTATTCTTGAGCAAACGCTTATATAAGAAAAACAGATGCAATCGCACTTTTTTATCGCACTTTTTTATGGAAGAAAAAGCCAAATAACTGTATAAAAATACAAAATGCCAAAGAACTCCGATTCATTAAAAAAATCCCAGTTTAATGCTTCTTTACTCTACATTTTTATTATTAGATTTTTGCATTGATTCATTTTTAATTACTAGTTGCAAAGGTAACTGCATGTTTTTCTTCTGTTTGTCTCTTAGCATTTAATCTTGAATGTTACTGTAGTTTGTATTTATTTCTATTTATCATTGAAATGCCCCCTGTATGTTCTATTAATATACTGTTTTGCTGTACAGTGCTGTGAGCACACGTAGTGCTGTATAAATAAAAATATACATACATACATGCCTTCTAGTTGCATTAATGCTCTAAATAGGTCACAATATCAGAACTTTGTTTATATACTGGTTGCTCATTAAAAAAGTGCAACTTGCCAATGGTTAATTGCACTCAGCATTAAAAGTAGTTAAGAAGTAAACACAGAACACCCAAGAGGGTGGAAAGTACCATTTATACAGTGCCATGAGAAATAAACAAGAGAGGCTGAATATTTCCTTTGGCTACTGTCACCTCCTCTTCAAAAAGCTCACAAGAGAAGTGGGAAATGGAAGAGCCCTGGTTTCTTTTTGACTCCCTGAGAAACATTTGTCTTCATCACAAATCTTTCTAATCACAGCCCCTTTATGACTTTGTCTACTGAACCCCCACGGGGCAACTCTCTGTCTGCGATAAATCAGCATCCACACCACAAGTCAGTAATCAGCAGTCCTATGGATAGAATAACAGTTAAATCAGACCACTAAAGGCTCAGGAAAAGACCTCAAGCCTTTGAGCCCTCAAGCAAGAAACACCAGCAAACGAGGAGTAAATAGAGAACCATTACGGCTTATATGCCTTAGCAGTGCTTTGGGCGTCAGGAATTATTAAAGGGGCTCTTGCATACAAAATCCCACTGAACTAGCCATGTTTTATTCATATAATAAGTAGGATACAAAAAGCCCAAACATATTATAAGATACTGTAGATAGCAATATCTGACATTGACTACTATGAGCAAAAGTGGACACACACCACCCTGTATTTTCATGCAAAAATTTATCTGCCGGTGTAATTGTAAGCTCCATGAAAACATTCAAATTCACCAATGCTTATTTGCTTGCACACTGGTAAAACATATGCTGTGTTTGTGATTTGTTTGCATAAATTATGGTGTACACATACCTCCCAACATTTGAAAAATGAAAACAGAGACCAAAACCAAAAATGTTGGCCACACCCATTTTATAGCCACCCCCCCCCCCCGATTACCATGTCCATTTTACAAAATTTGGCAAGTTATGAAAGTTTAAAAACATTTCTGGGAGTTTTAGTGCAATGTTTTATGTGTTATAACAGTTTTGCTAATAAAAGTGAATTGCCCTTTAAAGGGGTTGTTCACCTTTAATTTAACTTTTAGTATGATGTAGAGAGTGATATTCTGAGACAATTTGCAATTGGCAATTGGTTTTCATTTTTTATTATTTGTGGTTTTTGAGTTATTTAGCTTTTTATTCAGCAGCTCTCCAGTTTGTAGATTGAGCAATCTGGTTGCTAGGGTCCAAATTACCCTAGCAACCATGCACTGATTTGAATAAGAGACTTGGATATGAATAGGAGAGGCCTGAATAGAAAGATTAGTAATAAAATGTAGCAATAACAATACATTTGTAGCCTTACAGAGAATTTTTTTAGATGGGGTCAGTGACCCCCTTTTGAAAGCTGGAAAACCTCTGAAGAAGAAGGCAAATAATTTAAAAACTAGGAAAGATAAATAATGAAGACCAAATGAAAAGCTGATTAGAACTGGCCATTCTTTAACATATTAAAAGTTAACATAAAGCTGAACCACCTCTTTAAGCTGCTACTCTCAGTTCTCCAAAGAGACTTGCTTATCTCAAATAGTTACAATTGTATCTTTGATTATATTAAATTGTATCTAAGTGCAGCTGCTGACTGTTCTGGGCTCTCTGCCAAAAACCTCTTATTTCAATTAAGTTTTAGAAACTTTGTATATTTTTCTGGAGTCTGTGCAGGAGATCAAAGAGAAAGTCAGGACATTTCAATAAATAAACCGGGACTGCAGGCTGAGCTGTCAAACGGGACAGTTGGGAGGTATGATGTATATTATTTCATTCCTGGTTGTGTCAACTGCCAATATGTGTGTGTGGCACCAGAAACACCATTAAAGTGAGATTTTTAGGTGCAAGTCAGTTGCATGTATAGGGAGGTTTTTACTCCAGGAGGTTCCTTTCTGCCATGCCCCCTATTTCTTGAACCTTATACAGCAAAATTGAAACCAAAGCAAACTCTTGGTGCACATATATACTGTAGCATAACAACTACAGTGTGTAGTGATTTGCGAAATGGCGTTTTTTTGACGCCGGCGTCCGTTTTTTATGAATTTTTTCAGACGAATTTTCGTGGGTGTTTCGCAAATTTATTCGCTGGCGGCGAATCGCGCAAATTCGCAGCGAATTTGCGACTGGCAAATAAATTCGCCCATCACTAGCAGTGTGGGCAAGGTACAAGTTGTGGTGCGGAAGCATATATCGCCACAAGCACCTCTATGAATAACATTAGATGGACAAAGTTTTCCACATATTGTTGTGGCCATCTGTATATTACAAAACTAAAAACATCAGTATTCTCCCTGCTATCTGAAGATCATTCATCTGCAGTTAGTTGAACTGAAATACGGAAATACATGCGCGTTCTCTGAGGGACATGTTTTTTTGTTTCACAAAACGTTCCAGCCTTTGAGCACTATGCGGAATGAGGTAAATTAACTTACCAAATGTATTGTGGAAGTGGAAAAGTGATTTTCTACAAAAGAGTATAAGCTATGGCCTTCAGAGAATCGAAATAATGGAACTTTGTGAAAATAATCATTCCAATAAGATGAATGTGCCACAGAACCTACATGCAATATTACAAATACATCTTGGGGCAGATTTACATATGGTCGAATATCGAGGGTTAATTAACCCTCGATATTCGGCTGCCGAATGTAAATCCTTCGACTTCGACTTCGAATATTGAAGTTGAAGGATTTACCGCAAATAATTCGATCGAACCAAAAATCAGTCGATCGAATGATTAAATCCTTCGATTCGAAGGATTTTAATCCATCGATCGAACGATTTTACTTCAACCAAAAAATTGTTTGAAAGCCTATGGGGACCTTCCCCATAGGCTAACATTGCACCCCGGTAGGTTTTAGGTGGTGAAGTAGGGGGTCGAAAGTTTTTTTTAAAGAGACAATACTTTGACTATCAAATGGTCGAATAGTCTAACGATTTTTAGTTTGGATCGTTCGATTCAAAGTCGTAGTCGAAGTTTGAAGTAGCCAATTCGATGGTCGAAGTAGCCAAAAAAACATTCGAAATTCGAAGTTTTTTTTATTCTATTTCTTAACTCGAGCTAACTAAATCTGCCCCCTTGTGTCATAAGAAATCTATTGAGGGAAAGTATAATACAATAATAATCAACACATGAGCTTCAAGCCACTTTCTATCAGAAACTGTGTTTCATAGTTGTGATGCTGTTATAGAAACTCTATTGTGATGATTCAAAGAGCAAAACAATACAAGAAGTGCTACTACAGCTGTGGCACAAATGCAACTCTAAGCATCTATTCATCCATTTGCTATTGATACTTGTAAGAACATTTAGACAGAGTTATAGTGACACTCACTGCCCAGTTATACTTTTATTTACTGGTTCCATAGAACAACTGTATTTGGCACCTATTTCTGCCTACACACATTTCTTTGCTCTAGTGAATATGACATATTAAGCTACTAAAAGAACCCTACCACTAATCATAATTTTCCCAAACTATATATATATATATATATATATATATATATATATATATATATATTCATATTTGTATATATAAAGTAAAAGGGACTTAACAAATACCAATATGTATATGTAACTATGTATAGAGAACAGGCATCTATTTGGGGGCTATATTTATACTTAGGGTAGAGTCCTGCAGCTGGTTGGGTACCCGTGGGTTATCCGCAAAAGAATTGGGTACCCTGCAGAATGAGGGTAGGATTTTCAGGTGTGGGTATAAATGCGGGTCTGAGGGTCTCATCTACATTTCTTATATTTTGTTATATTATCTATATTTTCCTAAAACTTTTTTCTGTCTCCGCCCACTTTTGATGATGTCACATCTGGTTTGCAGCAACAGCACTCCCTGATTAATGGTGGTCGGTGGGTTGCAGATCGGATTACGGATAAGGTCAGGGGCGCTTCGCCAATGAGGCGAGTTGAGGCTGTTGCCTCAGGCGGCAGTGCCCCACTAGGTACCAGGGATGGCAAAAATGCCGCTCCTGGTACTTTAAGAGCCAAATTTCTGTTTTTCAAACCGGAAATGTGGCTCTTCTATCAGAGAGAGTGCAGTTAGGCTCTCTGCACCAGCGTACTGGCCCTCTCTGCCGCCCTCGTGGACCCCCCTGGACCCCCTCAGGCGCAAAAAGGAAAGCACACGGGGAGGGGCTTCAGCAACTGCTGCTGCCTCAGTCGGTGGAGGGGCCAGGATCGCCCCAGGATAAAGTAGTGACAGGCTGGGGTCAGGTAGTGGATCCAAGTGGCTAAATACGTGGGTTGTAGTTCCGGTCCCTGGCTGCGGGTTTGGGTCGGGTCAAGGTCTCAAAAATTGGTCCTGCGCAGGCAGGTCTGGACTGAGAATTAAAATAGGCCCTGGCATTTCAGGTACACAGAGGCCCAATCAGCCCACACTGAGGCCCAAACAGCCTCCACCAGCCAACTAAATACTGACTTTCAATGGCACCTTATAGCAGCCCCTCTGGCATTTGCCAGAACCCACAGATTGCCAGTCCGGGCCTGTGCGCAGGATTCTAACTTAGGGTTGCCCCATGCTTTAACTATGCCTAGCAGCCTCCTCCCTTCCTAGGCCTCCTTACTATTCTGTGCTCAGTACTGTCCACAGTCATTTGCCCCCTATCCCAGCATAAGTGCTGTGTGAGGCAAAGTTCTAAACTTGCTACATGACAATTGTCTTATTTCTACCAATCTACACCACACACATATATAATACAGCTGTCTTTTGTTGTACTGGGCCTAGAAAATAGGTTGGCTTTAGTTGGTGATATGTTTTAAGGGGTAGTTCACCTTTAAGTTAACTGCTAGTATGTTATAAAAGGGCTTATTCTAAGCAACTGGCCTTGATTACTTCTTTTTTATAGTTTCTGAATTGTTTTTACTCTTTCCAGTTTTCAAATGGGGGTCACTGACCCATCTAAAAAAACAAATGCTCTGTACAGCTACAAATGTATTGTTATTGCTACTTTTTATTACTCATTTTTCTACACAGGTCTTCTCCCATTCATATCCCAGTCTCTTATTAAAACCAGTGCATGGTTGCTAGGGTAATTTGGACCCTAGCAACCAGATTGCTGAAATTGCAAACTGGAGAACTGCTAAATAACTGAAAAACACAAATAATTAAAAATGAAAACCAAATGCAAATTGACTTAGGTTTTTGCTCTCTACATTATACTAAAAGTTAACTTGAAGGTGACCAACCCATTTAATGGCCAATCGATAAAAGGTATAACAGAAAACTTTGAAAAGAAAGAATACATTTCCCCAGTGCAAGACAGCACACCCTCCACAATTCTGAAGGTCCTTTTTTTTAACACTACTGCTTTTATTTGGGTGCTAATTTAACACTACAACCTAAAATTATAAACTTTTTTATAACTCATTTAAGCTAATGTTCTGTGCTGCTATTCTACTCTGTCTCCAACATTTACAGACTTTACAGATCATTGTGTACTGCAAAAAAAAAAAAAAAAGAATGAGAAAATAAAAAAAGGCAAACAGAACCAGAGTGATTAAAAATTGGCTTCATGGCCTCAATGCGGGTTCTTCTTTCCTTCCTCCTCAGTCATTAGCACAGCTCTGCTACAGACACGCATGGCCTGGGTCACATCTGCCCTAAATGGTTTTGAGTACGTTTTGAGATCTGCCCCCCCCCCCAGAAAAACATTTAAATTGCACATTAGCATGTGTTTTTGAATGAAGGGCAATTTTGTAAATTGTAAATGTGTTCCAACCCATTAGCTGAGTTTAGGAACTGTGAACTGGACACGACTAAAGGTTATGTTCCTTCATTTAGAATATGCTTGACATCGACAAATTCTTAAATGAGTCAACAGATTAATGTTAGGAAGAATAAATGCCATTTATGTTTGTTGACATTCACACTTCAAATTACCTCAGTCCAAAGACGTCGGTGTAATCTTTTATTCTTAAGGATCAGAGTCTTTAAAAATTATTTTTGATGTCTATCAATCAAGTCAAACAATTGCCATGTTAGTTTCCCTGTTTCTACTTCCATTCAGTGTCCCTATTTTTTAACTTGCTAGTGATGATTTTTTCCAAGCTTTTAACCCACAGTGGCAGTGTCATATGTATTAGCCAAAATCCATGTGGCCATTAGGAATCACCATTTAGGCTTTACTTCTATAATTAATTTACTTTACACACTACTACATCACATAACATCTATTTGTTGAAAAATAATATTCTATTAGTCAGTTTCCCTGATTTACCCAAAAGGCTTGTTTTGCCCTTGATTCAAAGCATATACGGGGGAATGTAATAAAAGTCGGTAGCGGAAAAACTATTTGCAATGAGAAAAGTTATACCTTTGTGTGAACAAATTTTGCTTTGCGCGGATTTAATATAGCTTTTGCGAACCGGAAACTGTTTAGCGACCACTTCTGACAGTGGAAGACCGTTTGCGAATTTTATAGTTTGCGCCAATGCGCAGTAAATGTAATGAAACTTCTTTCTGAAAGAGTCGTTATGTTTGCTCCAAAAGATTATGACACCTTCAAGCACTTCTTAAGGCTAAATACTAAAGACTAATCACCTATTCTGCGGGGCGACAATCTCCCCAAACTGTGTTCTTCTTGGAAACTTCGGGCGATTTCGGAAACCGAAGCACCGCCAATGCATTGTGCTGGCGTTTTCTCATTCAAGTAGGCGGAAGGCAGGAATCTGCCCGTCTGAACCTACCCTAAGAGTGCACAATAAAAATTTGCAATGCAATAACAGTTTAAGGAACAATATTACATTGTGAGATGTGGATTTTTATTCTGTTTGGTGTGAATTCTTTTTCTCTTTCTCTTTAATTACATTAGCCCCATAAAGTACAAAGTACACTTTTTTTTTATTTTTTATTTTTTGCTCTGCAGCATATTTATTAAAGATTGAACTGGAAAATACAGCATTTTATTGATTATCAGGAAAATGTTCCAGTACATCATTTACCAAAGCAGATGTGTCAATTCATATGAATGTTTTTGATTCCTTTGAGCTTTTGCAATGGGTGTCAGTACTCAGAGCAGTTTAGCAGGAGTGCTGAGCACTAACAGCAATTGCAAATCCCTGATTCGGACAATTATTTTTATTGGGAGCTAAATTGACAATAAAAAATACAGCTTCGCTTTCCACAAATTTGGGACACTGTGTAAAATATAAATAAGAAGAGCATCCACTGCATCCAGTTTTTATTCATATTTAAAACAACATCCCTACTTTGCTACTATGCTTGATTGGACACTTTAAGGCAATCAGTACTACAATGGTCAAAGTGAAAGTGGTTGGACAGGAAACTATATACATTACGCTAATAGGGAAACTGAACTTAAACAGCCATTGGCTGTCAGAGAGATGCTGGAAGTTGTAGTTCAACCTGGCTACTTTTTTTTAGGACAGAAAAGCCTTTTCCCTCTTGTTTGCAGTTACACAACAGGCAAGTCACGTACTTATCTAAATGCATTTTCATGTCGTGCACAAAAGAATGCAATATATTTCTGAAGGGAATTTGACATTTACTTTGTCTTCATGTGAAGAGCCAGAAAAAAAAACTTACACTGTCTAAATTGTGTCTGATTCCTCTCTCACTAAAATGATCCTTTCATTTCCTTTGCTCAGTGTAAGCCCTCAGGTGGCTAGCCCAATCCTCACTGGCCTTGGCAGCACATAAAGTTCACAGTTTTTTGCTCAATCTCCTGATCTTCTATCAAAACATTTGCTCTCAGAAGCGTTTCCTGTCTACGAATGCTTTCCTTGATTTGCTCTTTAGCTGAACAAGCTGCCAAACTAACACTCCTTCCCCAAGGAAAAAACACAAAAGATCAATGTGGCCCCAGACCCCGTTCCCTCTTTGGCTCTGATATCCGGAACTGACTTAGGAAGTCCCATAATAGTTACCAAATTTGAAGGAAACTGCCTTCATTTTCATATAGTTTGTTTAGAGTAAACTGAATCAAATGCTCCCCCTCCAACCTCACTTATAGGTCTAGTTTCTTTATTGTGTTCAGTTATAAGTTACATACTTCAGTTTTTGGTGTATTTTTTTCATTTTGTAAAATGTGACTGCAAAATCACGCTGCAAGAATGCTCTGAGAACATGCTGTGTTCCAGATGTTTAACAAGACAGTGCAGAAACTCCACAAGAAAGGTCAACAGTTTCCGTCAGTAACTCTGCTGGGTTCCACACGTTTGCAGCCAGCGCCAAAGGACCAGGGGATCTGCACAGCTGTCAAATCATTTACATAGATGGAATAAATCAAAAAACAAGGTTGAGTTTTTCTTTTTTGAACAACTTCCTTAGTTTTTGTTTCAATGAGCAATGAAAGGGAAAAAAATAAATACAATTAGACTATTCCACACTGGCCCGGGAACAAAAATAAATCCGACGGCTCAAACTGCATAAGAAGTAAATATTTACAACAAAAAAAAAAAAGTACCTTTTTGAACTAGAAGATTTGTGACAAAAGAAACAGGACGAACTGGGATATCAATGAGGTTTTAGAATTGTAGTCTATACGCCATTGAGTGGGGGAATGAAACGTAAATGTAATCAAAATGTTATTTATATGCAAACGTGAACTATCGAAGCTAGCTTATATGTATAAATAAATATTTACCTTTGCATCTTTTACCTTGTGTGATGTTCTAAAATGAAGTTCTAACTGTAACTGGAAAAATCAACTGTCCATTCGCTGGTAAAACAAATAGGAAATGGTATGACAATATTATCAAATTAGAAAAAATACAATGCTACCACCGTCCACTGCTGTACACAGATTCTAAGGTAGATTTCCATATAATTCAATCCTCCACTAGCTGTTGGGAGATATGGTGGTGATTTTTAATTCAGCAATAGCTGTTGCTCTACAGGTCAAAGTAACTAGCATCCGATAATAACTGAATGGGCACCTACAAACCACTTCCAGCCAATACTCAAGTTCCATGGAGTTCAAACACCCCATACTGCAATAAGTGCTAACATATTTCCTCCCTCATAACTCTCAGTCACTGGGATTCAGAGAAATTTCTTTTATCTCACTGCGATTTTCACTTGCTAATGAAATTTCCAGTTCCTGGACACATTAGAGCAATGTTCCTCTATGGTTTACTCAGTATTATAGCAGGGAGGAGTGATCAGATTTAATAAGACTGCGGGTAACAGCTCCGCACGGTTTAGAGCAACTTGCCAATTTTAAATGTCAGCTCTGAGCCATGAATGGCTTGCTGCAGGAAAGTGGAAACATTTCATGTTTAAAGATTTCCTTCATTAGTGATTAGGAGAATACCTCTTTTGTTTGCATAAAAGAACAACTTCGGGGTACCTCAATAGCTCCTACATGGCCACCACAAATATTTTCCTGTTCTCTAAAGCTGTGGGTCAGGTAAAAAAGGCTAATTGCTTTCAAAGGGGATTGCAAGCTTCTAAGCTGTTAGAAACAACTCAGAGGTTCTAAGTGAAAGTGCTTTTGCCTTCCAGACATAGCTTGTTCTATATGCTGTCTATTCTAATGCTGTCAATCCCCATTAAGAGCAGAGTTTTCAACTGATGTTTGTTTGATCTGCAGTGTTAGGGAGTACAGACTGCACACCACGTTAAATGGGTAAAGCAGTAGAAACCACAACATTCTGGAGATACAGACCCAGGAATCAGTGCTACATTATTGGAAAGTAATTGACGAGCACTCCGAACACCCGTGGAATTAAAAGAAGTGAACTTCAACTTGTTAAAAACATCAATTCCCTGATGCGTTTCGTATCAACCAATTGTCGATTGCCCTAGTTATTATTCCTTCAAGAGAAGGAGAATTTATCATTAAAAACAAAAAACGTCCCTTGAACCAAGATGGTCATTTGAAGCACATCTTTTAGCAACAATATATCTGATAGATTTCATTCTTCAGGTGTAACAGTGGTTACAAATGTTTTTGGCCATTGTAATAACATGAAAAACCTTGTCACATTATGCATTTTATTTTCTATTATGTGAAAACATACTTTATTTATAAAAACAAGGCTGAAGGCCTGAATCAAATATAAAACTATAGAAAAAGGTATTTATATGAAATCTTACATGCATGTGTGTGAGTGGGTCCTGCTATACGGACAAGTATGTTATATATAGATATATCTATATGTTAAATATGTAAAATATTGGCTTTGCACTTAAAAGTTTGGTTGCCAGAGAAAAAGTTGTCAAAAATTCTAGATCCTTGCTTGGTTTAAAGGAGTTGTTCACCTTCCAAATCTTTTTTTCAGTTCAAGAAATAGGACTATTTTCAATTGCTTTCCTTATTTATTTATTTATCATTTATTTTTTACCATTTTCTCCAAAACTGAAGCTTAAAGTTTAATTTTCCTATAAAGAAAATGAACGTGATTGAGATG